>NC_091076.1:18523409-18826439 GCF_032405125.1 Capricornis sumatraensis
TGGGCTTCCCAGGTAGCGCTAGTGATAAAGAAACTGCCTGCCAATGCGGATAGGTGTATGAGACCCGAGTTTGATCCCTGGGTTGGGAAGATCTCCTGGAAGAGGGCACAGCAACCCACTCCAGTATTCTTGCCTGGAGAATCCCATGGACAGAGGAGCCTGGCAGACTATGGTCCATAGGGTCACAAAGAGTTGGATACGACGGAAGCGACTTAACACACAGCATGCACAACTACAGAATACCAACGCAAGAAACCAAAGAACATCTGAAAAAGTGGAGACACACACAGTATCCACGGATGAAAAGACAGCACAGTAAAGATGTCACTCCTCCTCAAACTGACATATAGATTTCATGTCACTCTTAATCAACATCCCACAGATTTTTTGTAGATACAGAGAAAATTATTCTGAAATTTAGACGGGAGGGTGAAAGAACTAGAATACAGAAATCCATTTTGAAACAGAATAAAATGAAAGTAGCTAGTGTACTGAATTTCTCAACTTACTATAAAGGCACAGTGATCCAGACCATGTGGTTTGTGGAGCCCCTTGGAAAGCTATCCTTGGCCCTGTGGGCCCTATTGGCCTCTGCATCTGTCTGGTGGTGCTTCCCCTTGTCCCCCGCCCCGGTGCTGTGGCACGTCCACCTCCCCCAGTTAGTCCTGGGAGAGACAGAGCTCTGGCCAGGGCAGGCAAATGAACCACTCTTCCATCACCAGTTCCTGAACAAGGTCTGGCCTCTGACAGGAGCTCCATACAGTTTTGCAGCAATGTATGACAGACTTTTTAAGTCCATACAATAAAGGGCACTTTCCGAACTGACTGAGGCAACCTGACTTGGGGCTGGGGGAGTGGGGGTCTGTGTCCCCTGATGTCTGACAGGGTCATCTTCGATAGCCCAGGTGTGCCAGCTGTCATAGCCTTGCTTGTAAGATGTCTTGCACCTGGGCATCCATGGACCTGATACCCCCGCTGGAGGGCAGCTTCCTTGGGCAGAGGTGGCACCTCGTCCTTGCTGGTCTTAAGACTCTCCTCCCAGCCAGGCTCTGGGTATCAAGCACTCAACAGCCCAACCTCGGGAGGGGAGCAGAGTCTAGGCACAGGACGAGGGGCACAGGTTCAGCCCCGGATGGCACTTCTCCACTCTTGACTTTCCCTCCCTTCACTAATGAGTAGCAAGAAATAACGCAGGATGGTAGCAGTAGGGTCTTTCTGAGTTTACAGCTGGGATCATGAGATGTAAAAGAGGACGTAAGGGCAGGCAGAACACGAAGCCCCAAACAAGCAAGACTCAGGACGTGAGAATGGGAGCCTGAAAGTTTGTCCTTGCCACCATCTCTTTCTGAACCTCCTCCACTTCCCTTTCACTCTTGCCACCAACCTCCCTGGCCACCATACGGGTTGACCTTGTTGACCAGGAAGTGCTGTTGCCACCTGCCAGACCAATCAGACATCCCCAACCTCTGCCCCTCAGCCTGCTCTGGTCTGGAGTGATGATGGAACCTAACATGGATGCACAAGCCAGGATCTCCAGGGTCATGTGTTAAAGGTTTGGCTCTGACATTTAGCTCAGCACAGCCCTTGGCAAGTTTAACTGCCATCCTGGGCTCTGTGGACTAGAATAGCTCACTTATCAGAATGTCAAGGTAGGAGGCACCAGATAAGCTGGGGTGCCCTGGCAGAGGCCAGTACCCAGTCCCTCAGCAGCCAAGGCTCAGCAAGGGGAAGCTGTCCCCTCTGTTTTAAAATTAGTCCAGAGAAAGCCACTCCACAGGTCTCTTAGAGAAATACATTCAGCTTTTTTTCTTTTCCAAATGTCTCCCTGGAATCCTTCACGTTTGAACTCCCATTCTTCTAATCTTTAGGAAAAACAGAACAATTCCTTCATGGCTGACCAGTCTTCTAGACATCTGAGGATGGCCCCCCGGTTCTCAGCGACCCGACTGTAGCTCCGACACGGTGAAAATTTCATCTAAAAATGGCTCCTTCCAACCACCTAATGGTTTCCTGTGCCCCACCCTTCTCTCCATCACCCTCCCATCTGCAGCCTAAATATTCAACCAGGGTTGCTCAGAAAATGCAAACTTCTGCTAACATTCTCCTAAGTGGAAAGCATAACTCTTCCTGCCCGAACGATCATTTTCCAAGGTTTTCAAAAATTAATTATTCCTGGCACATGCTAGGAGATCAAATCAATCGTTGCTGAACTGATTTAAAAACAAACAAACAAATAAAAAACAGACCTGGGTGCAGTTTTCAAGTATGTGAATGCATAAGATGTCGCTGATGGCTTTGACCACCTGAGTCACGGAGAGCCTGGCCATTTAGGGAGCAGACAGGAGGGAGGAAGACGGTGGCCCCACTGTCTGTGTTGCGCTCAGCATCCTCACAGGCCAGCTTGGCACCTCTAATGTCTCCTGGACAGGAAACCCAGGCAGACTCAGGGAGAAAGCCCCAGAGTGTTCCCGCGGTACATCCTGATGGGTAGGAGAATGACAGTGACAGGACCACACTGATTCTGCTGGACCCACAGAGGAAAGAGCTCTGCCTGGCTCAGGATGTGCCCAAAGACTCAGGGGAGCCCAAGGCGGGGAGTCCCACTGGGATCTGACTCTGTGGTCAGAGAAGGCAGCAGGGGGCTCCCGGGACGCTCTGGGACAGTGTAGTTGCGGGGGGCCTTCTCTCCCTCCCATTTCATCCTCACCTCCTCCTGCTGCTGCCTGCCGGAGCTCACCCATCTCTGCCTAATGCCGGCGGGCTGCTGTGCAGACAGAAGAGCCTGTATCTGAGTGATGCCCTCTCTGTCCAAGAGCGACAGAGAATCTAGATCACAGTTTGGGGAGGTCGGGAGCCCCGTGCTTTTGCGGAAAGCACAGACCATTTCTCCTTGGGATGCTTCCTCTTTCATCAGTGGCCCTGGTGCTGTCCTAATTGATACTGTTGTAACAATTTATTATCAATCTAGTTATTAACGAAGAGAGCCTGAGAAGTAGTGGACACTTGATAAAGCCCCCAAACATTCCTTCCCAGGTAAGAGAATGCTTGTCTTTTCTCTAGCCTTTGGTTCCAAGTGAAGTTAGTTTCAGATTGTGTGGGTTCAGAATGGTGGAGGGGGGTGGGATGCCATGAGGTCAGGGGAGGCTGGGAGGAATAGTGTGAAAAGCACCGAATGGAGAAAGCAAAACAGAAACTCATCATGTACCTAAAATGCTCCAGGTCACACAGGAAGTGTTCCAGACTCCCTGATACTATTGCCAAGAAGCATCCCCCACCTGCACCCCAGGACTTTCTCTGAGGTCCCTGCCTTGCACCTCCACATTGGAGTGAGGCCATTTCAGGCCTGATCAATAGTTGAAAAGAAGCCAGGCACACCAGGCTTCTCACATCAGAGTCCAGCCAAGGGGCTTTCTCTCCAAGGCCCACTTCATTCTCCCACCAGATTCTAGGAAGCCCCAGGGCCTCCGCCAGTCAGCTGATGGGATTTACTCCTGGGTTTTGAGAAAGGTGTGGATGTGGGAAGGTCAAACACCTTTCGGGCTTGGTGTTTGACAGTGGAAACCATCTGGATTTGAAGCCAGAGGGCAAGCATAATGAGGTTAACGTCTCTGCTACTTACTAGCGCTCAGAGCACTCCATGCCTCGGCCTCTCCTCTAACACTGGTGAGATGGACACGTCAGAGGACTGGAGTCCAGGAGAATGCACAGGAGTCTGTCAAGTCAGGACTTGGTTCCTAAATATTGGCATCTTTTCACTGACTCCCTCCCACATGGAGAAGTACTTTGTGAAGCAAAAAAGCCCTACAGTGCATAGCTTAGTGATGAAATAGTGATACATGTTGGAGTCTCTCACCTGTAAGGTGTGTACCTTCGGTAAGCTACGTGGCCTCACTAAGCTGCCTTTTCTCACCTGTAGGATGCGGATGTTGGTACCTGCTCTGTTAAAAGGCTCAGAAGAGGGCAGGGAGCTGGGCACAGAGTGACATAAAGCCAACACCCAAGGGCCTGCAGATCTGCTGGCATTTGAAGGGACTCCCAGAACAGGTGCTGGGCTGGCCTTGCCTGACCTGATGCCTGGCACAATCCCTGGAACTTTGGGGGCCAGAGCTTGTCCAAGGAGCCGGCAGTGCAGAGGCTGCCCCACAGGCCGGAGAGGAGAGCCCTGGTTGGGAGGGGTAGGGGGTGCGCCACAGGTCTTCAGAGAGACAGTTGGGGTTGGGGAGCATGGGAATAATGATGCCACTCTCTAGTCCCTAAACTTGACCTTGAAGCTTTGACCCCTGGCCTTTCTGAACAGTTTGAAAGATGTTTAAAAAGAGACAGGCAGGCACACAGGAAGTGACCAGGGCAGCAGGAGGGTAGAATCAGCAAAGCCCTGTTGCCAATTTGGCCAGAATTGAAAGAAAGCAAGATTAAGCCAAGGATCCAAGGCTGGGGAGCTCACTGCCCTGCCGGGACTCTTCATACCCCCACTTGGAAGCAGAGCTGCTGCCCGGGATGTGGGAGGAGAGATGACCCCTTCCCACTGCCCTGGCCTCTCCCATACCCAGCCGACGGGGGCTTTGGGAACCTGGGTATCCTGCTCTAGAACAGAACAGCCAAGTTCACAGCCCTCTGAGGGCTAAGCTCCCAGTCCAGGGTTGCCTGCCTGTTCTGGGGAGCTCAGCTCTCCTGGCTGAACTTTGGACCCATCCAAAGCCCTTCCCAGTCCCTGCAGCTGGCTCTCCGGACCGCCAGGTGAGGGTGAAGCCAGCTGCTCCCAGACAGTGGGCACCCTGGGAGCGTGCGTGCACCCCGCCTTCCAGAACCAGTGAGCTGGGGGAAAATGGAGGAGGAAAGAAGACAACTTACTTGTTGAGATCGGAGCTTCCAAGTCCCACTGATGCTAACTTCTAGGGTGTCCCTCCAAGGCGGTGCAGGGGCGCTCAGGGCCCTGGAGGGGACCCTCCAGCACTAGCCATCTCGGGCTGCCTCGGACTCTGCGGAGAGCCTCTCCCTGCGTGGGTCCTGTGCGCAGAGGCTTCTAACCCATCCCGTCTCTCGCCAGCCCCCTCCAGTCTCAACCACTAGTCACTCCCTTTCTCCAGCGACAGCGGCGGGAGGCGCTCAGTCTCTCTCCCTCCCTCCCTCCGTCCTTCCCCCCTCCCTCCCCTCCGCCTTCTCTCCCCGGCTCCTCCTCCCCTTCTGTCCCCTGTACAATGAATCTGTGTAACAATGTGTAATAACCTTTGTAAAGGACCACAGGCGACTCGGTGGAGGGGTGGGGGGGCGCGGCAGGGCGGGGGTTCCCTGCGACGTGTTGGGGACACTATCAGTTCTGAATGAATCGGATGGGGAAGGCGGAGCGAGACCCGGTGGCGGGGCGGGGGGGGCGGCTGGCGGCTCTGCGCTAGGCTCCCCGCCGGCCTCTCCCCCTCCGTGCCCCCTCCCGCCCCCCAGACTCCCGCCACGTCCCTGCCACCCCCGCTAGTGGTACGCGGGCAGGGTGGGGGCGGGATTGTGCTTCTGGTCGTGCAGGTGCCCAGGGCCGAGATCCATGCGCGCGCGCAGGTGCGTGTGTGGGAGCGTGTGCACGCGTGAGAGCGCGCGTGTTTCGTGGGTGCGGCGCAGCACACCGCAAGAAGGAAGAAACTAGGCGAACAGAAATCTCGGTTCAGCTTTGGAGGGGCTGCTCTTTCACTCCGCGGTGCGTTGAGGGGGCTGCTGGCAAAATTTAGTCGCACTTCTTAGATGGGAACCTAGCAGGTGGGAGGCTTTCCTTGGGATATTGGAGGGGCCAGAGTCCCGGCGCAGCAACCACAGCCCTGAGACCTTGCTCCGGTGGGTGGAGTGAGGTCCGGGGGTTCCCGTGACTCACAGGCTGGAGACGGGGCGGGTCTAGAAACAGAAAACAGCCCGCTGCTCCCGGGCTGTCTGCGCATCACTGGCCGTTCTATCGCCCTCGCTGGAGGCAGGTGGCCTGTGGCCAGGTAGGAGTAGCAGGAAGCCTTCCTTTGGAGCAGTCCAGACAAAGAGCCATCACTTGACAGCCTCCTCCCTTCCCTCCCTTTAGGTTTTCTCCTCACCTTGGGGAAAGATGAGCCCCTGCCTTCCGTCTGTAACTTCTGTGAGTTGTAAGGAACACCCTGGGAACGTCAGACCCCCTGGAAAGGGAGGGCTGCTGTCTGGGCAGGGGTGGCAGGCTTCTCTCAGGACTGGTCCATGGAGGTGGTGGTGGGGGGCCTCCCTGGCCCATCTCTGCCATTGCCCAGCCTTTGGGGACCCACGCCCCTGCCCTAGACCCTGAGAGTGTCTCCCCACCTTGGGGACAGGTGCACCCGATCAGGCGCATGAGACCAGCGTCTACCAGGGCAGGGACTGTACTCTGCTGTGCCCCAGCACCTCACACAGCTCTTCCATGAATATTTATCAGGTGAATACTGGCAAAAACAAGAAACCCGGTTTATTAATTACAAGGAGGTGACCAATGCTTGGGGCTGGATGCACCAAACCTGTCCCCTCCTGTAAGTGCAGCGACATGGCAGCGGCTGGGCAGTTTAGTCTCACCATGGCAACCTGATGGGCGCTCCTCTTGCCCTGGATCAGTGTGCACACAGCCCACCGCCCAGGCACCCTCCCCAGCAACAGAGCTCAGAGCAGCCAGGTAGGTTTCCTGAACCTCCGTCTCCTCTCCGTGCACAGGGTTATTGAGTGAGGCTGCTGTGGTTCTGACTAACCAGGAAATCTCATCCCCTGGTGGATGTAGCCTGTCTTCCTGCTCATCCATCACAGGCTGATCTTATGATTTATCGCTCTGAGAAGAAAATTCTTCAGTCCTTCATTTTCTAGTTCTCCAAGAGGTCTTGATGGTGCAGTTCTGTGGACCACATGACACACACTTTAAGCATGTCCTGAGCCCAGATGTTCTGTCCTGGGTTCAGCATAAAGACCGTGGAATTTCTTCTGTCCTGATGGAGGAAGCCTGGCTTATTGTGAAGCAGAATGTAGGGTAAAACCATTTTATTTTGTAAATGTTCTCACAGTGATAGACCTTGGGCCAGGAGGCAGAGAACCTGGGTCCAGTTCTCAGCCTAGACCTGAAAAAAGAGAAATAGGATTCTATTCCTGACTGCTTGTTACGGATTGAGGTGATCCTTGACTCTTTCATGCTCAAATCCTTCAAAGAGCACAGGTGACATTTGAGCATCGGGGACACAATTGAAGAACTACTCAGGGGGCTTGGAAGGTATAAGTTCATCCTTCATTGTCTGAAATTGATGAGGCCAGTGTTCAAAAGCAATGGAAAATTCTCGTGTGTCGTCATGGTAATTAGTGCACAGAACCACTGCCTCTGTGCACCCTTCCTTGCTTCTTACCTTCCTCCATCGAGCAACAGATGAATTCACAATTAAAGTTTTCTCTTCAGAGTATGACACACAGGAAATTATTTTTTCTCCTATTTATAGAAATTCCATTTGCATTTATGAGGCTGGTAATGTCTCATAAATATTTCCAGCCAGATAAAATATTAATTAAAAGAGTTTGTTGAGTTATACTCTGAAGTCCTAACTAAGACTCTTCTAAGACAAATATTTTAAGTATTTTGCTCTCATGTCAGGAGAATTCTTCATACATTAGTTGTGCATCCAGCCCATCCATAAATAGCAGATATGTATCAGTCAATGGTATGTCTCTTTCTCATGGTTTCTTTATGCTAAAACCACCACTCCCCATATATACCTTATGTGTGTGTGTGTATACCTAGTCACTTCAGTCATGTCCAACTCTTCGTGACCCTATGGAGCCCACCAGCCTCCTCTGTTCACTTTCTTTCTCCAGGCAAGAATAGTGGAGTGGGTTGCCATGCCCTCCTCCAGCAGATCTTCCCAACCCAGGGATCAAACCCAGGTCTCCCTCATTTCAGGCAGATTCTTTATCAACTGAGCCACCAGGGAAGCCAAGGAATACTGGAGTGGGTAGCCTATCCCTTCTCCAGGGGATCTTCCGAACCTAGGAATCGAACTGGGGTCTCCTGCATTGCAAGTGGATTCTTTACCAGCTTAGCTGCCAGGGAAGCCATATATATACACAATGCTAATATATATATATTTTTTTCAATAAATGAATATTGACTGTATGTAAGTTAAGGTCCATTACATTTGGGACACTTTGATAAGCACTAAAAAATATAATGATGAGCTTTGATCTAAAATACCTAACAATCTATTTGGGAGGGTCAGCCTATGTGCAGACAAATTAACAACTTGAGACTTTAATTCCCAGGTGCTAATTGATGGAGTGGTGTATAGAATTGATCATAACACTAACAGAGCCTGGGGGTGGAAGGCTCTCTGACTGCAGCCAGAAGTGGAGCACGAAGAAGACTAGAACTGGAATATGAGGAGGGGGCTTGAATGAAAAGCCCCTCCTCGGGGAGGTAAGTGCTCAGGGACCCGCGGTGAGGGAGCGATCGCTGCTGGGATGAAGGGCAGGTGAAGTGTGAGAAGTGATGACAGGTGGCTGTAATTGACTGAGTGACTACTATGTGCTAAGCCCTTCTTCACAGAAGACAGTGCTTTTAAGCTTCTTAATAACCTCCTGAGGGAGGTAGTGTTATCATCATTCTCAGATGAGAAAAGGAGGTTCAAACAAGAGAAGTATCCTCTCATTGGCACAGAATTTTTTTTTAAAGCAATATATTTTTTAGAGCCTTTATTGAGTTTGTTACAATATTGCTTTTGTTTTATGTTCTGGTTTTTTGGCCCTGAGGCATGTGGGATATTATCTACCCCACCAGGAACTGAACCTGCACCCCATGCACTGGAAGGCAAAGTCTTAACCACTGGACCACCAGGGAAGTCCCTCTTTGGTACAGTTTTTAACAGTGAATTTCAGAACCCAGTTTTGTCAGATTACACAGTCATATTCCTAACTGCTAGGTGCTGAATTGTGTGTCTCTGCCCCAAATTCAGATAATGAAACCTTAAGCCCCAGTCCTGCAGACTGTGACTGTCTTTATTTATTTATTTATTTTTAAATTTTATTTTTACTTTATTTTACTTTACAATACTGTATTGGTTTTGCCATACATTGACATGAATCCACCACGGGTGTATACGAACTCCCAATCCTGAATCCCCCTCCCACCTCCCACCCCATATCATCTCTCTGGATCATCCCCATGCACCAGCCCCAAGCATCCTGTATCCTGTATCGAACATAGACTGGCACTTCGTTTCTTACATGGTAGTATACATGTTTCAATGCCATTCTCTCAAATCATCCCACCCTCTCCCTCAGAGTCCAAAAGTCCGTTCTATACATCTGTGTCTCTTTTGCTGTGTGACTGTCTTTAGAGACAGGACATTTGAAGAGGTGATTAAGTTAAAATGCATCCATTGTAATAGGCCCCAATCCATCGGGGCTTGGATCTTTATAAAGAGAGGAAATTGACACACAGGGAGACACACAAGCATAGTCAAGGCTGTATGAAAACGCAGGGAGAAGACAGCTGTCTGCAAGCCAGGGAGAGAGGCCTCAGGAGAAACTGAACCTGCCCACAACTTGATCCTAGATTTCCAGCCTTCAGAACTGTGGGAAATTTCTATTGTTGAAGCCCCCAGATCTGGGGCGTTTTGTTAGAGGGACCCTAGCAAACTAATGCAGTAACATGATGGATGGAACGCTGCTTCTCACAAGGATGTTGCATGCCAAGCTATGGAATTTGAACTTTGCTCCACAGATGGGAAGTATCTGTTGAAGATTTCTGAGTCACAGAGAATTATGAAAGCCATTTCTGTGAAGATTTTCCTGGAGGTGGTTTGCATATTATTCACTCATTCACTCATTTCAGTGAGCACCTGTTTGGTGACCCCCACCAGGGCAGAGACCGCATTTGCCGGGGTCACCTCTGAGCACCACTGGTTCCCAAGCTTGCACAGCTTCCCAGGTTGCATGGTCTAGGATAAGGGGCTGGAAGCACATTTGTAGGCTCCGCCCAGATGCTGCCCTGTGGTGACAAGGGCAAGGGGTGATCGGACCTGAGGATGCACAGTGTGGTCACAGTCCAGCCGCATCAGCACCACTCCCAGGACCCATGTAAGAAACACAGAATCCTAGGCTCCACTCTAGTCTTGCTCTAAGAGAAGTTTCACTTTAATAAGATCCCCCGAGTGACTCCAATATTTTTGCCTAGAGAATCCCATGGACAGAGGAGCCTGGCAGACTATAGTTCATGGGGTCGCAAAGAGTTGGACACGACTAAAGTGACTTAGCGTGTGCCCATACACAGACACACACAGACACACACACACCCCAAGTAACTTTCATGAACACTAGGGTTTGAGAGAGAGAGAGAGAGCTCTAGGTAGAAGATGCAGCCGAGAAAGATTCAGCAGACGTCAGTGCCTACCAGGGGACCAGGGGGCAGAGCTGGGCTTGGAGCTGAGCCGGGCTAAGCTTCCTAGACTCTCTGGGGACCCTGAGACCTGCCTCTTCCTGAGTACACAGTACCCCTTCTACTCCCCTCCCTAAGGCTCTGATCACTGTCTGCTGGGGCTTCCGTTTCCTGGCTTTCGTCTCCACATGCAATCTACAAGTTCCTTGTAGAGGTGGGGCGACTTTGCTTTTTCAAATCCTAGAAATTCCCAGGGCCCGGCATCCTCTCATTCAGCAATCGCTGACTGAATGCAGGCGTGTCTGCTCATGGGAATACTAAAGGCAGGAGGAGCCGGGCCTTGGAAAGCACAGATGCAGAGCGTGATTTCAGACCAAAGGCTGGGTGAGTTGCCCACTTGAAATTGTTGAGAAGAGGAGGGAGTGGGTGCCTGGGGTTGAGGGAGTTGGGGACTGAGGTGTGGATTTTGGTATGCCATCTATGGAGAGGAGCAGGGACTCTGAGGCCAGTTTAGACACCTGGAAAAGGGCAGAGAGGGAAAGAAGTCAGACCTGGGACCGTGCTCATGCCTGGGGGTGGGGGAGGATGACCGGGTAGGGTTAATTTTAAATTCCCACTGGATCCGCTTCTGTGACTTTAACCATTTTTCGTTATTATAATACCCTGCCTCAGGGAGATAATCTGAGCCACCCACCTGTGAAGGACTGTAAGGAAGGGAAACTGACCCATTCCTCTGCCATTCTAGGTTGACAGCTGCAAGGATCAAATAGTCTTTTTGCTTTGTTTCTTTACCTCCCCCGATCTCTGAGCCATAAAAGAACCTGGCAACCAGGCCCTGATACGATGGTTATTTTGAGATGCTAGCCTGCCATCTTCTTAGTTAGGTGATTCCTAAATAAAGTCCCTCCCTGATCCTAACACTTTGTCTCAGATTCATTGACTTATCTTGTGGCGAGAGAGCTTGGACTCAGCAACAGGAGGAGGAGGCAGAGGTGGGTCCAGAACTGGACGGAGAGTTGTGTTCAGAATGACAGGTGTGGCAGCCACACCGCGAAAGGATGAGGGTGTCAAGAAATCAGAGCGGACGCTGTATCATTCCATTGTTAATAAAGTATTTATTTAATGGTACTCATCTCATGAAAAGTGCTTGTGCTCAACACTGCAGGGGATAAGAAACGTGTGCCCACAGCTCCCTGCTTATGCAGAGCCAGAGAAATCAAGGACAGTGGAGCCGAGGGGAAAAGCCACTGCTCTGCCTACCAGACACACTAGCGACTCTGCAGGTCCCGCTGTGTGCCTCCTGCTCCTGCCTGATCACCAGGCCTGTGGCCCTGCTTCCCCGGGTAAGCATCCACCTGTTGGGTGAGAATCCCAGGACACCTTTCATGGACTCTCATGGAATTCCAGTTGTAATAGAACTGTAGCTTCAGCTTTTCCAACATCAGCTTCCCGTTCCTGAATTTCCTACTCCTGAATCCGGGCCCAGGTGCCCCAGGTCAACATTTACCACAATTGGCTACACAGCCGATTTTATTGAACCAGCACCTGTGTACCTAGGAGCTAGGGCACTCAACTGCCAGAGGAGTCTGGGTTTTGTCCCCAGCATCCAGCTTTCAATTATTGCAACACTAGGAGTGAATGATTTTTTTTTTCTCCTGCTCCACAAAGAGGGATACTATTTGAAGATAAAAGAGAACGAACAACTTTACTTCTTTCGTAAGTTTATTGATCAAATCTCACTTTATTCTGGGAATAAATCTCACTTTATTCTGGGAAAACCCAGTAGAATTACTGACCAGCAAGCCCTGGACCGGCTCTGGCAAATTCCACAAGGGGCCAATAGTACCATCTAGTGGTTGAAAAAGATTTCTCAGTAGCTAGAATACATTATTGCCTCATTGATCTCAACCTTCGGTTTTGGTTTTATTAAAGTTGCAGATGCCTTTATTCAAAGCATCACATTGTTCTAACTAGTTTGATATGAAAAAGTCAGACCTCCTCCTCCCCCTTCTCCCAGAAGCTACCATCTTTCCTCTTGTTTGGCTATCTTTTCCCTGTGGGTTTACCCCTTGTGTAAGTAAGTGCTGCCTGTGTGTTCCCTTGCTAAGTCATGTCTGACTCTTTGGGACCCCATGGACTGTAGCCCATCAGGCTTTTCTGTCAATGGGGTTTACCAGGCAAGAATACTGGAGTGGGCTGCCATTTCCTTTTCCAGGGGATCTTCCCAATCCAGGGATGGAACCCAAGTCTCCTGTTTGGCAGGCAGATTCTTTACCACTGAGCCACCTGGAAAACCTAAGTGCTACGTCTGTAGTAATCCTTAGATGCTTCGCCCTTAGAGACTACCACTGGAGAGGGAACTTTTTAATAGCTTTCTCCTCCCCCATCCCTACCACCTGTGCACACTCTTTCCATCTTCCATGCTCCCAATAGGTATTTTTTTTGATAAATACTCAGGTTCAATGTTATCATGACTATAAAATTCTACTCATAGCTGATCCATGCAGTAAATCAGATTACTTTTTATTTCCTGTACAACCTTTTGTTGGCATCACTAATTTTCTTGGTTTTCTTTGCTCTCATCATCAATCTCAAGAAAACTTCTTCACCTACAGCTTCAGTCTCTTCTCAAAATGTCCAGTTATACGAAATGAAGTGAAAGTCAGTCATGTCTGACTCTTTGGGACCTGGGGGACTGTAGCCCGCCAGGCTCCTCTGTCCATGGAATTTTCCAGGCAAGAATACTGGAGTGGGTTGCCATTTCCTCTTCCAGGAGATCTTCTCAACCCAGAGATCGAACCCAAGTCTCCTGCATTGCAGGCAGATTTTTTGCCATCTGAGCCACTTTGTCTCTTGGAGAGATCTCGCCGGAAGACGTCCACTCCCTTTGGTCTGGATGGGTACTCTCTGCTGGTGCACAGTTGGCCCCTGGCATCTCTTTTCCCTCAACCCTCCACCCTCCCACTGCCCCCACCCCCGATTGCATCCCCTGTTTCCCGTGTCTCCTGCATTTTTCTTTCTTGGTTCACACTTCCACTTTGGAGGGATACATTCTGTAGCTGTTTCTTGGGAAAGAGAGCATTCGAAGTAAATTTTTTAAGACTTTGCTTATGTGAAAATAACTCTGTTCTACTTGATCGACAGCTTGGCTACATATAGAACTCTAGATTGGAGACCGTTTTCCTTCAGAACATTACACGGATGTCTTGGTTTTCTTTCACCTTTCCATCGTCCTGTTGAGATGTCCACAGCAGGTTTCACGCCTGGACCTTTCACCCGTCCTCTAAACAAGCAAGACCCTCCGTGGTGTTCTGAAATTTCAGAGAAATGGGGCCTGGTTGGTGTAGAAATATTTATACCTGTTGTGCTAGACATGAAGCAGCTCTTTTCTTTTTTAAGTTTTTGGCTGTTCTTCCTGGCATGTGGGATCTTAGTTTGCTCAGAACAGATCAAACCAGCGGCCCCTGCATTGAAAGTATAGTCTTAACCCCTGGGTCACCAGGGACGTCCCAGCGAGGCAGTTCTTTTCATCATCGCCTTGCACTCTGGGAAATTTTCTTGCCACATTTCTTTGATGGTTTCCTTCTTCCTAGTCCATTCCCTCCCTCTGGAATTCCTCTCACTTAGAATTTGAAGCTCAGAAAGCCCTCATTTCCTTATCTTTTCTCTCCCAATTTCATCTTTTTGTGTTTTCGTCTACGCTCCTGTAGGTTTTCTCAGCATTTTCTTTCACACTTTCTTCTGAGATTTTTGGTTTTGCTTTCCTATTTTTAATTTCCAAGAACCCCCCTCTCTCACTCTAAGTCTCACTATTTGGCAGTGTCCTTTCATCTGCAGTTTCTTCTCCCTGTACAGCCTCCGTTTCCTCCAAGATGCTTCGTCATGGCTATTTGTTTTTATCTTCATGTCTGTTTGTTTTCACTCCTCAGACACCTGGTAGCCTGGGCCCCGAGGATGGGGCCTGACAGCTCTCAGGCTCTCTGGAGGATGCTCTGTCTGGACTATTTCAGTGCAGGACGCCCTGTTAGTACTTTTTCCTTTTGGAGATATTCAGGTTCCTCAGGATCAACTCTCTCAGTCCCCGGCTTGGAAGGTCAAGTCCTGAGTGCTGGCCTCTGCAATCAAGTTGGGGACTAGATCTGGGGGCTTTGATATCTGGGTGTGTTTACTTAGCTTTGCTTTTCTCAGAGTATGAAAGCCCATCCTGATTGGTGTCACATCAATCCTGCTCCACCCAGAGGCTCTTTGCTTTACCCTAGAGAATAAACCTCCAGTCTTGTGCCAGGGAAGCTGGGAGAGACTTCTTGCCTGGGGCCAAGTCAGGGAGAGGATCCTTCTTAAGCAGACTCAATCAATCCTCCTCCTTCTAGCTGCCTGTTCATCTTCCTCCTTCAGTGGCGGACTGTGCTATGCTTTTTTGAATTCTGATGTTATAATTGTGCTGGTCCTGATTTCTTCCTGTCCAAGCATAGAATGAGTCAGTTTTCTGTTTTCAGAAATATTGCTGCTATTGTCTCCTGTCTGGTTCTTTTTACTTTTGAGGGCTAACAACTGTTGAAGAACTGTTATTGGATTAGGATTTCAGATGCGAGTACAAGCAGAAGCATTTCTTTAAAGCACTCTCTTTATACTCAAGTCATTCATTCATTTTTAATCATCCATCCTGCAGACATTGGTTTATCCCTTGCTCTGCAGCAGATACTGTGCCAGGTTCTGAATGTGCAGTGATGAATAAGATCATAGCCCCTGCCCAGAGCGATGTCTCCCCTTGTGGTAGCAGATAAATAAATAGTGATGCAAGTTTATAGAGAAAGGGTACACAGCTAATGGTGATGCTCAGGTGTCTCCATAGGTGTAAAGTCGGCTGTCTTCCAAGAGACCCCAGAAAGTGACATCACTTACTAAGTGGTCCCCAACCTTTTTGGCAGCAGAGACTGGTTTTATGGAAGATAATTTTTCCACAGACTGGAGAAGGAAGATGGTTTGGGGATGATTTAAGTGGGTTACATTGATTATGCACTTCATTTCTATTCATATTGCACCAGCTCCACCTCAGATAACCAGGCATTCAATCCCGGAGGCTGGAGATCCTGACTTAGAGCATTTGCCAAGACCCCCGTGGCAAGTTCAGTCCCCTGATTTTTGAGCACAACCATCTCCCAAGAACACCGGTTCAGGTCTGACTTCCTAATGTCTAGACCAGAACACTTAACTCGTTAATTTGCTGTGAGCACTCTGTGCTGGGAACTAGAACTCACATGAAGTCAACACATCTCTCCCTACACACGGGGAGCCAGAAGGGAGGCCAGCTCGTGATGGGAACCTTGCTAGGTGAGCCTGGAATCCAGCAAAGGGCATGAATTGTAGATCAACTAGGTGATTATTGGTCTTGGCTGTTGAACAAGAAGCAGGTCATGGTCAATGGACTGGAATGTGGGAGTCTATTGAATGAGCTTGCCCTTCCCTGGAAGGGGCATGCTTGACAGTGCACCTGGGGATGTTCTTTCATTCACATCCATCGGCTCGCTCTTTGCATGAAGATTTTTCTCGAGGAGTTCAAACTCTCCCTGTACTCCCCCTCTCTCTGGCCACAGCTGCTCAAACCCTCCCCAGACACCCTGGCCACATGAGATTGTACTGAGCCAGGGGACCTCGTCCTTTGCTAGATGACAGGCTCTGAATGAGATGTCCTGAACCTCTCTGATGATGGTCACACCTTCTGTGGGATTGAAGAATCATGTCAGGGGGCTGTTGAGCAGTCACAGAAAAAAACTGCTCTGTCTCCTTTTCTAGTGACCTCAGAAAACACCCACTGGGCACTTGTTCCCAGCAAATTCACCTCCCCTTATCCACAGAGAACCTGGCCGTCATTTCACTCCAGTGTCTTTTTGTAAAAGAAGAAATCAAGCCCCGAAGCTGTTGGAGAGTGGTGGGTGGGACCTTTCTCCTCCACGGAGGATTTGTAGGTGAGGACTGGAGGGCACCTAGGGAGGGCACTCAAGGCTTCTGGTGAGAGAGCCGGGGAGGAGGGGCAAAGTCACGACGGGGTTGAGGAGGGGAGGCTTGGATAGATAGGGGTGGTGATGAGATAGACCACATTACCTCTATTCCAGGGCAGCTGCCGTATTGAGGACATAATTCTTAACTGGACACAGAGACAGGAGGCCAAGAACATCACTCGCCTTCTTGTGTAGCTGCTTGCCCTTGTTTAAATGATCACACAAGACCATGTTCACAAAAGCGCTTTGCAAATGATCAAATTGAAAACAGGAGCTACTGTTGTTTTACAGGTAATGTGGAGATGCTTTTAAAGAGCAGAATTCATTGGGATTCTCTCTCTCTTTTTTTTCATTTATTAAGAAAAGGCAGAAATGGTATGGACCTAACAGAAGCAGAAGATATTAAGAAGAGGTGGCAAGAATACACAGAAAAACTATACAAAAAGATCTTCCTGACCCAGATAACCATGATGGTGTGATCACTCACCTAGAGCCAAACACCCTGGAATGTGAAGTCAACTGGGCCTTAGGAAGCATCACTATGAACAAAGCTAGTGGAGGTGATGGAATTCCAATTGAGCTGTTTCAAATCCTAAAAGATGATGCCATGAAAGTGCTGCACTCAATATGCCAGCAAATTTGGAAAACTCCGCAGTGGCCTCAGGACTGGAAAAGGTCAGTTTTCATTCCAATCCCAAAGAAAGGCAATGCCAAAGAATGTTCAAACTACCACACAATTGCACTCATCTCACACACTAGTAAAGTAATGCTCAAAATTCTCCAAGCCAGGCCTCAATAGTACGTGAACCGTGATGTTCAAGCTGGTTTTAGAAAAGGCAGAGGAACCAGAGATCAAATTGACAACATCTGTTGGATCATCAAAAAAGCAAGAGTTCCAGAAACACAACTACTTCTGCTTTATTGACTATGCCAAAGCCTTTGACTGTGTGGATCACAATAAACTGTGGAAAATTCTTAGAGAAATAGGAATACCAGACCACCTGACCTGCCTCCTGAGAAATCTGTAAGCAGATCAAGAAGCAACAGTTAGAACTGGACATGGAACAACAGACTGGTTTGAAATCGGGAAAGGAGTACGTCAAGGCTGTATATTGTCACCCTGCTTATTTAACTTCTATGCAGAGTACATCATGAGAAACACTGGGCTGGAAGAAACACAAGCTGGAATCAAGACTGCTGGGAGAAATATCAATAACCTCAGATATGCAGATGACACCACCCTTATGGCAGAAAGTGAAGAGGAACTAAAAAGCCTCTTGATGAAAGTGAAAGAGGAGAGTGAAAAAGTTGGCTTAAAACTCAACATTCAGAAAACGAAGATCATGGCATCCGGTCCCATTACTTCATGGCAAATAGATGGGGAAACGATGGAAACAGTGACAGACTTTATTTTGGGGGGCTCCCAAATCACTGCAGATGGTGACTGCAGCCATGAAATTAAAAGACACTTGCTCCTTGAAAGAAAATTATGACCAACCTAGACAGCTTACTGAAAAGCAGAGACATTACTTTGCCAACAAAGGTTCGTCTAGTCAAAGCTATGGTTTTTCCAGTAGTCATGTATGGATGTGAGAGTTGGACCATGAAGAAAGCTGAGTGCCAAAGAATTGATGCTTTTGAACTGTGGTGTTTTGAGCTCTTGAGAGTCTCTTGGGCTGCAAGGAGGTCTAACCAGTCAATCCTAAAGGAAATCAGTCCTGAATGTTCATTGGAAGAACTGATGCTGACGCTGAAATTCCAATACTTTAGCCACCTGATGCAAAGAACTGACTCATTGGAAAAGACCCTGATGCTGGGAAAGCTTGAAGGTGGGAGGAGGAGGGGAAGACAGAGGATGAGATGGTTGGATGACATCACCAAATCAATGGATATGAGTTTGAGTAAGCTCCAGGAGTTGGTGATGGAAAGGGAAGCCTGGTGTACTGCGGTCCATGGGTTCGCAAAGCATTGGACACAACTGAGTGACTGAACTGGACTGAACTAACCATGCATCAGCATTCATGTTACACAATTGTTCCCAAGCCTAGGTTAGGCCCTATCTGTGCTCTCTGTTCACTGATGAGTATCCCAGCCACCCAGCACCTCCATTCCCACAGCCCCTGAAGCCCCCCAACCCCAGACCAGCAGGACAACTGTCTCTATTCTCACCTCACAGTGTAGTGAGCATGGTGTGACCTCTGCTGTGCATTCATTGGTGCAGGACTTAGAACTAAACCAGGATTCCTAGTTTCTGCTTCTATTTGATTTTACTATTACGCATAATGATGAAATAGTAAGTGGTGTTTATACAGTACTTAGCATTAACAAGGCGCTTCCACTTGTAAGGTGAGTGCAGTTTGTCTCTTTTTCAGATGAGGAAGCTGAGACTCCACAAGGTTATGTAACCACCCCAATGTGACAGCCAACCTCAAACTCAGATTTTCTGATTCCAAGTTCAGTGTTTTTCCTACCACCTGAGCTCTCTGAGGCTGCACCCTGAACTTGAGGCTCTTATTCTAAGGCCTGTTTCGTCCTCCTGAATACAGTCCTCATGACCTGGCACCCAAAGTTGCTGTGGGGCTGAGAGACAGCAGGGACCCAGGCTGGAAGGCCAGTGCCACCTGCTTTTTGGAATCCATATTTTTGAAGACTTCTCTGGCTGTCCAGTGGTTAGGACTCTGTGCTTTCACAGCCGAGGGCCTGGGTTCAATCCCTGGTGCGTGCATACCAAGTTGCTCAGTCATGTCTGACTCTTTGTGACCCCATGGACTGTAGCCTGCCAGGCTCTTCTGTCTGTGGGATTCTCCAGGCAAGAATACAGGAGTGGGTTGCCAGTTTCTACCCCAGGGTCAATCCCTGGTGGGGGAACTAAAATCCCACAGGCTGCATGGCACAGTGAAAAAAAAAAACAGAAAAACAATATTGGTGAGTGGAATCCAGGTTCTTTACATGCTGGGAGAGTTGGGCTTCATGGTTTGTCCTGTAGGCGCGACAGGTTCTGACAACATCCTAGGACATCCATCGTGGGTGGATCTTTGAGCAATGAGGTGCAGGGCTGGTCACCCCATGGTAGGAAATGATTGTCACATCCACCACTTTGGCCACAAAGGCATCAACTTCAAGGTCGCTGGACTGGCCAGGGCACCTGTCCTGCATCACTGCAGAAGTTGGCAATTTCCAGAGCCCGGGTTTTTGTGCCTGAGGCAAGAAGCTGACCCCCATAAATGTGTGAGCGTGGGAGAAAGTGCTTTCCAAGTCCTGGCTTGAGGGGCATCTGCTCCCTGGGCAGCCCTCCCCACCACCCCCGGACGTTCAACAAACAAACACAGGGGTGACTGGCTGGGACCGTGTGAACTCATTTGTCTTGACTTCTGATTTTAAGGCCACGTGTGTGAGCAACTGAGAATCTGGAACAAAATGTCCAGGACACTGGACTGAAATCCTAGAAAATCTCAGGCCAGTGTTGCTGCCACATCAAATGAAGGGGTGCAATGGGCCCTTCCCTCTGGGCTTCCAACAGATCTTGGAAGGACCCCTGGTCTTATGCCCACCCACATGATCCCAACTCACCTTTGTTCTCCAGCCTCCAAGCTGCTGCTCCTTCATCCACTCCCCACCTTCCAAGACCACCTGGTATAATTCTACACCCACCCACCCCCCCAGTAGCATCCTGCTAAGCACCACCAGCTCTTGGAGGCTCCCCCAGCTAAAAGTAAAACTCTTCTTCCATTTATTCATGTTGCTTCCCACGCATTTATGCCTTATTGTGCCTGTGATGTCTTTTCCTCTATAAAGCCTTAAAGTCTTGAAGGCAGACACCATGATTTATTCATGTTGTAATTCCCCAAGTGCCTGGTGCTGTGGCTTCTACAGAAAGGTCCTCAACAAGCCTTTAGTGAATGAAACAGAATTGTCAAATTTTTCCCTTTGTTCCATCCTTTTTTTTTTTTTTAATGTCCCTTGACCTGGAATTTCTCATATGGCAGTGTATGTGCTACCCTCTTCAAAAGGCAGTCAGTGTTTCAGAGGAAAGCTTTTCATCTCTTGCACACAGGCTTCTCAAAACCTTTCCTTGGGAAGCCCATGTGACGGTGCTCTTGCCTTTTTGTCACCTCAGTGGGATAACCTACTTCTCTTCTGGGGCAGACATGTTCACATTGTACCATCTCTTTCACCAGACACTGGTTCTCTTAAAAGAAAAAAAAAAAAAAAAAACCGAGGCACAAAGATGAAAAGAACATCTTCCAGCAGAGGTCCCTCTGTTCTCCCCACTCAGGAGCTGGAGGCTGGTCTGAGGGCGATGTGTTTGCTTGTTGTGGAATGGCCTTTCCTGCCCTTCCTGAATCAGAGGGTGCCAGCCACATCTGTAGGGGGCAGTGGCCTGGGACACAGGGCATCCCCTCCCCCTTATGTGCAAGGGAGACAGCTTGCAGCTTTATTGTTGCTGTTGTTTAGCCGCTCAGTCACGTCTGACTCTTTGAGACCCCATGGACTGTAGCCTGCAAGGCTCCTCTGTCCATGGGATTCTCCAAGCAAGAATACTGGAGTGGGTTGCCATTTCCTCCTCCAGGGGATCTTCCCAACCCGGGGATCAAACCTGGGTCTCCTACATTGAAGGCAGATTCTTTTACCCACTGAGCCACCTGGGAAGCCCCTCCAAAGACCTACTGTTTATGTAAGTTGCTCCCCTTGGAATATTAGTCATGAATGGAATAATATCTTTGCAATGCTCCAAATTTCTTTAAAGGAAAAGAAAAGCAGCCCATGAGCTCTGGTCCCCCAGCTCAGGTGTGGAGGTTGGGGCTCCAGGTTGTGTTTGAGGAGTTAATTCCTGTGAGCACCAGCAAAGTGGGACCTGGGTAAAGCCAGGAGAAAGCCAGGGCCTGGAGAAAGGCCCTCTGCTCACTGTCCCTGGCTGCCGGGCCAAGGAGGACTGTGTCTGTGACCACGGAGGTGGGAGAAGCAGCAGATGGTGGAGCAGGAGCAGGACTTCCCTGTGAAGGCAGGAGGAAAGACTGAGAAAACGATCCATGTTGGTTCTATGGAAGATGCAACATTCCATCTGATTCACCTTCCCTAGCATATTATGACCAAGATGCCTGAAACTGGGAGAGGCAGCAGCCCTGCCCTCCTCGTTGCCTAGCAACAGCCTCTTTCTAATTCCCAGCTGGTCCCAAGGGGCTGGTCTGACTGGGGGGCAAGGGGAGAGGGGGAACAGAGGTAAAATAGCTACCTGGTCTCCATAATAATGAGATGCTCTGGCTCCATCCTGCAAGGGACCTGACTTGCAAATGAATGAGAGGCGTTCAAGGAATCCTTTGTTTTCCTCATTTTGAGTGCAGTTCTGTGCTGACTGGAGAATTAGCATTTAGCTTTGCAAGAGGTGTGTGTTTGTGTTTCCAGTTATCTGGAGGCTGATTGGGAGAATGAAAGGCATCTCTGTGACTCCTGCTGACCCAGGGACTCAGTGTGGCTCCTTGGCCTCCTGCTCTGAAATTGAAGACGAGAGCCCTGGTGCTGAATTGTGGAGGACAGAGGAGTCGGACAGGACGGAGTGACTGAACAGCAACATCAGTCTTGTGAGGTGTTGAGTGAAGACCAGAGGGTGGGGGTGCCTGTATTGACCTCCCAATACTCCACGAGTGCAGAGTGACAGTTTACTAGGGGGACCGTTTTCTGATGCTCCAGTGTTGACCAGCAGTGGAGTGAGTGCAGGCCCACAAAGACCACCATGGCAGGGAGAACACTGACCCCAGTGTCACACCCATAACAGAGTGTTAGACACAATGTGTGAGCCAGGGTGAGATGACCCTCGAGGGTGGGAGGGGAAGAAGGAAAAAAAGCAGACCCTGGGGTGTGTTGATTTCTGGAACATTTTCTCAATGCCAAGTGCGTGCCAAGTCTGTCACTCCATGACCTCACTCTCTAGTGTAGACTCCAAGGAGAGAAGCTAGGACCTTGTCCCCAGGTGAAAAGTTGGTGCTCTAGGGCTTCCTTCCCAGTTGGCTCTACTGTAAATCTTTGGCTACAGAGTTCTACACTGAACTGGAACTATGGTGGGAGATGATGGCCAAGGGTCGGTCAGATCAGCCTGAGCTGTGACCACAGCGGAGTCATGGAGCAGAAGCTTTGAAGGGCTCCTCCCCGACCCAGCAGCATCTAGCCTTCGTGCATGTGTTTGTCTGGGACGCTCAGCCGCAGCACACTGGTTCCAGTACAGTTCCATAAACAGATCCCTCATAATTAGCCCTGGCGGCTCAACACCTCTGCTGTATCCTGCCCGCTTACCCGCCACGCCTCCTCTTGTTGGATCCAGTTCTAAGTAAACTGTGTTCTTTGAGAGCCATTGCATACAGATGAGTTGGCAGCCGGTCTGAGCTGACCCACAGACTCATAAAAACCAACAGGGCCCCGGGCCCCTTCACCCGTGCCATCCAAACTCTTGGGACCAAAGGTGCAAGGACTCACTCACATCAAGGACCTGGCTGCTCTCTCGGGGACCAAGGAACTGAGCTTTTGTCTCTGCATTCATGCTGGCAATCCATGAGGTAAGCAGAGAAATGCCATATTGCCCCTTTGGGGAAAGAAGAAGTTAATTCTGGTGGAAATTTAGTCTTCGTTTCCCCATTTCAAATCTAGACAGGACTGTTCTCTGTTCCCAGATTATAAAGGTGTGATTTTAACTCCCTCACTTGATGCTGTGGGTATTCTGTCTACAAATGAATGATGAGCCATGAGCTTCGTCCTGGCCACCCTTCGTGGTTCCGCAGCCCTGAGTGTCATGCCTAGCTCCACTGCCCTCCTCCTCGTGGTGGTGGAGACCTACATGGACTTGTGTCCCTGACAGCTTTAGCCCCTGCAAGGGTGGACCTCTCTCTGCCTTTGCTGTCATTTTGGCAGAGGGTAAGGTGCTAGTCCTGGAGGAGGGCATGGCAACCCACTCCAGTATTCTTGCCTGGAGAAGCCCAAGGACAGCAGAGCCTGGCAGGTTACAGTCCATAAGAGTGCAAAGAGTCGGACACGACTGAAGGGCCTTAGCATGCATGCACACAAAGGTGCTAGTGAGGTCCACTAGCACTGTGGAAGAGGCTGAAGCCTTGTTTGAGTGGAACATGTTAGTATTAATAGAACACTTGGCTTACCTGCACCCAAATGCCTTTCCTTCATTTGATGAAATGTTGCTTGATTCCAAGTAAGTCATCTGGGACCCTCCAGGTTTGTTCAGAGTCAGCCGTATGGGTGCTCTGACAGTGCACGACACCTGTTCCCTGTGCGCCGCTTTCTACGAGCCTGAGAATAAGCAGATCTGCAGTCTCCTTCTCCAAACAACCATGTTGTACAGATGCTGTGCATAGCGGCTCCAAAAATATTTGTCTTTAGCAACTGGCAAGCTTTAGGAAGAATGTGTTTGCTTTTTACTGTAGCTGGGCATGCAAAATGGAGCCAGGCATAGTGACGGGAAGCACGCTGTTTTTGACAAGGACTTAACTTAGCCCACTGCCTGATGCCCTTCGGTCGTGGGCTTAGCTTGTCTTGCCTTACTCTGGCCTGTTTTTTGAAAATGTACGTTCACTAAGTTGTGGGCGGGGGGAGGGGTGATTTGTGAAGTAATGAACCATTAGAAAAAAAAATTTATTTTAATACTTAAGGCATGAAGATGCTTCCCGCCCCCTTCCCTGTCCCTCAATAAGGAGGACCTCAAGTCAGCTCAGCTGCAGGCAGAATCTGCAGGTCAGTACAGGGAGCGGATGACTTGTAAATGGTTCTCTGAGCTTTGATGCTGTTGGTGGTGTTTTTTCTGTTTTTTTTTTTTTTAATACATAAGATGCTGTAATTGCCAAGAAATGCTCTACAGAGCTGAGACTCAGGATTTCTCAGGCATGTCTTTTTTCCTTTTCCCAGCAATTCATTTTTTTCTTTGCTAGGTTACAAATCTACCCTGGACCTTTTCACAGCTCATTGATTTCCCAAGGAGTCAGCTTTGATCACATGCTTTGCCTCTTACTTGTCCCGTGGTTTCCATGGCGTGAATCCTTCTTAATTCTTCCTCTTAGAGTTCTCCTTGGGATTGCTTCTAGGGCCTGAGTTTAACCCAAATCCTACTCCTCCTGGTTCTACAATTCAAGATGCTCAGCCCATTTTCTTCTCTTCATTATTGCCCTCTTCATTACTATTAGTCTTAGACATAGAGATGTTTTTTCCTCATTTGCCTTTCAACAAGCTTAGAATGAGCACCCATTGTGTTCTGGGAGCTCTGCGAAGTCCTGGGAAATTATTGAATAGCCCCTGTTCTCACGGCAGTTACTGTTTAGGGCTTGTGTACATGGAGATAGACTGTTACACTTGAGTGGGGCAAGTGCCCAGTGTAGTCATGATATAATCACTGCCTCTGTGGAAGGGTGGTCCTCAACTCCCTGAGTAGGCAGGATGGGACTGGTGAGGGGCAAGAGGAAGGACATTCCCGAATACGAGGTAGTATTTACAAAAACACAGAGGCATGAGAAAATGTGACATCTTTAGGGGATGTGGAGCTAGTGTGGCTGGGGTGGGTGGACGGGGAGGGGAAAAGAAAGACGAGGCTGCAGGGTGAGCGCCCGTGATGAGGGACCTTGTGTACAATACCCACAAGAGCAGCACTGTCTTGAAGGCAGTGGGAAGCCACGTGAGGTCGTATTTACAACTTAGAAAAGCTGCTTTGTATACAAAGTGCCAGGTGGGTTGGGCTGGGATAAGACAATTGCCGGGAAACCAGTTGGGAAATTACTAAAAGGCAGAATGCACAAGATTTAGGGCATGCTGGCTGCGAGGATGAAGTATAGCCCTGGACATAGGAACCTGAGGGTTAGCTGGTCTCATTCTGGAAATTTCCCTGAAGCCCAAATGATGAGCAAACTTTGAGTAGAAAAAAAGCGTTTTCTCCATACTTACCCTCAAGCACCCACCATGGCCTCTTGGGCCCAAAGAAATAAGTTAACAGTCTTGGATCTTATGGGAGGCAGGCACCTAGCTGAAAGGCTAAGGGGCTGGCCTTTCAGGGACCCCCGCTCAGAGGTGAAATCTCTGGTCATTTGTTTTCCTCCATCACCAAAATGAGCACCCGCCTGTCTGCCGAGAAAGCACGTCTTCAGCAAAGTGAGCCTGTGTTTCCTTCTCCTCACCCCGAGTGCCCAGCCCTAGATGGGGCATTGTTCTAGGTCTCTACTGAGCCTCTCTGTCAACCTTTAGGAGGCAGGGCAGAAAATGTGTCCCTTCCGACTGTGGAGCAAACAGCTGAGACAATATTAGAAATAACAACAGAATCACTGAGCATTAGAGGCCTCTGTAAAGGTTCTAAAAAGGTTACTCTATGCACCATTAATTGCTGCAAAGCATTCCCCACTCACACTGAGCAGATGCTGAGATGAGTCTTCCATGTGGGTTTTTCCTATGCATGCATGCTAAGCCGCTTCAGTCGTGTCCACCTCTGTGCGACCCTATGGACTGTAGCCCGCCAGGCTCCTCTGTCCATGGGATTTCCCAGGCAAGAATACTGGAGTGGGTTGCCATGCCCTCCTCCAAGGGATCTTGCCGACCCAGGGATCAAATCCACGTCTCTTATGTCTCTCGCATTGGGAGTCAGGTTTTTTAACCACTAGCGCCACCTGGGAAGCCCTATTCCTATGAGTCTGTCTATTTTCAGGCTCATTTTGCAGGGAAGCATGGGCTTCCCTGGTGGCTCAGACAGTAAAGCGTCTGCCTGCAATGTGGGAGACCCGGGTTTGATTCCTGGGTCGGGAAGATCCCTTGGAGAAGGAAATGGCAATCCACTCCAGCACTCTTGGCTGGAAAATCCTATGGACGGAGGAGCCTGATAGGCTACAGTCCATGGTGTCGCAAAGAGTCGGACACGACTGAGCGACTTCACTATGGGCTTCCCTGGTAGTTCAGCTGCCAAAGAA
Source organism: Capricornis sumatraensis (assembly GCF_032405125.1). NCBI lineage: Eukaryota > Metazoa > Chordata > Mammalia > Artiodactyla > Bovidae > Capricornis > Capricornis sumatraensis. The sequence goes on from NC_091076.1 coordinate 18,549,722, forward strand.
TCTGCCTGCAATGCAGGAGACCCCAGGTCAATTCCTGAGTCAGGAAGATCCCCTAGAGAAGGGATAGGCTACCCATTCCAGTATTCATGGGCTTCCCTGGTGGCTCAGATGGTAAAGAATCTGCCTGCAATGCGGGAGACCTGGATTCAATCCTTAGGTTGGGAAGATCCTCTGGAGAAGGGCATGGCAACCTACTCCAGTATTCTTGCCTGGAGAATCCCCATGGGCAGAGGTGCCTGGTGGGCTACAGTGCATGGGGTCTCAAAGAGCTGGACGTGGCTAAGTGACTAAGCACAGAGCACAGCAAAATGAGGAAGAGAAAGGGAGGATAAGTGAAGTCAGAATTCCTGAGTTTCTTTCCAGCGGGCTACAGGGAACAGAATGACGCTGGTAGGATGATTATCCCTTGCTGGGGTCAGTGGGGGCACTGACATCTCCGGCATGGTCACTCACTCTGGGCCCTCCTGGCCATGAAGGGGAGAGGACAGCATCTGAGTCCATGTGACCCCCATCCTATCACAGCATCTGAGATGCTCAGGGCTGGTCCCACAGGCAGTGAGTCCCTCTGACCCCAGAATCCGCCAAACGTCCTTCCCCCTTCCACTCAACAGGTGGGTGACAGGCCATGGAATAGTGAGATCTCAGGGCTCAAAATACCTGGAGGAAACAGCTCACTGGACTTTAAGTGCGGACGCACTCATGTCAGAGTAGCCACCTTCAGGGGCCCCTAGGACTTCTCTTCCTGGAGATGAAGTAACTCCTGGGGTCCCCACAAGGACTCGAAGTGTTTCAGCTTAGTTTCTGTGAAGCCTGAGAAGAAGACTATGCCAGAATATACTTTGTGTTGAAAGTTCAAGCCCAGTTGAGTGAATTTATTTGCATAGAAATTAAAGTTTGCCCAATAGTTAACTGAGGATAGTTGACTACATTAATCAGTTGCAATGACTCTATTTGCCACCGTCACTTTCCTCCACATGAGCTCAGCCTTTTCAGAGGTGGAGGTGATGGTCAGCCTGATAAAGGCGTTAAAGAATAGCTCCAAGGGACCATCCATCTGCCTTCATCTGAAGGCCAATAAGATCATTAAAATTATATAGGTTGAGAAGACAAAGTACCAGGCAGTGATGACTTAGTCTAAAGCCAAATGTAAAAAGAAAGAACCAGGGACTTCCTGGGTGATCCAGTAGCTAAGAATCTACCTTCCAGTGCAGGTGATGTGGGTTTGATCCTTGGTTCAAGGGACAACTAAGCCTGCAAGCCACAAGAGTACCAGGAAAAAAAAAAAATCTAGAAAAAGAGAGAAAAGGATCAGACCCTCCCAGTCTGCTCAGTCTCCTGGATTATGTATGATTCATGAGTAATTCTAGCTCTGCTCCAGACAGCAAAAGTGATTTGGCTTGATCAGGTATTAATAGTTCATAATCGTCATGAACAAACAGGGAGCATATGTGGGAACTGGGAAAAAAAAAGGAATAAAAGCTGCTGCTGCTGCTGCTGCTAAATTGCTTCAGTCGTGTCTGACTCTGTGCGATCCCATAGACGGCAGCCCACCAGGCTCCCCCGTCCCTGGGATTCTCCAGGCAAGAACACTGGAGTGGGTTGCCATTTTTTTCTCCAATGCACGAAAGCGAAGTCGCTCAGTCGTGTCCGACTCTCAGCGACCCCATGAACTGTATAGCCCATCAGGCTCCTCCATCCATGGGATTTTCCAGGCAAGAGTACTGGAGTGAGGTGCCATTGCAAAAGCAAATACCTTCAAAAAAATAGATGAAGGAAAAATTCTTGGGGAGACATGTAGGAGGTAAGACCTAGAAAAGTTAACAAGAAACAAAAGATAACCCAAGGTCATGGGGCTCAGAGAAGTCTATTCCCTGCCCCATATGGAGGGTCCTATGCCATCCTTGCTGGCTTTGTGATGAAGGATGTTCAGAGAATTCTCCCCATCGTTGCCGATGCCTTGTCAGAATCCATGAGCAGACAATGGGAGGGAGGTCCTCATCCCTAAAAGCCCCTGGTTCTGTCTGAAGAACACAAAGAAGCCAGAATAATGCAGACAATGGGCAAATCCAAGACCAGCGAGCATCTAAAGATGATCCATATCAAGGAATATTTCCTTCTCGAAAACTCTAAAAGGATTTTGGCTGTTATATAAAACCCAACCCAGTGCCATCCCAATAAAAAAAAAAAAAGCATGGGAACTAATTTTTTTGGGGGGGGAAGATTTTTATTTTGTAGTGGTGTGTAAATGTTGTTCCTTTTAGGTGTACAGCAAAGTAATTTAGTTACACACATACACATATATAATTAATTTTAAAGAGTCATCCTAAGGATTCAAATGCTCCAGCTCACTCATGGTAGGAAAGCAGACGCTAAGGCCTAAAAGAGTCCAAGACTTTCTAGAACCCACAGGAAAAGCAGAAATCTGAATTCACCGTACAGGGCTTTAGACTGATGACTTCTTCCCTCAACGTAGCCTGTCATTTTTTTCCCTAAATTGGTCCTCCTGTGTGTGGTCTGCCCTGGTGGCCATGGGTCTGCCCAGGCTCTAAGCTGCAGTTACCCAAACTCCTAAACACTCACAGAGGTAGGTCACCCCTTAGACTTTAATAGAACATTCTTTTTGAGTACTCTGAAATACAAACCAGAAATTTCCATATCTTCAGAATTTTCTAATGTCCATCTGCGGCCCCTCTCTCTTTTCCAACTGCACAAACATCAATGTTTCTTGGCTCAGGTTTGGGAATTTCATCTATGGGGGGCAGGGAATATCAATGTGCTACTGTATCCCTAGGGGGCAGATTTGAATATGTAACATAACACCGCTGAAAGCAACAGGCTAAAACGTCTTTGCAGCTGGAACCAGCATCGCTCTCTCAGGTGACTACCCTCGGGGGAGACTCATGCTTTGCTGCCCTTGATTAAATTCTTGGGAGCTTTCTGGCTCTGTCCAGATCTGCCATGTGTCCTTGAGGGGCTTGACAAAGCTCGGAAAGTATGAATAACTGTTGCTAGCTTCTCACAGAAAAGAATTCTGTGCAATGTGGCCTTTTGGAGTCCAAGTCACTGATGAGATGCTGGGAGAGATAAGAGTAATCCCAGTCTTATGCTGGAAGGCATTCGACCAAGTCGGGGACCAGGGGATTCAGAGGCTGGCTGGGAAGGGTGGGCCAGCTGATGAATCATGCTTGGAGCTGAGACTGTCAGAGGTAAGTCACAGGAGTGGTCAGAGGATCACCTAGGAAGACCTCTGGGGAATTCCACCACGTGCTGGACTTTCCCAAAGTGAGAACCCTGTCCCTTCCTTGCAGAAATTTCAGGCTTCTGGGAGTTCAGACAGGAAAGAACAAGGGAAGCATGGGTGGGGGCACATTCTGTCTGAAGGGGCTGGGCTTTCCCCTCCCACCCAGTCTATTTCCCGGGCTGCCCCAGTGAGGTGGGGGTGAGGGGGTCAAGGAGAGAATGCTTATCCACTCTCCCAGCTGCTCCATCCCTTTTGATGGAGTAGAGAGACATCTGATGTGAAGAGCTGACTCATTGGAAAAGACTCTGATGCTGCAGGAGGAGAAGGGGGTGACAGAGGATGAGATGATTGGATGGCATCAGCAACTCAATGGACCTGAGTCTTAGCAAAGTCTGGGAGATGGTGAAGGACAGGGAAGCCTGGTGTGGTGCAGTCCACAGGATTGCAAAGGATCAGACATGGCTGAGTGACTCAACAACAACAAAAGAGGGTACCTCTGAGAGATTCTAACTCAGAGTGCTTACCTGCACCATTCTGAGCAACCCGTTGAGTCTAGGTTTTCACACTCCTTTGTCCTAAACCACTTGGAGTGAGAGCTGTGCGGACGCTCACCACTGTCAAGATAAGGACAAGATGAAGTCTCCTGGGGAAAGGGGCTGGCTGAGAAGTAGAGAGAAGTGTGTCCTAGGTTTGGATTTTATTTACCTTTTTATTGCACATGCCTTCCTCTGGACTCTGAAGCTGTTTGTAGTTTTGGATTTTTACAGACAAAGATGCTTCTTTAAGGAACTTCTGAGTGGGAGTGTGGGGAGGGGAGCGAAAAGGGCCCAGGGCAGGCTTGTGCCCAGAGCAATGTGAGCGGAGAGATTCATCACTCAGGGCATGGAGTGGGCAAATTCCTTCCCAAGAGTAGACTCTAGTGACAGTGAAGGGAAGCTGAGAAGCAGGCTGTCATTTGAGAAGGTCGATGAGAGATGTGGGCTAAAATTGCTTTCTAACATGGAGAGGGCTGGTTTTCTCACACCTGCTGAAGGTTAGGTGACAGCAGATTCAAATCTCAGCCTGAGGATGTGGGTTAGGCATCAGGAAGAAGCTGGGTGTCCAGGTGCTGAGCAGTAGGAATGGGTTTCAGAAGGAAGTATTTCTTTACACAGACAGGAACTCAGGGGAGGGGTTCAGGGGCAGACCCCCTCCAGGTCCTGGGAGGGGGCAGTCACGAGCCCCTCACTCTTGATCTCATGTTCTTGCACCAAGTAGGTGAGTCCTCCACAATCCCACTCTCTCTGGTGTTTTGAAGGTGCAGGTATCTGCTTCTAAATTTAAGCCTGGACCACGGAGGAACAGCCGCTTCTGACCATCTCCCCTGGCCAAGTTTTTCTCCCAGCAGCCTGGGTCTACCCCATAAATGAGCCACCTCAAAGCTTCCTTCCTGTCCTAGAGATCCCAGAGATGCTTTCTCCCCTCACCAGCCCCTCACTGCCTTCTTATTGTTGTGTTCAGTTGCTCAGTCGAGTCCTACTCTGCAACCTCATGCACTGCAGCACACCAGGCTCCCCATCCTTCACCATCTCCTGAAGTTAGTTTCTCCAAACTCATGTCCATTGAGTCGGTGATGTCATCCAGCCATCTCATCCTCTGTCGGCCCCTTCTCCTGCTCTCAATCTTTCCCAACATCAGGGTCTTTTCCAGTGAGGCTGCTCTTTGCATCATCTAGCTGTTCAGTTCAGTTCAGTCGCTCAGTTGTGTCCGACTCTTTGTGACCCCATGAATCGCAGCACGTCAGGCTTCCCTGTCCATCACCAACTCCCGCAGTTCACTCAAATTCATGTCCATCGAGTCAGTGATGCCATCCAGCCATCTCATCCTCTGTGGCCCCCTTCTCCTCTTGCCCCCAATCTCTCCCAGCATCAGAGTCTTTTCCAATGAGTCAACTCTTCCCATGAGGTGGCCAAAGTATTGGAGTTTCAGCTTTAGCATCAGTCCTTCCAATGAACACCCAGGACTGATCTCCTTTAGGATGGACTGCTTGGATCTCCTTGCAGTCCAAGGGACTCTTAAGAGTCTTCTCCAACACCACAGTTCAAAAGCATCAATTCTTCAGCACTCAGCTTTCTTCACAGTCCAACTCTCACATCCATACATGACTACTGGAAAAACCATAGCCTTGACTAGATGGACCTTTGTTGGCAAAGTAATGTCTCTGCTTTTTAGTATGCTATCTAGGTTGGTCATAACTTTTCTTCTAAGGAGTAAGCATCTTTTAATTTCATGGCTGCAGTCACCATCTGCAGTGATTCTGGAGCCCAAAAAAGTAAAGTCTGACACTATTTCCACTGTTTCCCCATCTATTTCCCATGAAGTGATGGGACCAGATGCCATGATCTTCGTTTTCTGAATGTTGAGCTTTAAGCCAACTTTTTCACTCTCCTCTTTCACGTTCATCAAGAGGCTTTTTAGCTCCTCTTCACTTTCTGCTATAAGGGTGGTGTCATCTGCATATCTGAGGTGATTGATATTTCTGCCGGCAATCTTGATTCCAGCTTGTGCTTCTTCCAGCCCAGCGTTTCCCATGATGTACTCTACATAGAAGTTAAATAAGCAGGGTGACAATATATAGCCTTGACATACTCCTTTTCCTATTTGGAACCGGTGTGTTGTTCCATGTCCAGTTCTAACTGTTGCTTCCTGACCTGCATACAGATTTCTCAAGAGGCAGATCAGGTGGTCTGGTATTCCCATCTCTTTCAGAATTTTCCACAGTTTATTGTGATCCACACAGTCAAAGGCTTTGGCATAGTCAATAAAGCAGAAATAGATGTTTTTCTGACACTCTCTTGCTTTTTAGATGATCCAGCGGATGTTGGCAATTTGATCTCTGGTTCCTCTGCCTTTTCTAAAACCAGCTTGAACATCTGGAAGTTCACGGTTCACGTATTGCTGAAGCCTGGCTTGGAGAATTTTGAGCGTTACTTTACTAGCGTGTGAGATGAGTGCAGTTGTGCAGTAGTTTGAGCATTCTTTGGCATTGCCTTTCTTTGGGATTGAAATGAAAACTGACCTTTTCCAGTCCTGTGGCCACTTCTGTGTTTCCCAAATTTGCTGGCATATTGAGTGCAGCACTTTCACAGTGTCATCTTTCAGGATTTGAAATAGCTCAACTGGTATTCCATCACCTCCACTAGTTTTGTTTGTAGTGATGCTTTCTAAGGCCCACTTGACTTCACATTCCAGGATGTCTGGCTCTAGGTGAGTGATCACACCATCGTGATTATCTGGGTCGTGAAGATCTTTTTTGTTCAGTTCTTCTGTATATTCTTGCCACCTCTTCTTAATATCTTCTGCTTCTGTTAGGTCCATACCATTTTTGTCCTTTATCGAGTCCATCTTTGCATGAAATGTTCCCTTGGTATCTCTAATTTTCTTGAAGAGATCGCTAGACTTTCCCATTCTGTTGTTTTCCTCTATTTCTTTGCATTGATCACTGAGGTAACTCTTGTTCTATTCCAAAGACTCTGGGGCACTTTTACCCAGGGTGCCAGCCGTGCAGACCCCACCCCTGCCTGGACTATCGTCCCCCTCCTCAGCTCTCTGGGGATGCTGTTCTGGGAAGCAGGCCTCTTTAATCCCCTTGTCTGCCTGGACAGAGCTTGGGCAGGAGCTGACGGTGCAGTGGGTGCTTTCTTTGCCAGCTTAGCCCTACGGATGAGGAGACTGCAGGGATGCCAACAGCCAGACCACAAACAGGCTAATTTCCAAATGCAGACACTGTAAAGGCCATGCATATTTTGCTGGTGACTAGAGACCAGATGCTGAACCATTTCCAGGCCCGGCTGTGATGGGGGACAGAGAGAAGGCAAGACCCCTACAGAAAGATGCTAGTCTTGCCTCTGCGCTGTGGACATTCCCCAGTACCCCACCCTGGAGTTCATGAGAGTAACCCTGGGCAGTGGGGCTGTACGGGCAGGGTGGGGAGGGGCCCAGGCACATCTCCACGGGTCCTGTGTAACACCTGGTCCAATGGGAATACCTTCTCTGTTGTTCATATAGAACCTTCTAGAATCCCTGATGTACTACTAGCAAAGAGACTTCCTGAGTTCTTTATGTTGCCTCTTCCTGCAATTCACATCTACATTGAAAAATTCTTCTGTTTCTTTGAAAAATTCTGCATTATTTTTATTAAATTTTTTATTGAAATATATAGTTGATTTACAATGTTTTGTTAATTTCTGCAAAGTCTGTCAATTTCTGCAAAGTGATACAGTTACACACACACACACACACATATATATATATGTGTGTGTGTGTGTGTGTGTTCTCAGTTACTCAGCTGTGTCTGACTGTTTGGCACCTCATGGACTGTATCCCTCCAGGCTCCTCTGTCCATGGGGTTTCCTAGGCAATATCACTGGAGTGGGTTGCCATCTCCTTCTTCAGGCAATCTTCCTGAGAGAGGAGCCTGGCAGGCTACAGTCCATGAGGTCCCAAAGAGTCAGACACAACTTAGCAACTAAACAATAACAACATACATAAGAACATTTAAAAAGAAATATATATACATACATTTCTCTTTAAATATTCTTTTCCGTTATAGTTTGTCACAGGATTCTGAATATCGTATACTATAGTATATTATACAGTGCTATACAATAGGGCCTTGTTGTTTATCCAGTCTATGTATAATAGCTTGCTGCTGCTGCTGCTAAGTCGCGTCAGTCGTGTCCGACTCTGTGTGACCCCACAGACAGAAGCCCAACAGGCTCCTCTGTCCCTGGGATTCTCCAGGCAAGAACACTGGAGTGGGTTGCCATTTCCTTCTCCAATGCATGAAAGTGAAAAGTGACAGTGAAGTCGCTCAGTCGTGTCCGACTTTTAACGACCCCATGGACTGCAGCCCACCAGGCTCCTCCATCCATGGGGTTCTCCAGGCAAGAGTACTGGAGTGGGTTGCCATTGCCTTCTCCGATAGCTTACATCTGCTAATTTGGTTGCTTTTATTTTAAATGGTCCATATGGAGAAGATTCTTCTTTGGAAACCTGATGCACATCGTATCATCCTTTCTTTCAGAGTTCTTCTTGTGTCTAACGGAGCCCTCTCTTACTACGATTCTCTTATACGGCTCATCACTCATCCACTTGGACTCTCCCAAACACTACATCATTGCATTGGCATAAAGGCCCGGGAGGTAGGAGTGCTATGATTGTCATTTGACAAACGGGAAGACTGAAGCTGGGTGTGTGCCCATCCGGGAGTGGAGGTAGGCGGGGTCTCCTAGTTCTTCCTGAAATGCTAAAAGTCTCTGAGCAAAACCTTGGGCTGGAACCAGCAGGTGAGGTCAGCACCCCCAGCCTGGGGGAGGACCTGCACACACTTCTCTTGGCAATGCTACCCCCACCATCTTAGGCTTTCAGTGGCCTTCTACTCACTGCTAACATCAAGGTCACCCCTTGTTGGGGCGGCTTTCTCAGCCCTTATCTCCATCTATAATGACCCTGTTTACTTAGTTTCTTTTTGTTATCTGTCCTGCGCTCTCCACCTCCCTGAACACCAATCCTGTTCATGCTTTATCCCCACTCCCAGCCTGGAGCCGGGCGTGTGATAGACTCTCAGTAGATATTTATTGACCGAAGGAAAACAAGGAAGGAATAAGCAAAGAAAGAGCAAGCGAGGAAGGAAAGAGAGAGGGAAACAGAGGGAGGGTCTGTCTCTCCCGAAAGCTCTCCTGCCTCTCCTTCCTGACCTTAGATCAGAATTCACTCAGTCTTCATGGAACTTCTGGTAGGAAGATCCAGGAAGGCTTGGATTCCCATCTCAGCTCTGCCCACCTGAGCTATTTAACCTCTCCACACCTCAGTGCCCCTACCCCATAAAACAGGGACCATTACACCTATTTCATGGGGTCACTGTGAAGATCGAATGGTCTAGTTTCTGCCAAGCCGCCACCACAGGCTCTTGTACGTGCAAACATGCAACAAGCATGTATTCTTTTCCTTCTGGGTTGATTTCAACCTTCCCACCCCCATCCTGTAAAGCACAGTCAAAACCTTCAGTGTGCCTCCAACCACATTAGAGAGGAGCGCTGCCTGGATGGAATGGAGACCTTTTAGGGAATATACCGCCAGCTTTCTGACCTTGCCACAGAAAGTCACATTGAAAGAGACGCATTTTAATAAGTTTCTTTCGATGGACACATATCACAACAGAGAAAGCGACAGTGAGCTGAATGCATACTTTCTAGGTCTGTGAACTCTGGTTTCCTCTGTGGCTCATCGTTAAGGAGTCCACCTACAATGCAGAGGAGTCAGAAGTCATGGGTTTGATCCCTGGGTTGGGAGCATCCCCAGGAGGAGGGCATGGCAACCCACTCCAGTATTCTTGCCAGGAGAACCCCATGGACAGAGGAACCCGACAGTCTATGGTCCATGGGGTGGCACAAAGTCAGATACAACTGAAACGACTGGGCCCAGCACAGCTCTGTGACCTTGGGTTGATAACTTGGCTTCTCTGATCTTTTTCTCCTCTACCTGGGGAAAGTTGTCAGAGTGAGGAGAGAGAGACTGCAGGCTATTTCTATAGCCGAAGCAAGAGTGATGGTGGTTTGGACTACAGTGGGATTGGAGAAGATGGAGCCCAGAGAGCAGAGAGGTTCTGTATTTTGTAGGAAGAGCAGAGAAGATCTGCTGATGGATTGACTGTGGAGATGAGAGACAGAAGAATCGAGGTTGAATGAAGTTTTCCTTGATGGTTGTGCCATTGACAGAGCTGAGGAAGGCACAAATTCAACAAGATAAATATATAATAAGCTGTAGCTGGTGCTAAGAGAGAAAAGGGGATTCTAGAGACATTCTTGGGGAGTAGAATTTAGCCCAAGATGCCCGGTGGAGATGCACTCAGATGCCTACCCAGGGGTCACAGGACTGACCCCCTGCTAAGAGTGTTCAGAGGAAGGACATGCCAGGCGTCAGTCATAGCCCTGCACCCCAGCTGCCTCTGCTTCTGGAAAGCTGGTCACGCTAACCTCAGAGGAAATTCAATTGGCCTGGCATAATTAGATCTTCGTGGTCTAATCTAATCTGATCGTTTTATGGGCAATGTTTTTCTTTTTGATCTTCAGTCCTTTCCCCCAGCTTTATTATTTTTCCCATGCAGCCAAATAAACAAAATCTTCTCCCTTTGGGCTTCTTATGTACAAAAATGCTCCTTGCAGGCCCCCTTAAAGCAACCCAGAGCCCACTGCCTCCTCCTCCCAGAGATTCTGAGGGGAGAGCCTTCTTGAAGAGCCAGGGAAGACAGGGCTAGCAGAGGCAGAAGAACATTTCCCACGGCTGGCATCTCCCCCAGGCGGCACACACTCCCGCCCCTGCATTTCCTCTGCAGCTCAAGGGGCCCTTCCGAGTCTGTCCTTGGGTCTGGCAGGAGAGCCGGCCGCCTGCTCAAATTCAGACCTGGGAGTTCCAATTATTCCCCAAATGCCAAGTCAACCTCTGGCCGTCTCTTCGAGGAGGCTCCTCATCTCTGCCAGGCACGGAAGGAAGCTGACCTCATTGAGGTTTCCATGTTCTGGATCCTCTATGGGGTGCTCTTACCCTGGGTCCCATCTCAGCCTGAGAAACAGGCGTTCTTAACTCCACGTTCATGGAGAACACTCTGGTTCAGAGAAGCAAAGCCGTTTATCCTGTTCACAAGTGGAAGGAGTAGGCTTTAAATCAAGTCCATATCACCTTACAGCCTGACCTTCACTACCACAGGGACACCTGTTCATCCCCACCTTTGCTTTGCCAACCCCACCCACTGTCTGCAGTGATACTCTCGTCTCAGCACCCATGGCTTGGGCCCCACGACCCCACAGACCCACAGCCCGCCAGGTGCTGGGGAGCTGGCATTCTAGTCAGTGCTAAGCCCCTGGTCCATCTCTTGGCAATTCCTAGTGGCAGTCCTTCTGGCTGATCCCGGCGGCAGTGCAGGGGAACCCCAGAGCGGGGGACCAGACCAGAATTAAAATGGTGTTGTGAAAATCCATCGATGAAAAGCTTGGCAGTGTCATGGGCAGGAAAAGTAAACCAGAAAACAGAGGTTTTGGCTCTGCAACTTAGGGCTGGACAGAGCAGCAAGATGGAAAAAAAAAAAGAGAGAAAGGAAGGAAGAAAGAAGCAAAAAAAAAAAAGAAAGAAAGAAAGAAGCAAACACAGCTCACAGTAAGTTCCAGGGTCTGTATGACTCCTAAACTTTTCTTGGTGACTTTCTGTTCTGTTTTTCTCCAGGTTTAATCGATTACCTTGGGAAATTCACCCTGTAAAACACAGGCAGTTGGCTCAGACGGGCATCCGGGCAACGCAGAGCTGGAATTGAAGTCTGACTCCAGATCCAGTGTTTCAAGCTCAGAGAGTCAGGGACACCTGCGTGTACTCTCCAGGTAGACTGGCCTCTTTTTGGCTAGGAATTAGCATTCATCACAGGATGGGGGCTGTACTTTAGTTTCTTTCCCCTCAATACATTGTTTATTTATCATGGTCCAGGCTTGGTCCTGATGGTGCATCATCAAAGAGGTCATTGCGATCTGTAGAGAGAGAAATGGCCAGTGTTCCGGAAGCATATAGGGAAATCCCACCTGGGGCCTGAGAAAAGGGCCAGGCTAACCTCCAGAGTGTCCACAGTAGGCAGTTTTCTGTCTCTTGCTTGAGAGGCCCCCTGAATTAGGACTCCACGCAGCTCTCCCCATAGCTGTCACTGAGGAAACAGCCAAGAACCCCACCCATGCTTCAGCCCCCCTTCTCCACCCTCCTCCATGTGTGTGCAGGGCCAAGGGAAGGAATACTATGGGAACGTGGGGCCAGGAGGGGTTTATATGGCCTGTGGGCTTCTGGCTAATCTGTGAGGTCGCCACATCTCCAGAGAGGTTAGTCTAAGTGAGAATTTTATAGCTCAGGTTACTGACTCCAAGAACAGAGCAAGGACCATCTGCAAGGAAAAATATTCCAGAAAACAATGAAGATTAAAAATTTACCAAGTGAAGGGGAGGGCAGGAGGGAATGGAGCTGAGTTCTTGTGAGTGTGAGAGAGAGGGTCAGGGAGTGGGGGTGGGCGTGGCCCTCACAGTGGACCTCAGTGCAGCCTGACAAGTTCAAGGTCCCGTGCATCCCATCAGACAGCGTGAGTCCATGCGCCTTCCATGCTTCGAGGACAGCAGACCCGGCTCCCAAGCCAAGTCCTTGGCTGGACTTCAGCCCTGAGAGCTGTGTGGGAGAGTGGACAGAGCTGACGAGCTTCAGACTGAACTGCCAGGTCAGGGGCACGGTGCGGGGAGCCCAGGTCAGGGTGGACGGCGGGGCGGTATCTCACTGTGCCTCGGCTGCTCCAGTGACCACCACTGGCCGGGGTGGCAGGGCCGAGGATTTGTCCCTCACGTGCTGGGAGAGGCGTGGTCCCTCCTTTTGCCGCCAGAGCCTGTGTTGAGGGGGAGGATCAGCAGAAGCATCTTTCTGTACCTCCAGGCTCTTGCGACCAAGGAAATATTTTGGATGTGGTACCTCCAGAATCACCATGGCCACGTGCTGTAGGAGGAGGGGGCCAAGTTCAGCTGAGGACCCCACAAAGGCCCAGGGGGTGCTTCTGTCTGGCGCTTGAGGAGGGAGGAATGGGATTAAGAAATGGAGAGACGGGACGTGGATGGTGGACAGTTTCCTGAGTCCCCGCCAAGCAAGAGGTCCTTGATGTGGATTTTCCCTGTACAAATTCTATTGAAATAATACAATAGGATGTGATAGGATATGTTATGATATAATACAATATGATACGAAGGCGTGCATGCTCAGTCACTTCCGTTGTGTCTGACTCTTTGCAACCCTACGTACTGTAGCCCACCAGGCTCCTCTGTCCATGGGATTCTCCAGGCAAGAATACTGGAGTGGGTAGCCATGCCCTCCTCTAGGAGATCTTCCTGACCAAGGGATCAAACACATGTCTCTTACATCTCCTGTATTGGCAGGCAGGTTCTTTACCACCTTGGAAGCAATACCGTATAATTCCCATACATGCAATCTATCCATCTAAAGGGTTTCTGGTATAGTCACAAAGTTGGGCAACCATCACCACCAACAATATTAGAACTTTTTCATCACCTCAAAAAGGAACAAGGTACCCATTAGCAGTCACTCTCCACTTCCCTTCCCCACCCCTACTGAGAGCTACCAATCTAACTATCTCTGGTCTAGATTTGTCTGTTTTAGACATTTGTACAAAGGGAATAATACTATATCTGACTTCTTTCACTTAATACAATGCTTTCAAGTTTTTTCCACATTGTAATATGTATCAGTAATTCATTCTCTTTTTATGGTTGAATAATATTTCATTGGGGGCTTCCCTGATGGCTCAGATGGTAAAAGTCCTATCTGTAATGTGAGAGACATGGGTTTGATCCCTGGGCTGGGAAGATCCCTTGGAGAAGGGAACGGCTACCTCTTCCAGTATTCTGGCCAGGAAAATTCCATGCACAGCGGAACCGGGCAGGCTACAGTCCATAGGGTCACAAAGATATGACTGAGTGACTCACTTTCACTTTTCAATATTTCATTGTATGGACAAACCTCATTTATTTATTGATTCAGCAGTAGACGGACATTTGAGTTTAACTTTCTGGCTGAGACGAATAATGTCCTACCAACATTGGTGGAGCGGTTTTTGTGTGGATGTGTGTATTTTCCAGTGAATCCCCCGGGCAACAAATAGGTGTTATAATCACCGATTTATTAGGAATAGTTGCAGCTCAGAGTGGTTAAGTACCATTTCTGAGATGGAAAAGCTTCTTGTGATTGGGTTTGATTATGCTAGAAGGGCAAATAAGAGGAAGTAAGGTGGAATTTCACTTCACCTTTTGCAGGACATTATACACACCACTGAGTGAAAAAACAGGAGAGGCCTGAGGGGACATGCGTCAGCAGGGCTGCGTGGGCTCCTGACCTTCTGGGGGGCAGGTCTCAGGTCTGCCTGCCCTGGCCCGGCTCTGAGTCTGGGAGATGCTCTCCTCCTTCTCTCACTCACCTTCTTGTTTTGGTGGCAGACTCTAGTCAAGAGCAGCTCAAGACAGCTGCCAGAGTCGCCCGCCAGTCTGTGAGGAGGCAGGTGGGAGGTCTCTGTAGCCTCATCCCCACTCTGAGAGGGTCTCCTGGGTGGGCCCTGCCCATGACAACAAGAGCCCCAAAGAGAGGAATTCAGCAAGGGCCCAAGGGCGGTTCTAGGGCAGAGAGCACCCGGCTGCTGGCTCTGCTTCCCTCTGCCTCCAGGGCTTTCCCAGAAAGTTCTTGGACGTGGGAGGCTGGCTGGTGTGCAGGCGTGCCGCCCCATTAATGCAACTCCTGTGCTCGGCGGAACCCAGGCCCATGCTGGTAATCATTGACCCTCCAAGCTCCCCCGGGCGGAGCCACCACGGCTTCCTATGGTAGAGCCTTGCCCTCCTCAGCACCCTTCTGGGAAGAGCAACGCTACTGCAGCGTGGATGCTGGGGCAGAGAAGCCCAGGATTTAAGGCGTCACAGATGATGACGTGTTGGGTCTCTCATTCAACATCTGGCTGTAACTTGAGAGAGAAGTCAGAGCTGGAGATTGCATTCTTGAAGGTATTAGTGGCTGGATCACTTTCCAAGTTCAAGGGCCATCTGAGCTCTTTCTATTCATCTGTAATAGACATGGATGGTCCCCTTTTGCAGAAGAGGAAATTGACACACTGAGACGTTGGGTGGTACCCAGTGTTAGGGGCACAGAATGATTGACCAACTCCAGATTCAAACCCCACACACCCACCTCTTACATCCTGTCCAAATGGCCTCTCCTCAGGGCTGTGACAGCAAACATAAGCTAGAATATGGGACTGGAAGTCATCCAGATGCCCCCTCTAAACTCAGTTCTGTGCCTTCTCTTTCCATGTTTCTTGGTGCGGGGCTGGACCCACAGGAAACCCTTCACCTGTGGTACCGCTTCATGACTACTAGTCCCCCAGGGCCAAGCTCAAGGCATCAGTTGAATTACTCCACTATTTTATAAGGCATTGAGGTTTGGGGTTCTCTGTGTTTTCGCAAAAACAAAGTGTACTTTCTTGATGCAGACACTCAGTAAAGCATGTTCAAGGCCTCTAGTCCACATAGAATTCATTCCTTTCTGGGCTGGAAAGACTGAATTGATGTGACACCAACCCAAACCATAGAGAACTAGAAGGATCAGACTAATAACAGGGTCTCTGAACACATAATAAATAAAACTCTTGGTAAACATTAAAATTATTTTATTAAATGCCAGTGCCATTTGAGGTGGGTACCTGAGAGAGGTGACTTAAAAATCATTTTATCACAGATGTGTCTAGTTTTCAGACAAAATAAACTACACACCACCACAACACATGGACTTGTACAAATCACATAAGTGAGAGGATGATGTTTTCATTTGCAAAAATGATTCGTTTCTTTATAAACTATTATGTAATATAACATATGCTGCTGCTAAGTCTCTTCAGTCGTGTCCAACTCTGTGCGACCCCATAGACAGCAGCCCACCAGGCTCCTCCATTCCCGAGATTCTCCAGGCAAGAACAATGGAGTGGGTTGCAATTTCCTTCTCCAATGCATGAAAGTGAAAAGTGAAAGTGAAGTCGCTCAGTGTCTAACTAGTATATTATATATTCATATATAATATATTATATGATATATATAAAATATGTAATGATATATATAATTATGGACAGAGGAGCCTGGTGGGCTACAGTCCATGGGATCACAGAGTCAGACACAACTGAGCAACTAACATACACACATGTATAATAAAATATATTATAAAAACAAAAATACATATATAATCATATAAATATAATATATAATAATTCAGTAAAAGAGTCCTTTAAATGTCTAATATTCTCTGTAATGGCCTGCATGGGAAAAGAATCTAAAAAAGCGTGCATGTATGTATCCTTACAGCTGATTCATTTTGCTGTAATCCTGAAACTAGCACAATGTTGTAAATCAACTATGGTCCAATAAAAATTTTTTTTAATTCAAAGAAAAAAACAAACACATATCTATAGTATCCTAGTGCATATATCATATGTTACATGACTTACTATATGAAGCAATTTCTGTTCACATACTGTCTTTGGTTTTGACTGCTCAAAACATTTTGGGACATGCGGGATCTTACTTCCCTGACCAGGGATTGAATCTGTGCTGCCCTCTGCAGTGGAAGCACAATCTTAACCACTGGACCACCAGGGAAGTCCCTCACATACTATCTTCTGAGAACACCATCTATTGATTTTGGTTTCAGCATAAGATTATATTGGTTTCCCAGGTGGCTCAGTGGTAAAGGATCCACCTGCAATGCGGGAGGCTCTGGTTTGATCCCAGGGTCAGGAAGGTCTCCTGGAGAAGGAAATGACAACTCACTCTAGCATTCTTGCCTGGAGAATCCCATGGTCAGAGGAGCCTGGTGGGCTACAGACCATAGGGTCGCAAAGAGTTGGACGTGACTGAGCAGGCACACACTCATGAGATTATATACCTAGACTTGTATAATGATATTTTCATTGTAATGAGTTTCTTTTAAATAGTAATTAGAATAAAAGGCTATGAGATCAGAAATCTCTGGATCCTCTGGATTCTGAAATCTTTGGATCCCTGTGTTAACTTAATGTTCAGCGATAGGTTCCCCAGACACTAGAATCCAACATTTGGGATAGTGACTCTCAGGAGGTGTGGCCTGAGAGCATGAAGGAGGTCTGAGAACTGACCTTTTCACCCCATTTGTCCCCTGTGGTTGTGGGACAGACTGAAGAGAATTTCACCTGGGATTTTCTAGGGACCCCTCCTCCCTCTAGACGATGACCATGCTTCTTGTGTGTTCATTTCAGTTCAGTTGCTCAGTCGTGTCCGACTGTTTGCGACCCCATGAAGAGCAGCACGCCACGCCTCCCTGTCCATTATCAGCTCCCGGAGTTCACCCTTACTCGTGTCCATTGAGTCAGTGATGCCATCCAGCCATCTCATCCTCTGTCGTCCCCTTCTCCTCCTGCCCTCAATCTCTCCCAGCATCAGGGTCTTTTCCAATGAGTCAGCTCTTCGCATCAGGTGGTCATTGTATTGGAGTTTCAGCTTCAGCATCAGTCCTTCCGATGAACACCCAGGGCTGATCTCCTTTGGGATGGACTGGTTGGATCTCCTTGTGTGTTACTAGGTATCTTCCCGACTGTGCTTTCACCCCCAGTCTGGAATCCGGCAAAGGCAACTTGGTGGATTCCAACTGGAATCCCAAAGCCAGCGACTCTTGGGTCACTGCAAATTCCAGTCACACACGAAGCTTTAAAATCACCTTCTGCACTTCTTCAGACAGAGTCAAGCGGCTTCACGTCCACACGGGCTTCCCTGTGAACAAGCCGATGGACTATTCAGGCTGCACTGTGGGCTTCCTGCCCCCAGAGGTCTTGCTTCAGGGCACCGTTTTCACTGTGCTCTAGAGGGCGCTGTTCGCACGGGATGCCGATAGGAGTTCCTCCACCCAGTTCTGAATGGCCAACGCGCACTCTGCAGAGGCTGTTCTCAACCCTGGGCTTCTTCTCTTCATTCATGTTGAGCTGTGCATCCTCACTTCCCCCTCAGTTTAT
Organism: Capricornis sumatraensis; assembly: GCF_032405125.1. NCBI lineage: Eukaryota > Metazoa > Chordata > Mammalia > Artiodactyla > Bovidae > Capricornis > Capricornis sumatraensis. The sequence goes on from NC_091076.1 coordinate 18,567,601, forward strand.
CCTCTTAACTCTGACCCAATCCACGCACACCCAGCAAAGCAATGCCTTTTCTGGGTAAAGTGTAGAACTCCCTGAAGTTGAGAAGATAGACTAAGATAGACTACTTAGAAAATCTTTAGCATAAAAGGCAAGAAGACCCAACTCTGTGACTGTGAGTTCCATGAGTTCCTCTGGGGCTCTCTCGCTCTGCAGTCAAAACTACCCCCAGCCCCCAGGGGTGTGTGCTTTCCCTTCAAAACTCTGAGCCAGGCAGAGATGAAGTGAGCCCCTTTAGGTATTTTTTTTGCAGAGCTGAGACATGCTAGCGTTTCCAAAACACTTGAAAAAAACGTTTTTGAAGGACAGCAAGAAAACAAAATTGGAATTGCGCATAAAATTAGTGTCAGCTCCCAAAGTGCAGGTTTCTGACTCCACAGCAAAGGCAAGTTCTCACTGAAGATGGGAGAGACACCTGGCTTGGGGTGAGCCTAACAGACTCCCAGGATGGCTGGGAAATGTCACATTTCCTGATGCCTCCTGCTGGGTGCCCATCCAGGTGCCAGGAAATGATGCAGGTCTTTGTTGGAAGAGCAGAATAATCTTAGGATGACCAGCAGCCCTTATAAACTAGTTAGCTAGATAGAATTCAAAGCCTGAACTTGAACATTTTAACTCCTTTTAATAACTTTTTTTTTTGGCTGAGCCATAAGGCATAGGAGATCTTAGTTCCCTGGCCAGAGATTGAACCTGTGCTCCTTGCTGTGGAAGTGCAGAGTCTTAACCACTGTCCCACCAGGGAAGTCCCTTAAGGACCTTTCATATTTAAATTTGGTCCTTCATTTTCACATCCTGATACAAAAGCATGCACTGTGTACATATGTGAGTGTGACTTCTGGAAGCAGTAGAATGGAAATCACTAATTGTTGTAAAAGTGGCTTTGTGACCTTCTCTTCTTGTGCTCTTCTGCTTTTGGGGGCATCAGTGTCTTCCAGCCAGAGATCACCAGGCACACTGCAGTAGTTGAAAAGGTTGGCTTGTTGCAGCTAGTGAGAACATGCACCTCGAGGAATGGTGAGGAGCTCTGCTTAGAAGAGTTTTAGAAAGCACATAAATAGAATTTGGGCTTAATCTAGGTGATTTGGGAGAGTAAACGGAGCAATACTCTGCTCAGGATTCGATGTTAAGAAGTAGGGGTAATTCCGTGATTATGCCAATAAGTCTCATTATCAAGAAGGAGAGAAGAGTTGGTGCAAGGCTAACGCTGTTATTGGTGAAGAAGCAGTGATCACTCAGTGCCAGGATGGGGGGGGGGGCACATTTGGTCGTTTTTGTGGTTTGGACTGTGTTCACATTTCTGTGTGTTCAGACATGATTCTGATGTTGATGTCTTATGAAGCTGTGTTCAACAGGAGAACACAAGACCCAGCTGTGAGTCCCAGGACAGCCCTCAGCAACAACCAGGCCGAGATGTGGTGCCAGGCTGGCTCCCATCTCTCAGGGGCTGCTTTCTCCTCTTTGCCTGCATCTGTAGATTGTCAGTGATACGATCGAATCCTAGTCAGTGTCTGTGGTAAGAGAAGCAGAGCATCACCCCTGGTTGCACGCCTCTCTTCATCCCTGCCAAGGAAAATTCTCTCCCTCTCCTGTTCCCAAGGCTTCCCAGATGGCACAGCGGTAAAAAAAAAAAAAAAAAAAAATCAACCTGTCAATGCTGAAGACTAGAGTTTGATCCCTTGGTCAGGAAGATGCCCTGGAGGAGGAAATGGCAACCCACTCCAGTATTCCAGACTGGGAAATCCCATGGACAAAGGAGCCTGGTGGGCTACAGTCCATGGGGCCACCAAGAGATACAACTTAAACAGCTGAACAACAACAATGACAACAATTGCATTCTCACCTCTTCAGGATAAGTCTTCTGCCCTGATGATGGACAAATCCTTTATAGGAATGTTAGGTTTTCTATAGGGCTTCTGTCCCGCGGGGCAGGACAGGCTCTGAAGTCAGGACACTTCACAGACATTGACATGCTTTCAGAAACTTTGTTGCTCTCTCTCCCAGGAGCCTTGCCCCCACCTGGCTGTCATCTCCCCCAACACCGCCCATTTGACTCTACAGAGCAGAGCCTAAGTAGCCTGGGTTGGTGACGCCTAATTAAGCTGCTGTGCATGTTTAAATTTCAGAACCAGTAATGATGATCACTACTATTTATTACATAATTGCTGTATTCTAGGAACTTTACATATGGGATTGCATTTAAAACATATGACAAAAAAAAAAAAAAACAACGACAGCCTTTGAGAATATTTTACAGCCATTTCACAGGCGAGGAAGTTGAGACTCAGCCTAAGTGGCTTGCTTAGGTTGCCTGGCCATCAAGTGACAGAACTGGGGTTCAAGTCCGTGTTTGCACTTTCCCAAGATGGATTTCCTCCTCTCTCCTGCTGCCTTTGGTTCTTCCCTGTGCCGTGAACATCCTGCACCAGGGCTTCCACCCACTCTTGATCCCTAGCGTGGCAGATCTCTGCAGTTATTCAGGGGATGATGTTGGACCGGTAGGCCCCAGAGATGCCTGCAGAAGGTGGAGGGCCTTAAGAGAGCACCAACATTCCCAGACCCTGTGATTCCCTGGCTTTTGTTCCCAACCTCTCTTCTCTGGAGGGAACCAGGTGCCCCGGAAAGTCTGTGCTGCTTTCCCATTCTGAACACAGAGAATGAGATGGTTGGATGGCATCACCAACCCAATGGACATGAGTTTGAGCAAGCAGACTTGTGGCTTCACAGGGAAGAGGGTGTGTATTCCTCACATGGGAAAGGTGAAGTGCAGCCCCAAATCAGGCCTGGAAGAGTCCTGAGGCTCATGACCTTTCACATGCCTATGAGGCTGGAAAAATCGTTTCCAATGGCCTTGGTAAGTCCTATGTAAGAAGAACTCAGGCTGAGCCCAAGTGAGCAGCCTGGTAGAGCTAAAGATATCTGAGGTGACTTCTCTGGGAATACTGAACAGAAAAGCAACGATTCCCTCTGTCAACAATAGTTCTAGATGTCAGCATCCTGGGAGCTGGCTGGCTAGATGCTCCTTAGGCACTGAAGCTTTGCAAATTTAGCTGGGTGGCCATCCTCCAACAGCTTGAGGCCGTTTTCATAGAAAACAGGAAGTTCTCTGCGGTACTAGTCAGATGCATTTTGTGCTGAAGAGCATAAACTTGACCTTCAGCCTCTTTTATCTGCTCTCTGGTGTCCTCAACCCCTTCAGGGCAGCAAAGATGCTGCCCTGCAATGATTGGATAATGACTAAGTTACTCTGTATCCCTGAGCAACTTCACAGTAGGAACTATTGCCTCTTTTGCTTCCTAGCGTAGCACCTGGCAAGTAGTGAGTTCAATCAGTGGAGAGTTTGTTTGATTTCGTTAAGAAGGCAGAGACCTTGGCCCATAATCCCTTTCCATGCCCTGCTACCCACAGGTCCTCAGGAAATGTTGGTTCATGTGGTTGACCGGCAGGCTGAATCCAGTGAGAATGAAAGCAGCTCAGTCGTGTTCTACTCCTTGTGACCCCAGGGACTGTAGCCCACCAGGCTCCTCTGTCCATGGAATTTTCCCAGCAAGAATACTGGAGTGGGTAGCTGTTCCCTTCTTCAGGAGATCTTCCCAACTCAGGAATCAAACCCAGGTCTCCCACATTGCAGGCAGATTCTTTACTGTCTGAGCCACCAGCGAAGCCCGGCTGAATTCAAGCTGTCAGTTTTCATGGGAGCTTGAATTTCTTCTCCAGCAACACTGCAAAGGGTCTACAGAAAGTCATTGGACTTCTGTTCTCTGGCTCCATAGCTTCTATTTTCTACCTCTAATGGATAATCTTGACTCTCAGGAACGTCCTGAGGGAACTCAGGCTGTGTGTGAGCTGTGAGTGGTTGGACCAAAAGGCAGGCAACGGTAGCTGTCTTTTCATCTACAGAGAGTAGCAATAGCCTTTGTAATTCTAAAGAAGAAATAATAGAAGCGATGTCTATTTTCTATCTTCTCTCGGGTACAGTGGCTGCTGAGCCTACTGGGGTGAGACAGAAGCAGCATTATATCAACCTTGGGGAAACCCCCAGCTCCCAATGGCTTCTCCTTAGAGGGTTGCCTGCAAAAGAACAGCCTGGGTCCTGGCTCTTTAATTGTCATCCAGGAGCCCAGAATGCAGGCACCTCACTTAGAAGGCAGAGGGGTTTGGTGACCAGGGGTGTTGTATGCAAATGAAGCCTGCGTTTCTATGGAGAAAAGGAGATGTGTGAGGAAAATGTGTTTATCTTCAAGAATGTGCAGGGTTGTTCCCCAGAAGAGAATGACACTTATTTAGAAATATCATGAGTGGTCCTTGAGGCAGAACTAGATCAGAGTTCTTGGTATCAGTTTCTCCTCTAGGTCTAGACGAGAATATCTCGCAAAGCACACAGGCGCTGAGTGCACTGGCCCTTGCTGTTGGCCAGCCAGGTGTCTCCCCCAGCGCTCTGTCACCTATGTACCCAGCAATTCTTTCAGTTCCTCTGTGCCCCTGCCCTGGTCACAAACACAATTGCAGTTACAGCGCACAGAAATGTCTCTTCCAAAGTATGGTTGGAAGGGGAACCATGTGAGTGATGGCACATTCATCACTTTTGCATGCATTGTCTAGTTGACTGAGTACCATCCAATGAATATAGAGTTCCTACTATGTGTGACTGTAATGCCTTGTCCAGGCTTTGGGTCTCCATGGCACTTCTCTGCCCTTCAAATAAGATGCTCCCAGAACATCTGCTACTCTGGCAGGTATCATACTGTTTTTGATGGTTTATCAGCTCATTTGTATCTCCCACCTCGACTAGAAGCTTCTTCCGGATGACAGGGAGTGTACCTATTTGGTAAAGGATTGTCTGGGACACATGTTAGAATCCACACATCCCTGCTGCTTCGTTGTTGTCCAGTTGCTCAGTAGCATCCAACTGTTTGTGACCCCATGGACTGCATTATGCCAGGCTTTCGTGGCCTTCACTGTCTCCTGGAGTTTGCTCAAACTCATGTCCATCGAATCAGTGATGCCATCCAACCAACTCATCCTCTGTCACCCTCTTCTCCTCCTGCCTTCAATCTTTCCCAGCATCAGGGTCTTTTCCAATGAGATAGCTCTTCCCATCAGGTGGCCCAAGTATTGGAGCTTCAGTTTCAGCATCAGTCCTCCCAATTAATATTCAGGGTTGATTCTTTTAGGATTCACTGCTTTGGTCTCCTTGCAGTCCAAGACTCTCAAGAGTCTCCTCCAGCACCACAGTTCAAAAGCATCAGTTCTTCAGCGCTCAGCCTTCTTTAGGGTCCAACTCATAGCTGTACATGTCTACTAGAAAAACCATAGTTTTGACTAGAGGGACTTTGGTCAGATAAACCAATTAATGGACACAAAAGTGAGTTTTCTGTTGGTTGAGGTATTTTCGCAGGGCGTGGATGCCCATCTAGTAGAGACCTTCAAGCAGAGATGAGCCCTCTGGTATTGTTCAAACCACATGACCTTGTAATTGCTCATTTACTGAGCTTACTTCCCCCTTCGATTGTGAGCTCCTTGAGAACAAGAACAGATTTCTATTTGTTTTTGAAATCCTACACAATGAGCATACACTGAATGTTTGGAAAGTTCACACAAAGTCTGTTTTTTAAGAATGCACTGTTGACCAAAAAAGAATGCTAGAGCCCTGAAGGAAAAAAAAAAAAAAAGGCAATAATATAATCCACTTGCTTTGCCAGGCCATTAAGAAGACCTTGGTAAACATTAGCTAATGGACAGCCCTATGCTTGCTATTAAGATTTACTGATTTATTAGAAAGTAACCTAGAAACTGTGCATGTTACATAATCTGGGGCCAATCTCTAAAAACTCAATAGTTTAAAATACACATATTGGTTTCTGTCTAGGGTGGGATTAAAGGCCATTGTCTACGCAAAGGAGGATGTGGGCTGTGTATAATGAGTCTGCCATGAGAAAGATGGGGTTGGTCAGAGGAAGAATTTATCCTGTATTCTCACATTCTCTAGGTATAATTCCTCTTACTGTTTGAATACATAAATCAACAGCATTGACTAACTCAGTGCATATACAAACTACTTTCGGTAAATGCCAGATTTTATAAGATCAATTCAACAATAAAGGCTGCTTTTAAATCTCAGTTTCTTACATAACAGTGAACATTGTGTAGAGAGATTAATGGGGTATCTTGTTGCTTCCTGGTGTGATCTTATTTTTGTCTTACAAATCTGTACTTATCTTTGTCTATATTATCCGCCTGTATGTTTGTGAACACTTGGAAATCTCAGTATCCCAGTGTGTTTCTGAGATAGGCTGGGAGATTGACAATAACTGATTGTTTCTGGTGAAAGGCATCAGGCACAAGCTAGGAGAAAGAGCGAGAGGGCTACAGAGGGTGGCAAAGGAGAAGAGGGAAATGCTGGAACAGAATCCATGCCTGCTGCTCAAGGACCTTAGCTGGCAGCTTGTCATGTCTTAGCATGACGGTATTCAAGCCATGTGATGTCTGGAAAAAAAACACATACCCAGCTTGGGGCTTGGCCTGAGAACAACCAATTGCCTTAGTTTAAATCGCACAACTCCACTATCAAATTAACGTTTTAAGGCTAAAACAAAGTATTATCAGTTCACTGGCCAAAGCATACAATAAATTCAGCTGGGTTTAGAAGAAATCAGCCTGCTTATGGAGACCAACTCCCAAAACTTTTTCCTTGCTATTTGCTGCCGTGGACGTTTCGGGACGGAATATGTTTAAGATGATGTTGGTAAGTGCAGGCCATGTGGGGAAAGCTTTTTAAGCTGGTTGCTTTTTGTCTGGCTCTTTGCATGGCCAGGCAGATAATATTTTCTTAGGAGGGCAAGCATGGAAACCCCAACTTATCTGAGAGAGTAATCAAGGGGGATTCACTCACTCTACAGAAATACTCTCATCAAAATTAAAATGAATTTAGGTGGACCGGGAGGACAACAATGGTCAGGCACTAAAACCTAGAGGTTGGTGTGTTAGGAGCTACCACTGGAATTATAATGCATGACAAAGAGGCTGTGGATTCGACTGATGAATGTTGACTTTAAAAGAAGTTATTGTTTTAGATGAGATCTCAGATGGTAAAGCGTCTGTCTGCAATGCAGGACATCCAGGTTCAATCCCTGGGTTGGGAAGATCCCCTGGAGAAGGAAATGGCAGCCCACTCCAGTATTCTTGCCTGGAAAATCCCATGGACCCGGAGCCTGGTAGGCTACCATCCATGGGGTCGCAAAGAGTCAGACACGACTGAGCGACTTCTCTTCACTTCACTTCACCCTATGGAGAGCTTTTGGACACAGTCTGAGCTTCCACAAACCAGGGAAAGGGAGAAAGTCCCCAGTGGATAGAAGCAAAATTAGATGAGATGTGTGCAGAGAAAGGGAAGGATTGAGGAAGAAAGAGACCATTTCCCTGGCTGAGTTACTCTTGGGACCATGCACTTGGGACTCTTTGGGGCTTGAGGTCAGTGAATATTGGGTGGGATGAGAGCAGGGCCTGCAAAAGAGAGTGAACTTCTGTCTGCTCTCCTGGTAATATTTTCTTTTATTTATATATATATATATTTTCTCTTTACCACTTTTACTTGGGGTCTTCTTGTGTTTTCACATGGTTGAAGGCCATGGGCAAGACGCGGTAGAATATCACTTTTGTTTAACTTTTATCACTAAGTTGGTTTCGCTTCCTAGTTTGTATGAATAAACACATTTTTGAAGGGGGATTTTGAAATCTATTTTAGAAACGTGTTTGCATTTGATTAAAAATACCACGAAGACACTGCTAACCACAACAGGCACACCTTGGGAGTGGGGTGGGCACACCTAGGGGAGGGGGCCGTCTAGTGTTATGACCCGGGATATTGAGCTGTGTTGGCTGTTTGGGGGAAATCCCTTCAGTGCTGTGCTGTAAAATGGAAGCTACAATTATGTTTTTGACGAGACCTTTGCCCACGTAGTATTTTGAAGCTCTTAATTCATTCACGGAATGATTCCATTGATGCTGATTGAATAAATAGTAAGCCGCCATGGTCTGTGCTAACAGGTAGGATAGAGGAATGAATAAAACATGGTTCTACCTTATGTAGGAGTCATTAAATCACAGTGCTCCATCTGTCAGCTTGGGAGCAGGGGAGAAAGTGGGAGACACTGACAGTGACCTTCTTACTATTCCCTTTGGGAATCTTGGCATCCCAGGCTTGCGATCCATGGAGAAAACGTCTCAGATCTTATGATAGGAGTTGACTAAACAGTGCTGAGGAACTCTGTTTCAAATAATGTTGAGCACAAAATAAGGAAGTTGACCAAAGCTTGTGTTAAAATGTTCCAGGGAAATCTCACTTTAGAATATAAACAAAGTAATAACTGAGACACAAGTGAAGTAGAGATTCCTCTGACCTGGAAGCAGAGAAACTCATGTTCTGGTTGTCATCCCACCACTGGTCAGGTTCCTGACTTTGGTGCTGTTTTTGATTTTGATTGAATTATAGTTGACTTACAATGCTGTGTTCATTTTTGCCAAAGTCATTTTTGACTTTGGATATGTCACTGAAATTTTCTCAGTTCCTTCATTAGATAAATGAGAGAACTGAATTGGATTATAATTTCTCTAGCTACAAGGTGATTTAGGTAATATGTTGTGAAACTTTTCCCCATAGTTATTTGTTTCTATATATGAACCAAAAATGTGAATAGTGTATCAAGTTTCTGCTGTCACAGATATTTTTCCTTAGCTTAAGGCTAAATTTATTAAAGAAAAAAGGAAAGTCAGTTTAAAGAATACTATCAAATAAATCAGAGTACAGGTCATAATTTGTTATCATAAACATTTTAAAATTTTTATTTTATTGAAGTAGTTGACTTACAATGTTGTGTTAATTTATATTTATTTAACAGAAAAGTAATTCAGTTATACATACATATATATATAGATAGATAGATGGATTCTTTTTTATTTTCTATGCCATTATGGTTTATGCCAAGACATTGAATAGTTCCCTGTGCTATACAGTAGGACCTTGCTGCTTATCCATCCTATATATACTAGTTTGCATCTGCTAACCCCAAACTCCCTCTCCATCTTTCCCCCACCTCCCATCCCCTTGGCAACCACAAGTCTGTTCTGTATGTCTGTGCTATAAGAAACATTTTTAAAGTTGGGCGTAACTGAGGTCGGAAAACACGTGGATATATATTCTCTTAGGTTCCTCTACATGTCTATCTCCCTGTAATTAGCTTTCCTCTTTATCGTTAAGCCATATGGTCTTATAGTAGAGAGTTTTTACTGGAAATAGCATTGTGGGATCCAGAATGAAGTTGTCAGCTTGCCCAAGTGATCAGTCACACAGATTGTACTGAATGGCCTTTTCATAGACAGCTCTTCATGTGAGTCACTTAGCTCATTAGTGCAATACACATAATTTTCTTCTGTTTTGTCTTTCTCTGATGTGTTTTCAGATCAGTGTGTTGACAGAAAGAATGTTCAAGCATCTTCGGAAATGGTCTGTCACTCGCTTTTTTGGGCGTTCTCGGCGGAGAGCAAGGCTGGTCTCCAAAGATGGAAGGTGCAACATTGAATTTGGCAACGTGGAGGCACAGTCGAGGCTGATATTCTTTGTGGACATATGGACGACCGTGCTGGACCTCAAGTGGAGATACAAAATGACCATCTTCATCACAGCCTTCTTGGGCAGCTGGTTCTTCTTTGGCCTCCTCTGGTACGTGGTCGCCTACATCCACAAAGACCTCCCTGAGTTCCATCCCCCTGCCAACCACACCCCTTGTGTGGAACACATTAATGGCCTGACCTCAGCTTTTCTGTTTTCTCTGGAAACGCAAGTGACCATTGGCTACGGATTCCGGTGTGTGACAGAACAGTGTGGCACTGCCATTTTTCTGCTCATCTTCCAGTCTATACTCGGAGTCATCATCAATTCTTTCATGTGTGGTGCTATTTTAGCCAAGATCTCCAGACCCAAAAAACGTGCCAAGACCATTACTTTCAGCAAGAACGCAGTGATCAGCAAGCGGGGTGGGAAGCTCTGTCTCCTGATCCGAGTGGCTAATCTTCGGAAGAGCCTCCTCATTGGCAGTCACATATACGGAAAGCTTCTGAGGACCACCATCACTCCCGAAGGGGAGACCATCATTTTGGACCAGATCAATATCAACTTTGTGGTTGATGCAGGGAATGAAAATTTATTCTTCATCTCCCCACTGACGATTTACCATGTCATTGATCACACCAGCCCCTTCTTCCACATGGCAGCAGAAACCCTTCCCCAGCAGGACTTTGAACTAGTGGTGTTTTTAGATGGCACGGTGGAGGCAACCAGTGCCACCTGCCAAGTCCGGACATCCTATGTCCCAGAAGAGGTGCTCTGGGGTTACCGTTTTGCTCCCATAGTGTCCAAGACCAAGGAAGGGAAATACCGAGTGGACTTCCATAACTTTAGCAAGACTGTGGAAGTGGAGACGCCTCACTGTGCCATGTGCCTTTATAATGAGAAAGACACTCGAGCCAAGGTGAAAAGAGGCTATGACAACCCCAACTTCGTCTTGTCAGAAGTCAATGAAACAGACGACACCAAAATGTAACACTGAGTTTTCCACAGGAGCAGAGAGAAATCTTGAAGATACCTAGTTGACTAGAAACATTATGAAACAATCAACAATTTGGGGTATGACAGTAGGAGGAGAGCCTTTAAAGTCTCCCTGAACAATGCCCTGAGCCCCAAACCATGATCCTGCAAGATACACAGCTCTACAAGTTAATTGCATGAGAATGTGAGATGGATTTACAGGAAATTGAAATATGGGAGCCATGTGCTCAGTTCCTCAGTCGTGTCCAACTCTGTGCAGAGCCCTCCAGGCTCCTCTGTCCATGGGATCTCCCAAGAAAGAGTACTGGCGTGGGCTGCCGTTCCCTTTTCCAGGATGGGAGTCATAGAAACTCTCCAATAGGATTATTTGAAATCATGCAGTGTTGATTGGCACAGACAAGAATCATTGAAAGCCTCATGGACAGGCCAAATCAGATCTTTTTAAGAGTCTCCCTAAAGCAGTTATGAACTTTATTGAGGATCAGGGGAAAACTATATTCTTACTTTGATTCTACTGATAAGAAAGAAATCACTTTTATTTTAACATTGGCTCTTATCAAAGGAAAACTTGCCTCCTGAGTTGGGGGAGATGAACCAATCAATGACAGTGAGAAAAGACAGATGCCCAGTGAATATTTGGGCATGGTTGGGCAGCCCTGGTTGTTGGAGCTTTTGTATTAGTCTGGGTCATGCTGCTTTCCCAGAGCAGGGAAGACCCAGTCCATGGACCCCATGTCTCTAGGTACCCAGTGAGGAGAGGAGCGTGGGACACAGCCGGCTCCACGGCATCCCGACATCCTGCAGTGAAGCCAGCGTTTTGGCCCATGTACTTTTAGACAGAAGCTAAAGCACCACTCTAGGATCTCAATGAACACTCTCCTGTAAGAAAGGATGCTTGGTTTGAAAATAGGTTTGATATTTCTTCCCATTTGTGTTCGATGGGAGAAGGGGCTGGCTTCAAATCTGTTAAAACAGTACTTCCTCATTTTCCAAGAAGGCAATGAGGAGTCTGACAGTGGAAAGGCAATTTAGAACGGAAAACACTGCTAATGCTTCCGAGAAAAAATATGTCTTATGTTTTTCGCCTGAGGGTTTGTAACTGAAATGCTGTTTCTAAAGGAGAAGCATGGAAGGGTGGGGAATGGGATGTGACTTCCCCATAAGAAAAATGCTAGGTCTTCTGCCTCTGAGAGCCAACACCACATTCTTCCTCAAAGAGACCACTGTGATATCCTTATATTATGTGTGTGTTAGTCGCTCAGTCTGGGTCCAACCCTTTGCAACTCCATGGACTTGTAGCCCACCAGACTCCTCTGTCCATGGAATTCTCCAGGCAAGAATACCAGAGAATTCCATGGACAGAGAAGTATTTTATTTTGCTGTGAGGGGAAGGAATTTAACTGTGAATGTCTTGTTCAGTTCCCCACCCCCCACGTTATTTTGAATGTATTCTGGAGAGGACGGTACCCAAAACTGCATAGGAATCAAAATGTTTTCAGTGTGTTGATTAACATATTAAATCTCTGAGGCTGTGACGTCCTTTCCCCAAGTGTCAGTCATTGTGCATTAGTGTGAAAGACCAACCAGTGACAGTCTTCTTGGGGAGGGTGGGCTTTCTCCTGGGAGGCATGAGGGGTGGCCTGTTGTCTTGTCTCCAGCATCCCCAGCACATGACCTTGGGTGCAGACATGCCCCCTTCCCTATGGCCCCTCAAAACTCTCCATGTGAGTCTTGGCACACAGTTGCAGGTACTGATGGCGTGGTTTACCCAGGCCTGGGGTGGAGTTTGTACGGATGCATACACAGTCTCTGGTCCTTCTGACAAAGATGAGTGAGGAATCCGATGGGTTCAGAGTTGTGCGCTTTGTCTGTGGCTGTAATGATGGACCCAACTGGTCCATCACTCTGTGACTGTAAGCGTGTTGGCGTTGCCATTTAATCTGCTGACAGAGCAAAAGGAAATCAGGTGTAACAAGCTCGAGGAAGCTAGAATTCTCTGCTGATCCATTGCTATGAAGGTTTATGACTCCAGTGTTTCTGTAGATTGGAGGGTCTGTTCTGCTCCTTAGCAGATGCTAGGGGATGCTGGTGGTGAATAGGCAATCAATAGGTCATCATAGGCGATCCATTCCTCTCGATTGCTAAAAGAGCAGAACCACCAGAACCTTTGCGAATGACCTTTCTTTCCAGGTTATTTGATAGAAGACTGTCTGCTTCCAAGGACTCCTTCCTTAGGATTAAGGCATTCTACCACTTGAAGTCTACTTTTTAATGCAAATTCCCATTGAAACTTTTGTTGTGGTCATTGTTGTTTAGTTGTTAAGTTGTGTCTGACTCTTACAACCCCATGGACCGTAGCCCACCAGGCTCCTTTGTCCATGGGATTCTCCAGGCATGAATACTGGAGTGGGAAGCCATTTCCTGCTCCAGGGGATCTTCCCGACCTAGGGATCAAACCCACAGCTCCTTCCACATTTCTTGCATTGGCAGCTGGATTCTTTACTGCTGAGCCACCATTGTAATCACATTTAATCTTTAGCAACAGTTGACATACTTACACCCACATGAAATAAGTCCCTGAAGGCACCTAAGGGGTGGCTGGAACCCCAAAGCAGCCTAAGAATCATGGACATACGAAGAGAGAGAGTTATGACAGGCACAGGAACCCAGTGAGTAAATAAAATGAATAGGAGACAGAATGTTTCAGAGGTCCAACTTGCCCATAGTTTAATGCCAGTGTTAAAGGCATTAAACTTTTATTCCAAGGTGGCAGCAGGGTTCCCGGCAAGGCCTGAACATACAGGGACTGCTATTGCTACAGGCGTGCTCTATGATTCTATTTAGTGATTTATCCATTTTAAAAGGTATTCAACTTTTCTTAGTCCTTTCGAGAAAAACTGAACGGCATGGTGCATCACCATATTCAAAGTGTTTTATTGGGGGTTGGGGGTGGGGACTGATTCCCCCTGAATGGCCTGCTTAGCTCTGCTGCCCTGTGGTTTTGACTTGCAGAGTCTGATCCTGGTTTAATCTTCCAGGTCTTAGGGTGGTTCAAGCTCCAATATTTAGAGTTAAGATGTGGGGGACTGTCTAAAATTTTATTCTTCGAGAGAGAAAAGGTGGAAGGAGAAATTCCTCTCCAAGTTGCCAAATTTAAAGAGCGAGATGCTTGGCCTCTTTCCATGGACAGCAGAGAACTTCCCTGGTGGATCACGGGGACAGTTGAGGCGGTGTCTTCCTTGGAGATTTTGCATGAAACGGGAGATGGGTCCTCCATAGGGTGACTGTGACTAGCACGGGCTCACGTCTCCTGTGCTCAGATGATCAGAATGCAAATAAGGCCTTGGCCCCGCCCCCGGGCCGTTGTCCTCCCCAGTCCAGGAAGTGCATGTCAATCAAAGCTTGACAGGGGAGATAGAGCTTTTTATTTTGGAAGCCAGAAGTTTGAGAACAATGACTGGAATTTCCTCTTTCTGTCCAGCAAGGGCTGTTTGTCACTGGGGAGATAAAAGTCCAGGGGTAGGGAATAAAGGTTATCGGAATTTGCGCTGCACAGAGCGGCGTGGGGGGCGCCACACGAGGAGGGGTTATGGAGGAAATCTATTTCAATGCCTGTCATTAAGTTTCCATTAAAAGAACATTCAGTTAGGAATTCAAAAATAATTTAATCTCCCCAGCCAGATGCACCCAGCTGGACTCCTTGGAGCTGAGCCCTGCAGAGAGGGAGAGTTGCAAGGGGGCTGAGGTTGGGGGGGCACGAGGCGCAGTGAGGGTGGGTGTGGGTCCTTCCACAACTCCATTTCAAGCAACGTCCACAGCCCTGGGTGTTGTTGAGGCCAAAGCGTCTTTTCAGGTGAGAAGCTTAGTACAGGAGCTACTTCCTGAGTTCTTACTATGTCTGGGGTTCCGTTTAAAGCACTTTGTTCACACTATCTGGTCTTCCCTGGTGGCTCAGATGGAAAAGAGTCTGCCAGCAAAGCAGGAGCCCCAGGTTCGATCCCTCAGTTGGGAAGATCCCCTGGAGAAGGAAATGGCTACCCGCTCCAGTATTCTTGCCTGGGAAATCCCATGGACAGAGGAGCCTGGCAGGCTACACAGTCCATGAGGTCACAAAGAGTCAGACCTGACTGAGCGACCAACACTTACTTACATACCTAACTTAATTTTCCCGATGATCCAGTGAGGTGCTATTATTCCCCCTGTTTTCCACAAGAGGCAGCTCAGGTAAGGAACTTGTCCAGAGTCACTAGCTAGTCAATGGCAGCGCTGGGATCCAAACCCACATCTGTCTTGAAAGCCCATGGGTTTAAAATCACTCAAGTCTACATCCTCTAACATGGGTCATCCCCTGGGAGGACTCGCCAGGGCTGCCAGACATCTACCTGGATCCCATGGATAGTCAGTACCCATTTCTGGTTCTGTGTCATGCTCTGGGAGAAATCCCACATTGCTTGGCACTGGATTGAGCCCCTAGCCGGTGCTTAACAAGCATCTCTGGACTTGGGTGTTCTAGGAATAGCGGTATCTCTTTAGGTCTATATGCACCCTAAGTATCTGTACTAACTAGATATATGTTGGTTTATTTCAGTCTGTCAGTAATCCGTCATTTGAGGTAGAAACTGATATTTTCATTTTGATCGATGGGGAAATGGAGCTTTGGATACCCCTGGAGGGCAGTGTTTATATTCCGTATTCACCTCCGTGTGCCTATAGCACCAACACACTGCCTCATGTAGTCAGTCAGGGGGTTTTGAGTCAGTAAATGAATGAATGAATGATTTGCTCAAGACAACATGGGTAACGGTGGCTTTCATCCTACATCTGTCCGAAGAATTTTTGACCAAGCTACATTATTCATTTGCAGAGGGTCCTTGACAAATGACTTAGCTTCATCGAATCTCAGTTTCCTTTTTAAGTAAAAGCGAGCTTTGAAATAGAGTTAGGGGGAGGATTAGATGAAATAATAGATGGAAAAATTTGTTTGTAAGAAGTAAATGACTACTGATGTGGCATAGTGGGGTAGGAGCATGGGTTTGAAGCTGGGAGCCCTGGTACTCAGGCTAGACCCCTGGCTGCCTGATGCTTCAAGGCCAAAGGACATAGAGAGCTGAGTGGGGCTGTGACAAAGACCAGAAGCCTCCTGAACATGGCACAGGCTATGAGTTGGGGGAATTTGAGTAGAACCTTGGTACCCTGGACTTCATTTCAACCCAACAGATGTTTGTTGAGGACCTCTTGTGAGTCAGGCACTGAGGATGCGAGGGTAAGGATGCGAGGATGGTTTCTATCACTGGGATAAAGAATCCTGAGGGGCTTAAACCAGCCTGGGGACCAGAGCTAAATGGGAGAAGTGCTGAGTGTGGAGAAAGTTTATTTTTTTGCCTTAGGAAACATGCTTATGTTTCCCAAAAATGGTGTTGACATTACTGCTAACAATAAGCCTATTGATTATGGAATGTATAATTATTGGGAATTTAAAAAATTCTTTATAGTATATCCTACTGGGGATGTACAGTCAGTGAAGTGCTTGTAAATTCACTTGTGGGAGTTCTTGTCTCTGCGTGGCCATGCAACAATCTGACACAGAGTTAGGTCCTTTTGTTCAAGCTTATTTCTATTTATTATTGTTGTTATTTAACTTTTTTTTTGGCTGCATGGTTTGTAGGATCTTAGCTCCCCAAGCAAGGATGGAACTTGCATCCCCTGCATTGGAAGTGCAGAGTCTCATCCAGTGGACTTCCAGCACTGCTGCTGCTGCTAAGTCGCTTCAGTCGTGTCTGACTCTGTGCGACCCCATAGACAGCAGCCCACCAGGCTCCCCTGTCCCTGGGATTCTCCAGGCAAGAACACTGGAGTGGGTTGCCATTTCCTTCTCCAATGCTTGAAAGTAAAAAGCAAAAGTGAAGTTGCTCAGTCGTGTCGGACTCTTAGGGACCCCATGGACCGCAGCCCACCAGGCTCCTCCATCCATGGATTTTCCAGGCAAGAGTACTGGAGTGGGGTGCCATTGACTTCCAGGGCAGTCCCTGCCTAAGCTGATTTCTGGAGAGGAGAGCTTGTGCATTGTTTTCCTAGATGGCTTTCACTGTTTTCTTTGATTAATCATGCAAAGACCGGTTCTATGGTTTCAAAATCATGGAACAGGGTTTAGAACACTCATTTCTATTCCTGTGGCCTCTCCTTTCCTTGCCTCATATCAAGCTAACCATTCTTTTTTTTATTATTCTGCTGCTGTTTCTTTTTGAAAAATATAAGCAATACACACATATCTATATCCCGCTCCCATTCTTAAACAGAAAGGTAGCATTCTAGAAACACGGTTTACTCAATAATTCATCCTGCAGACTATCGTGTAAGGGCCATTGCTGATGGATAACACCAGCTCCTGCGGGCTCTCCCACCACCACCCACACCCTCCCCCCCCACCACCACTTGCCTTCACTGCTCTGCCGCACTTGCTGGGATCTTGCTACAGAGGCCCCTACTCTGCTGTTATGTGCCAGAGAGATTCTGGCTGTGCCCATTTTGCATTCTTCTTCCATTGCAGAGTGCCTCCAGCTGCCTGGAAATGAGCTGGTCTCTTGGAACCAGAGTTCTCAGTGGAAGCTGATCTGCTTGGATGAGCAGCCCTTTAAGAATCAAAACTCCCAAGATCTTTGGTTGGTGAAAAAGTCAGAATTGGTGTCCTCAAGAGCAAAGAGCCTTGCTCCCATAGTACCTAATCTGGGGTCTCTGCTAGGACAAGAGGGGATTGTTCCCAGGGCTTCTGGGTCATCACCTTTTGATGAAGATCCAGGGGACCCTGTAGGAAGTTATGGAACCTATCACTGCATGTGAAATTTTGTGCATAGGTACTTAGTTCAATGAATGAAATAAATAAGATGCTACAATGGAAGTATAAAGAACATGCCAAGGGAGACAGAGAACGGGGAAGGCTTCCCAGAGGAGATGGCAGCTGACCTGAGCTTACTGGATGGGTAAGACTTCAAATAGGAAAAGGACGGGACAGAGAGCTGGGCACCAGGTGGGCACATGTCCCAGGCTAACAGAGCAGGAGGCATGGTTGTCTGGGGCCCTGGGAAGTGACGTACTATTTCCATGGCCACAGGTCCAGGAGGGCAGCATTACTGTGTGGTCAAAGAAGGCTCGTCGTGTGACCCAAGTGTGCACCCTGGCTCTGCCAGTCCACCACCGGAGTCCTCAAGGGGCAGTGACCTGATTACATGGGTGTTTTAGGAATCTGCCTCTGGTGTTGATGTGCTGGGTAGAGTGGAGAAATTAGAGGCATAAATTAGCTTCCAGGGACTGGGAAGGGACGTGTCAGCATTCGTTTTCCAGGAGGGGAAAACCTGCTCAGAGACCACACGCTGAGGTCACTAGCAATGCAGGGGGAAGCAAGGGCGAGGGCCCTGGGCTTCTGCTTTCGAGTCACTTCAGGGCTCTTTCCTGAAGTCACCCATATTCCTCATGCCTGGGGGTCACCGTTCTTGAAGGAAAGCTCACCAGGAAGGTGGAAGCCAAGATCAGGGGACTACTCACCAGGACCAGAGGGAGTGAGTCTGGGGCCTGGACAGGCACATCCTTTAACTGCTTTCCTGGGGACAAGGAAGCCACATATATCTGCTTGGCACTGAGCCGCCTGAGAAGGCGAGTGGCTTGTCCACTTCACAGGGTGATGTGAAAAGTAAGTGGTCCACTGATGAGTGGGTTCTGCACTACCGGCCCGTCTGGTTCTGGCTGCACTCTGAGTGGCAGTGAGGGGCCGCCATGACCCCAACGGCTCTCTCACTCCCCACGTTGGTAGTGGTGGCCACACCCCACCTGAGCCCGGGGCCACCTCTGAAGGACATGCCCTGCTGATAGCATGGAAGAAAAGACAGAGGTGATGAAGAGGAGAGGTGAAGGCGGCAAGGCCAGTGTGAAGTTCAGAGGCTTGGAAGACAGACATGCTTGGTCAAACACAGCTTTCCCCATTGGCCGTGTTGTCTAAAACTAGTTCTTTGCTGTTATTGAGTCACTCAGTTGTGTCCGACTCTTTGTGACCTCATGGACGATAGCCCACCAGGCTCCTCTGTTTTTGGGATTTCCCAGGCAAGAATACTGGAGTGGGTTGCCATTTTCTCCTCCAGGAGATCTTCTTGACCCAGGGATCAAACTCAGATCTCTTGCATTGCAGGCAGATTCCTTACCACTGACTCACCCTGGAAGCCCCAAAATAGTTCTTAACCTTTCTGAACCACTTAAAAATTTTTTTTTAAATTAATTTTCACCAGAGCAGAGTTGATTTACATGATCCCCCACCTTAGAGGGTCCCTGTAAGGACACAATACACAATGAAATACTATGTAAAGCATCCAGCAAAGAGCCTGATACAGGCTCCCAGGAGACGGTAGCTTGAGTGATGCTGCAGCCGAGGTGATGATTCTGAGGATGAAGGTAAGGTGTGCCTGGCCCTGTGGCTGGTCTCACACAGTGCCTTATTCCTTTAGCATGAGCATCACCACTGCCGGAGACCGGATGCTCTTGGTCTTAACCGGAGACAAAATAGCTCCCCTTCCTCCCATCACTGCTTCTGCTTCTACTGCAGACACACTAAATCCTAGAAGCTTAGTGGTGAAAAGACCTTATGAAAACCCTGCTCGACCCAGTCATACGTGGAGAGACTGAGGGTCACGGGAGGAGATAGTGTGTCCAGTGTGTCTTGATGGACCTCAGAAAGTGTAGGTTTCTGACTCCACCTGTGCTTCAGACACTCCACCAGGTGGCCAGGGGAGTAGAAACAGGTGTTATTACAGCGCTACCTGGAGAGGAAGGTTATACGGAGGGGAGCATACACAGGAGGTTAGTGGGTCAGTTATAAGCAAGCCTGTACCTTCCAGTTAGTGCAACGTGCTTCTGGCCAGCAGGTGGCGCCATCCACTTCCAGATCACAAAAGTGAAAGTGAAGTCGGCCTCCAACAGTTAGCCGGTGGAGGGAGGGCTTTGGCCGACCCAGAAAGCTCTTTAATAACCATTTTGTTGTTTACACATTGAACAGAGAGACATAAAATATCTGGATCATCTAATCATTATTGGGCTGTTAAAACGACTGTGAAAGCCTTTGAAAAAATAAATGTGATAAAAGTAGAAGTTTATAACTCTAGAGAGGTTATGGTGCCAGAAGAGAAAGTCATCATTTATGAAGAGTCTCCTAGAGTCCAGTGGCTCTCCATTTTCTCTACAATAAAGCTGAAACAATATTACTATCTCCATCTTAAAGATAAGAAGACCGAGGCTCAAAGAGATCAAGGTATCTGCCCAAGGTCCAGGCCAGTGAGGGCAGAGCTTGGTATATACCTACATGCTAAACACTTATGTCTGTTTACTCATTTAATCCTCTTAGCAACACTAGGAGGTAGGAACAACCCAGCCACACAAGCACAGGTCAAGTTGTGTCAAAATTCATGGCTTTCCTGTCTCCAGGGTCCAATCCTGACCCTTCTGGTTGCTTTCCTATGAATTTGGCAAGTCACTCCCCCTCTCCAACCACACAAGGCTGTGGAGATCAATGGGTATCTTCAGTGTTCACTATAAAGCATGATTCTATTTTACGGGATTATTTTTCCTGCAGGCATCTAATGGCTCAACTGACATAAAAACGCATATACAGACATTTGTCGCAGAATTATTTGTAGTGATGAAAGACCTCAGCGTTCCACAACAGGGAGATGCTGTGTGGACCAGAATAAGGTGAGATGCTAGCTGCTTTCAACAAACATCTGGGCACACAGCAGAGCCCTGGGACCGGCTGGAACAAAACGCACTTGGAGCACTGTGCAGCTCAGAGTCCAGAGGCAGCAGACAGGAGACACAGCTGTCCAAGGAAAGACCAGACACAGGGGGTCCTAATCTTGTCGGGGGCACCAAGGAGAGCTGCCTGAGGAGCAGACACCAAGGTGGAGCCTGTGTGGTAAGGAAAAGTTAGTCAGGTGATGGGAGGTGGATGAAGAAGGATCATGGTGGGGGAGGGGATGCTCCAAGGATGCATCCAAAGTCCCAGATGTGACACCACACTCATTACCAATCACATTTAACAAATGTAATCATTTTACACAATCTCTCAAAAATCTCCCATGAAGGAAGTTTTCATCAAAAATGATAAAATTAAATTTTATAAAAATTGATTCATTAAATTTAAAAAATTAGACTTAAAATGCTTTTTTAAAAACATACAGTTTTGTTGCATATAGAGAGAGACATATATATATACACACACATACATATGGGACTTATATACAAATACATGTTGCATGTTGCATATATATACATTGCAGCTTCCCAAGTGGTGCTAGTAGTAAAGATTCCACCTACTAATGCACGAGACAGAAGAAATGGGAATTCAGTCCCTGGGTTGGGAAGATCCCCTGAAGGAGGTAGTGGCTACCCACTCCAGTATTCACCTGGCAGGCTACAGTCCCTGGGGTCACAAGGAGACAGACATGACTAGCACACACACATATGTGTACACACACATGTGTACACACACATGCAGGAAGACTCAGAAATACCCACAGATCCTTCAGTCACTCATTCATTCACCAAATGTGCTCAGAAGGCCCGAAGTTCTGAGACTTTGAGGGTCGGGGGTGGGGTGGGATGCACAGCGAGGAAGATGATCAACGTCCTCACCTTTAGGGACTTAAGTGGGAAATGAACAGTACGTGCGTTCCCTTAGGAAGATTCTGCATAATGATACAGGTCGCAGAGCACATTCAAGAGTCAGGATAGAGAATGACTGGATGGGAAGAAGCAGCTTTAACAGAGTGGGGACAAAGGCCTCTTCCAGAAGCCAATGCTGAGAAATGGCCAAAGGGAAGGAGGCAGTTATGCAAAGATATGGGAGGAGAATATTCAAGGCCAGTGGTCCTCAATCCGGGGCACTTGGCAGCATGTGGGGAGCTTCAAAAAATACTAATGCTTGCCATCCCAACCCCCAGATTCTGACTTAATGCCTTAAGGGTACACCTT
The DNA here is from genome assembly GCF_032405125.1 of Capricornis sumatraensis. Classification (NCBI taxonomy): domain Eukaryota; kingdom Metazoa; phylum Chordata; class Mammalia; order Artiodactyla; family Bovidae; genus Capricornis; species Capricornis sumatraensis. The sequence goes on from NC_091076.1 coordinate 18,589,244, forward strand.
GGGCATTAGGATTTTTCACTTTCACAGTGATTTTTCTAAGCTTTCCTGGTGACACTAATATTCGGTGAGGCTGAGGACCACTGTCTAGGTGGTAGCAAGTGTGTCTGACCATCTTTAGATGGTAGCATAATGGTCATTTTTACTGTCATTTTTTAATATTCTGTATTCTACAGATTTTCTATGGTAGCCATGCATTTCTTTCATGACAATTTGAAACAAAAGATAACTCAGACAATAAACAAAGGAATATAACAGAAAAAGCAGACTCACAGATATAGAGAAGAAACTAGTGGTTACCAGTGGAGAGAGGGAGAGGGGAGGGGCAAGATGGGGGTGGGAGATTGAGACCCACAAGATATTATGGATAAAATAAATACAGGGATATATGGTGGAGCACAGGGAATATAGCCAATATTTTATAAACATTCCAGTACTCTTGCCCCCCAAATCCCATGGACACAGGAGCCTGGAGGGCTATAGTCCAGGGTGTCAGAAAGAGTCAGACATGACTGAGCAACTGAGCATACACACACACACACACACACACACACACACACACACAAGGATGGAGCATAACTGTAAGAACTGTGAAGCACTCTATTGTACACCTGTAACTTATATAATATTGTACATCAACTATACTTCTATTGAAAAACGTAACTTAGAGGTTCAGTTCAGTTCAGTTCAGTCTCTCAGTCGTGTAGTACATTGTAATGTCTAGGGATCAGGTGAAGACCTAGGCCTGGACTCAATCTAGAAAATTTGAATTCTAAAGCTGCTGCTGAATGAATAGACGGCAGTACAATCGTGGGCAAATTCTGTTACCTCTCTGGGCCTCAGGTTTTGCTCATCTCTAGAATGAACTCTACAGTTTCATGATTCTAGGAACTAGAGTTCTGAACAAGAAAGAGCTAGCAGACACCTAAACAATTACAAACCCGACTTCATATAAGTGAACGTCTCCAAAAACAGCCAACGCCAAACCTTCAGCGTTTGGGAGAATCTCATCAACTGCTTCTTTTGTTCTTTCATGGAGTTTCCGTTTGAACTTCATTTCTGTTTTCTTTTTTTTTTTTTAATTACTTATTTGGCCACATCAAGTCTCAGCTGCAGCACTCAGGGTCTGTGGGGCGGTGCACAGACTCTTTATGGGATCGCGGCTTAGTTGCTCCTTGACAGGTGGGGTCTCAGCTCCCTGACCAGGGACTGAACCTGAGTCCCCTGCATAGCAAGGCGGATTCTTACCACTGGGCCACCAGGGAAGACCCTCTGCTCTTTTTGTATGTCAGCTCTGAAGGAAGCGCGGAAGGATGAACTATACCCTTCTCTTCATCCTGTCTCTCCCAGCATGACCTCACTCTGCTGCCCCCACCTCGCAACACCACCGACAGTGCTTCTGAGGCCCTGGTTAGAATCATCTGAAGCCAGCTGGCAAAGTGCCTCCTATTCGGCTCCCATCTTTAGCAAGACTCTACCCACACTTCCCAGAATCACTGTCTTGCTTCTTTTGCTTTCCCCCCAAAGAACAGGATCCCCAGGAGTCGGGCACTCAGACTCTTCCCTGGCCACCCCACATTCTTAGGAACTTCATCATCACAAGGTGAAGAGGAAGGAAAGGCCGGAGGCAACACTGTTTGCTTCTTGTTCTGCTTCCTGGTTTCGTTCTGGCTGTGGTCAAAGGCACCAGGGTGTGAGGCTCACCCCAGGGCTATGTGGTCAAGATTTCTGCTGACTAAGGGGACAGCCAGGCTCTGCTGTGGGCAGAGCCCTGAATTCACATTCCTCTCCTGACTCCAGCCCCAGGGGGCCGTCACTTCATTGCTGTGGGTCTCAGGGGAGGTCCAAGTGACAAGAGCCGATGGGGAGCGTCTCTTCCCGGCTCCGAGTTCAGAGTTTTCACGCTGGTCACCTGAAATCAGCCACGTAAAAGTCTTTATACTCTGGAGACCAGCAAATGCTATGCATCAGGGTCCCTGCTGTCACCCTGCCTTCCAATGCAGGGATCTCTGGTCGGAGAACTAAGATACAGAGTGCCTCAGGGCAACTAAGCCTGCAACTAGAGAAGTCTGCACACAGCAGCAAAGACCCAGCACAGTCAAAAAAAGAAACACAAGTGCAGAATCATTGGACCTCGCTGCCCACCTCTGGAATCAGAACTTTTAGATGCCCCAGGTGATGCCAAACACCTGTACACTGGGGTTCTAGAATCCACAGATTACACGTCCTTCGAGGTCATTTTTTAGCTCTAAAACAATCTGCTTCTGGTTGTCCCCTGTTCACAGACTGGGGACTGCAAATATCAGACATGTCAACTATGCCATCTTTTTCTTGCAATTCTGGAGACTGCCTTTCCTCAGTGGCTGAGTCATGGTGAGGTCTCCACCTTGACCAGTAATTCCTGCTCGCTGGTCTTAAGTGGGTCTGATCCTGGGATGGGAGGACTTGTAACTAGCCTGTCCTCCTGAGGCTTGGAGGGGGAGCAGGAAAGGTCACCAGGATTTTCTTCGGAAAAGGCTTCCCAAGAAAAAGCCGAAGAAGCACAAGTCACGGTGAGGCCCTCAGCGTGTCCTCCAGGCCCTGGGAAGCAGTCCTAGCTCTGTAGGGGCTGGTCTGTGGACTGATGCTGATGCCACGTTGGCTTCAACGGCAGCCCTTGCTGTGATCTGGGGAGCAGAGGGAATCAAAGACACACAGAGATACCCTGGAGCAGACACCATTATATTGAAATTCTACATGAGCACTCATGGTGGCTCAGACAATAAAGAATCTGCCTGCAAAGCAGGAGACCCAGGTTCAATCCCTGGGTCATGAAGATTCCCTGGTGAAGGAAATGGCAACCCACCCTCTCAGCATTCTTGCCCAGAGAATCCCATGGACAGAAGAGCCTTGTGGGCTACAGCCCATGGGGTCGCAAAGAGTTGAACACAACTGAGTGACTAACTTAGCACACTCGGGCAAACAGACCACTAGCTGAACCCACTCCAGTGTTCTTGCCTAGAGAATCCCAGGGATGGCGGAGCCTGGTGGGCTGCCGTCTGTGGGGTCACACGGAGTCGGACACGACTGAAGCGACGCAGCAGCAGCAGCTGAACAGCAGCCCCCAGGAATGTATCCTTCATTGACACAAGGGGCTGCTTGGGTTAGGGAGGGGTCTGAGGCTGAGCGGGAGGGTGGCAACAGGTCTGTACCCACCTCCATGGCCGTGGAGTTCTTTCTGGACCCCTTCTGGTCCCAGTCAGAACAGCAACCTGCCCCCCTGTGATCTGACCTTAACAGGAAAGCCTTACTGCATCTTATTTCTGTGTCCTTAGGTTATCCCCTTGTCTCTCTTTTTCTGCCCCTAGCTGTTCTATCTGCCCTCCAGATTCCTGAGTTAGGCCTCTCCTGCTTCCTATGGCCCATACATTTTCCAGTCTCCAGCCCTCCACCCTTGGCTTTGGACAATGCCCTCTGGATGGCCAGAGGCACCTTCCCCAAAGCCTCTTCAAGATGCTGGTTATGGCCCCAGGCTCTGATCTCCCTACACTAAGAAGTGGGACCCTCTCTGCTCGCTTTAACCTTCACCCACCCATCCACCCTTGACCTTGAGAAGCAGGGGAGGTTTGGGATCTGAAGATGTAGGTAAAGACTACTCAGAGCCCAGAGGAACACTCTTGGTTGGGGTTGGGGGATGTCAATGCTGACCCTGGGCAGGATGCAGGGACCTCATTTGCCCAGAGAATGGGGAGAAGGGACCCACAAAAGGTCAGACGAGGTTTCAGCTTCCTTCTGATCTGTCCCCCAGGTTTCACCGCCAGTCACCATTGTCTTTCCAAGAAACCCACATTATCACTGCCAGGTCACGTGAGGTGGGACCGGTGAGGGACTCGGAGTCCAGCCCGATCCCAGCGGCCCCACCGGGCAGGGGTGCAGCCTGGAACCCGCACCCTTGGCAGCTCCTCTCTGAGCAGCTCCAGCTGTCTGCATGCCTCGCTCCAAGGCAGCGGGGTGGATGGCCAGCATGCAGCCCCGACCGGCAACTTGAAAATACAAATAAAACAGAGGGAAAAGAAATAAATAATAAGGAGTGCGCCAGAAAGCCAAAGAAAATACAGTTCCCAGGCTCGGGCAGGCTTGGGGCCTGCAGCCTGGCCCGGCCTCGAGCCTTTGGCACGGGAACCGGGGCCCTTTGTGCAGCCCTCGGCCACCCCCTGCGCGCCCCTTCCTAATTGCAGAAACACAATCCGGGTTTGCGCCCAACGCGCCCGGCGGCCGCGGGGCCGGAGGGGCCGGGAGCGCCCCGCCCGCAACAGGGCCCGGCTTGTTCTTTGTGCGGCAAATATTTATTTTGGTTCGAGTGGACCCCTTTCCACAAAGACCACCTGGTTGTGATCAATAACACCTATTTTCAGATAATCTGCCGCTCTCTAGGCAGAGCCCACGGAACTCGCCCAAACAGAGACCTTTTCAAAGGGAATTGTAAATGGGCTGGATTCACAGCGGCCGGGAGGGGGGGCCGGGTGGGGGCCCCGGGTGAGGGGAGGGGGAGCCCGTGGACCTGGGTGGTCAGGCCAGAGCCGGGTGAGGCTGCCAGGTGGCGGGCTCCTCTCAGGCCTGGCTCTCCACCCTGGGGAGGGGGAGGGGGCTGCCCGGTGTGGGCGGGGACGGCTTCCTGGGACCTTTCTCAAAACAAATTACAGACTTTCTTTGGTGGTCAAATGTTACTAGGGAGGTAAACGTCTAGAAACTCTGAGAGCAGCTTCCTCTTCCACCCCCAAAGAGCATCTCACTTGTCAAATTAGGATTCAGGGTTGAGGTGGCTGTGGGACTTCCCACACTTAGGTGTTAAGTGAGCCTGGTCTGTCCAGACAGCCACTCATACAAAGATGCGTGCCCATCACCCAGGGGATCCCAGTGGTGCAGCAGGGAACGAAAGACAGAGACCCTGCCCTCGTGGAGCTGACATTCCAGCGTGGCAGGCTAGTGGGCTCCGTCATTAAGTTGTGCCTGACTTTTCCACCCCATAGGCTGTAGCCCATCCCCCCTCAGGCTCCCCATTCCCCAGGATTTCCCAGAGAAGAAAGCTGGAGTGGGTTGCCATTTCTGACCCAGGGATGGAACCCGCGTCTCCTGCATTGGCAGGTGGATTCTTTACCACTTAGCCACCTGGGAAGCCTTTCCAGTGTGGAGAGACAAACAAATCAACAGGTAAAATATTTAGTAATGCACAGGGAGAAGGAAGCTGATGAATAGGTGTTTTGAAAACTATAAAGTGCTCTGTGTGTCTCCCCTAAGGTGGAGAAGGCTCTCCCTGCAGGCTAGCTGGTCCCCCCTGCAGGAGTCAGGTGAGTTATGCAGATGAGTCGCAAAAAGACTCAGAAGGTGCTGCACACTCCTGATGTCTCAGGTAGTGGGCCCAGCAGGAGTCCAAGTCCAGCTACTAACAAATGAATTTCAGAACCTCTGAATCCTCAGGAGGGAATTAGGCTCAAGCCCATCTTATGGAGTATCGTGAGGTGATATGAAAATTTAGATGAAAATCAATAGCACACCTCACTCAGTGTTAGTTCTTCCCAGCCCCAAATGCCATGGTTCAGTCTGGGCCCAGTGGAGGTGCAGTCCCTTTTTGTAATGTGATAGTATTAGAGTTTCTGGAACAGAATTTAAGATTTGAGGGGTACAGATTGGAGATCAAATAAGTCCTGGACACTGGGCCTTGGCATCCCTTCCACGGGAGATGCTATTTGAGGTCGTCCTGCCCTCGGGTCGTCATCACTCTGGCATTAGGGATGGCCCAGGCTGGCCAATCCAGTTGCCCGCTGTGCCCATACCCCCACTTGCTTTGGGGAAGTCTGGGCTGCTGAAACAGGTGCCCCTTCCCCTCCCTGTTGCCACCCTTGGGCCCTGAGCTGAGGACAGTCAATCCATAGACTTCAAGTGAACCGTGAAGGGTCAGAGTCAGGTGACGGTAATTTGCTTGGTAAACCTTCTCTCTGAAACATTATGTTTAAAAAATGAAATTCTCTCTCTCCTTTTAAAAAAACAACATTTGTTTTTTAATTTTTGGCCACAGCCTGTGGCATGTGGGAGCTTAGCTCCCTGACCAGGGATCAAACCTGCACTCACTGCGCTGGAAGGCGGAGTCTTAACCCCTGGACCACCAGGGAAGTCCTTCTCTTAAACACTTCAACTTGGTTAAATGGAGAGGTTGAGTCCTGGGGTAGTGGGGTGACAGGTGGGAAGATGTGGGGAGGGCGTCTTAGTCATAGGGATGTAGGATGGTCTCTCTCACACCTATGGGACCCCAGTGACTTTCTTGTTGGAACTCTATGAGGCTGTCTTTCCACTTTTAGGAGGTCCCCATCACCCCCATCACCGTGGATACTCTACAGTCAATTTCCAGTTTTCCAGGAAGCCTGAGTGAGCACCTGCCTCTTAAAACGCACAGAGGTCACCTTCCCTGAAGTCTGTCTCAACAACGCACAGATGCTCTTCAGCCCTTTGTGGCCAGGCTGGGGAGAGGCAAGGGCAGACCAAGGGTACGATGATTGTGAACGACTGTGTTAAAACTGCAACAGGTAAAACCATTTCAAGAGTGTTCCTTTTTTGTAAGGGCCTCCATCTGTCAAGGGACCCATGTAAAATTCTGAAAAATCACTTCTTGTATCCTAATGCTTTCTTCACCCTGGGAGATGGCTGGAAAGAGTAGGCAGGACTGACATACGTCATCTTTGTGCTGGTTGGGTCAGGCTGGGGCTACATTGATGTCATTGGTTGACATCAAGAATGTGGCCTTCTTGATGTACAGATGGCCAAGAGGCACGTGAAAAGATGCTCACCATCACTATTTGTTGCTGTTATTTAGTCACTAAGTCATGTCTGACTCTTTGCGACGCCATGGACTGTAGCCCACCAGGTTCCTTTGTCCTTGGGATTTCCCAGGCAAGAATGCTGGAGTGGGTTGCCAGTTCCTTCTCCAGGGGATCTTCTTGACCCAGGGATCAAACCCGTGTCTTCTGCATTGGCAGGTGGATTCTTTGCCCCTGAGCCACCAGGGAAGCGATACAAATCCAAACTATAATGAAGTATCACCTCACACTGGTCAGAATGGCCACCATCAAAAAAATCTGCAAACAATAAATGCTGGAGAAGATGTGGAGAAAAGGGAAACCTCTTACACTGTTGGTTGGAATGAAAATCGATATAGCCACTATGGAGGATCGTATGGAAGTTCCTTAAAGAACCAAAAATAGAGCTACCATGTGACCCACCCATCCTACTTCTGGTTATATACCTGAAAACTATCATTTCAAAAGATACATACACCCTGGTGTTCACTGAAGCACTATTTACATTAGCCAAGACAAGGAAGCAAACTCAATGTCCATCAACAGAGGAGTGGATAAAGAAGATGTGGTATGTATATACAATGAAATATTACTCAGCCATAAAAGGAATGAAATTTTGCCATTTGCAGAGACATGGATGGACCTAGAGACTGTCATATGGAGGGAAGTAAGTCAGAAAGAGAAAAACAAATATTTATATTAATGCGTATATGTGGAATCTAGAAAAATGGTACATATGAACCTAGTTGCAAAGCAGAAAGAGCAATAGACATAGAGAACAAACATTTGGACACCAAGGGGGGAGAGGGGCTGAACTGGGATGAATTGAATTGGGAGACTGGGATTGACATATATACACTACTATGTACAAAACAGACAACTAATGAGAACCTACTGTATAGCACCGGGAATTCTACTCAATGCTCAGTGGTGACAAAGAGGCGATAAATGGACGCGTATGGCTGATTCACTTTGCTGTACAGCAGAAACTAGCACAACATTGTAAAGCAACTAAACTCCAGTTGAAAGAAAAAAATAAAAGAATGTGGCCTTCTCTCTCGATGAAATGTCCTCTCCTAGCTCTGAGTTTGCTGAGATTAAACTTGGGCTCAGACAAGCCAGTGGGGGTTGATGGCCCAGGAAAGATTATGATAAGCAAGGGGAAAGGGACAGGAAGGAGGGGGGTGTGTCGGAATTTGGGATAATTGAATTTGCTGTGCAGCCAGCACAGTTATGACCTGGGTCATCTGCTGCTGCTTCGTTGGTTGTAAATCCGCTAAGACCAGGAAATTCCACCATTAGGCCAATCTTTCCATTTTTTCTCAAGAGACCAAGAAGCTTGAAGATTTAACTAGGGATGGTTTTCATGTTCTAAAGGTACAGACCCTGCATAAACTAAATGTTTTTACACTAAGATTATTAAACTTATGTCCTGGAAACCAAGTGTTCATCCCTCTGTCTTTTTGTCACGGTTTCTCCCAGGAAATCCAGCAGACATTCATAATTAAAGGACATCCATCCATCCACCATGATTACCCAAAATGTTGAAGTGGGGAAAGTCTTCCTCCAGGGAACTTCTCTGTGTGCCATAGTTTTGACTCCAGGTTCCCTAACATTGCCTTTTGGACATTTGTTAATGCAAAGATGTGGGGTCATTTGTAATTAATTCAACAAACTGAATAACTGATCTCCTGAAAATGATTATTTCTTACAAAGCATGATATAACCTATATGCACATTGAATGCAAATATGATGTTTGTGGCACCTTGAATGTTTTCTGGAAACTCTGCAAATACTCAGGGTTTCCTTCTTGGACTTAGCCAGAACCCACAGAGGTGAAGAGCTTGTATCTTTAGGAATACCATCTTCTGAGGTTGAAGTTTCTTAGAAGAAAAGCTACGACAAACCTAGACAGAATATTAGAAACAGAGACATCACTTTGCCAACGAAGGTTCATATAGTCAAAGAGAGTTTTTCCATCCATGAGTACGGATGTAAGAGCTGGACCATAAAGACGGCTGATCACTGAAGAATTGATACTTTCAAGTTGTCGTGCTGGAGAATACTCTCGAGAGTCTGTTGGATAGCGAGCAGATCAAACCAGTCAATCATAGAGGAAATCAACCCTGAATATTCACTGGAAGGACTGATGCTGAAGCTGAAGCTCCAATACTTTGGCCACCTGATGGGAAGAACTGACTCATTAGAAAAGACCTTCATGCTGGGAAAGATTGAAGGCAGGATGAGAAGGGGGTGACAGAGGATGAGATGATTGGATGGCATCACTGACTCAATGGATATGAGTTTGAGCAACCTGTGGGAGACAGTGAAGGACAGGTAAGCCTGGCATGCTGAGTCCATGAGGTCTCAAAGAGTCGGACATGAGTTAGTGACTGAACAATAGCAATATATATACATACATATGCATATATACATATATATTCCTTTACATATCCTTTTCCATTCTGGTTTATCACAGGATATTGAATGTAGTTCCCTGTGGTGTACAGTAGGACCTTGTCGTTTATCCATCCTACATATACTAGCTTGCATCTGCTAATCTCAAGCTCCCAATCCTTCCCTCTGCCACCTGCCTTCCCCTTGGCAACCATAAAACTGTTCTCTAGATCTGTGGGTCTGTTTCTGTTTCATAGATGTGTTCATTTGTGTCCTATTGTAAATTCCACATAGAAGTGATATCATATGATATTTGTCTTTCCCTTTCTGACTGTGTTTTCTTGGTTCTGTTTCTCTGGAGAAACCTGACTCACACAGCAAATGTACATCTACAGAATTCTATGTGTGTAGACATGGTGTTTATGCATGTATACATACAGGCTTCCAAGTTCTGTCTACTAGAGAGGCCCTGGGAGCAAAAACACTGCAGTAGCATTGAGCAGATTCAGCACCCAGATATCGACATCTGAATATCATTTCCCACTAAAAAGAGCCAGTGATCCTTGGAGAAGGTACTGACTCCAAAGCTGAAACTGGGAGCCCCGAATATGTAGTTGTTTGAGAAAGACTGAGGGGACACAAGGCACACAGAGGCCAATGTGAACGGCGTCTTACTCAAACAATGTAATCATCAGAATAAATAAGAACTATCATTCCCACTGAGTAAAATAGGAACACACCAGACTTTAGAGATACATGAGTGAATCCACTGACATCTGATGATGAATGGCATATTTACGTAATTTCAAAGTACCTCCCCACAAGATAGTTAACTGCAAAGGGGGAAAGTGTAAGTTTACAATGGAGAAGATTGGCAGACACCATCCCTTAGTCACATCATCGAAATGAACATCATCAACCCTGGAGTAAATATCTGTGATGTCAGAGATGTCTGCTGCTGCTGCTGCTGCTACTGCTAAGTTGCTTCAGTCGTGTCCGACTCTGTGCGACCCCATAGACGGCAGCCCACCAAGCTCCCCTGTCCCTGGGATTCTCCAGGCAAGAATACTGGAGTGGGTTGCCATTTCCTTTTCCCTTGAAAGTGAAGTCGCTCAGTCGTGTCCGACTCTTTGCAACCATGTGGACTGTAGCCCGCCAGGCTCCTCTGTCCATGGGATTCTCCAGGCAAGAATACTGGAGTGGGTTGCCATTTCCTTCTCCAGGCTACATCTAATCATGAGGAAATATCAGACAGCCCCAGATTGAGGACCATTCTGCAAAACAGCTGGCCTGTAATGTCAAAGTTGTCAGAGTCCTGGAAGTTGAGGAAAGTTGGGAGTATCCCAGACTAAAGGTATGTGATAGCTAAATACAATATGTGATTTTTAAATTTCTTTTAAAACTTTATTATTGGAGTATAATTGCTTTATAATGTTGTGTTAGTTTCTGCTGTACAACAAAGTGAATCAGCTATACGTATACATATATCCCCTCCCTCCCACTTCCCCATTCTCCCACCCCTCTAGGTCATCACAGAACACCCAGCTGAGTTCCTTGCTTTCCAGTTGCTTTCCAGCAGTTTCGCACTAGCTCTCTGTGTTACACACGGTGGCGTGTGTGTGTCAATGCTACTCTCCCAACACAGTGTGTAATTCTGTGTGAGATCCTTTTGCAAAGGACTAGACACTCTCTGATGGTTCCCTGAAAATGTTCTTTGTGCTGTCCCAGCTTATTTGTAAGTTAGTGACTGTTACAAACTTTTACTCTTTTATGGTTAAAAAAAGATATGCTTGTAACTGGTGGAAAAAAAAGAGAGAAATGTGTTTTACCCCTCTGTCTTAGGATGACCGAGAAGAGACCAGAGTTTTGAGTTACACAGGGGGGCTGCTCATCAACCAAGACAGTATCTGGCATTTCTGTAGTTCTTTTCAACATACAGAGTATTCTTTGTTACTCATACTTAACTCCTGTGATAACCTTGCGTGGTTGTGGCTATAATCATTGTACAGATGGAAGTCAGGCTCAAAGACAGTAGTTATAATTAGTGTGGTGGAAATGCTGGGTTTATGTCCAAATTCCCCCAACTACATCCCTGTTTTTTACATATTCATTCAGCATATAGTTAATGACCAATTGCCATGTGTTCAGGAAGGCAGCAAACGAAACAGTCTCTTCTCTCCAGGAGCTGAGAGACTCTTTGAGTCTGCAAAAAAATCTGGATCCAAGCTTACTAAGAATGAAATCCCAGCTCCCAGCCTCTGTTTCTTAGCTGATTTGAAAACCCAACCCAGCATTTCTGACAAAGTGCATTTTTAGCATTCCTTCACGACAGTCTCAGTTTATTTGCAGCGTCCTGCTGCTTGGAAGCCTGGTGGGCTGACTGTAGGTGTACACAGAACCAGTGAAAGGGGGAAGCCCAAGTGGGATGCAATGAGGACTGGGGATGAGAAAACCCAGTTTACCCACTTTTCACTCATTTGGACAATGCCTTTCTGACTGTAAAACAAAACCCATACTGTATAGAACTCCCTCCTGAACAGAGTGCTTACTGATTACCAAGCACTGAATAAAAGTTCTTGGAAAAAGTTAACAAATACTAACAGATAACAGTGTATATGTATCTGTATACATAAACAGTGTTTATGTATGTGTATATATACATATGTGTGTATGTATATAAGATACATATATACAGTAAGTCCCCTAGATCCGAACCTTCAACTTGTGAACTTTCAAAGATGTGAAGCTGCATTTGCATGTCCAGTCTCATAAGGTGGTTCACATGCCTGCATCCTCTACAAATGGTTGTGTTTTTGTGTACTTCGCTATAGAGTACTGTATGGAGTACGGTAATACAGAGTCTTTATTTCAAGTCCAGGATGTCCAGAAGCACATGGAAAAAACGGTGGTATATAGCTGATTGTGTTAGTTGGGTATCTAGGCTAACTAACTCTCTTGTACTTATGAAAAAAATCGGACTTAATGCGCTCTCAGCATGGAACTCATTTGGATGTAGGGTACTTACTCTATTTTACTTTTTATATAAAATAATATTTAATAAAAATAGTATATATATATATATATGATTATGGGCTTCTCAGGTGGCACTGTTGGTAAAGAACTGTCAGTGGAAGAGATATAAGGGACATAGGTTCGATCCCTGAGTCAGGACGATCCCTTGGAGGAGGGCATGGCAAACCCACTCCAGTATTCTTGCCTGGAGAATCCCATGGACAAAGGAGCCTGGTGGGCTACAGTCCATGGGGTTGCAAAGAATTGGACACAACTGAGCAACTGAGCAAGTCTATATATTATATATCTATGTATATACATATATACACACACATTTTGTACAGTATTTTGTAAAGGGTTTTTCATGTGTATCATCTAACACCTCACAGGAGTTCTGGTGGGAGGTATTACTCAGCTCCCTGATTCATAGGTGGGGATAAGTTGCCTGGTAGGTAGAAGGGTCAGAATTTGAACCCAGGGCCTCTGGAGTCACATCCCTGCTCAGTCATCTGCCTAAATCGCCTCTCTCCTCCCACTAACAAAACATACAAAGTAACCGTTAAAATCAAGAGTGCTAGTTGAGCAATGATAGGTGAGTGGTCTCTCTGGAAACTTTTTCAGCTTCCCCCTAGAGTTTGTAAGCAAAGTGTAAATTGACTATGTGCTTAGGAATTTACCAGCTCAGACAGAAACAATTAGACAGGAGGCCAAGTAAGAGTGAGAGAGGGAGGCAGACCCCAGGCATGTGAGCTGAGCCGACATTCCTTTTAAAAGCTTCCCTTGGCCCCTTTCTCCATTGGCTGAAACCCTAGAGGGTTGACTGGCTAAACCACTTCCTCTCAGAAGTGTCTGTCCTCCCCAAGGGAGCTTGGGATGTGTAGTCTTGAAATCAGCTGAACTTTCAGAATCCTTCAGCCAGACTCCCTGGGTGAAGAAGTGCAGACTGGATTTCAAGTTTTTCTGTATGATGAAGTAACCAGTGTGCTTTTTGCAAAACACAGAGTTCTTCCAGGCTAAGAGTTGAAGCCTCTGTTTATGGATCAGGATCCCTCCCCCTGTCCCCATTTCAGTTCTTTATTACCTCCCCTCTCCTTCCAAAGAGACCAAGCACACTGACAGCCTCATCAGTGGTGCTGATGGAGGTAGATCCCCTGACAGGCGTGGAACAGTTCTCAGCAGCAGAGGAGCCTTGCCCAAGGGTTGCTCCCCAAAGCGGTACCTTTGCAGTAGTTTCTAAGGTGACCTGTTTACATGATGGCTGTTAATAATAGATTTTAGAGGAAGTAAGAGTGCGAAACCAAGCCCACAGACCACTTACAGAAAGCACTGCATATGGTTTTGCTTTGTTTTGTTTCTAATTTCCTCCCTCACTGTTGCCTTGGCCTGGCAGCTCCTTGGCTTTGAGCAGTCAGATTTTTTTTTTTTTTTTCGCCCTGGCATTCTGGAACCTCATGTTCTCATTTGGTCTAAGATAGTAACAACCCGTGTGAGGGTCCACACTTGATGCATTACTCATGGACTAAATAAACACTGTACACATGGATGGCTCAGGAGCATGTAGATTTCATTGATTTAATAAAATAGCAATCATCTTAGGTGTCACTGGATTTCCTTAGGGCTCAGACAGTGAAGCGTCTGCCTGCAATACAGGAGACCCGGGTTCAATCGCTGGGTCGGGAAGATCCTCTGGAGAAGGAAATTGCAATCCACTCCAGTACTCTTGCCTGGAAAATCCCATGGATGGAGGGGCATGGTAGGCTCCAGTCCATGGGGTCCACGGGGTCGCAAAGAGTCGGACACGACTGAGCGACTTCACTTGGACTAGGTGTCATTACATTTCTAGTGGTCACTGACCATTAAGAATGTTGCAAAACAACAGATATTGAAAATATAGCTTCCCTTGCATGGGAGTCAACAACATTTTTGCCCCCTGCCCCCCACCCCGGCACACACACAAAATGACTTCTTATTCGAAAGGGCTGTTGAGCAGCATCTCAAACTATGGGGAAGACAGTTTCCATCGGAACTTCCCACAGGCTTGCCATGTTCCTCTCTGTTTGGCATGTGTTTTTGCCCCCTTTCAATTGCTTTCTCTTTTTTTTTCTGCTTTCCAATGTTGTGTTCATTTCTGCTGTACAATGAAGAAAATCAGCTATATGTATCCATATATCCCCTCCACAGAGCACCACACTGAGTTCTCTGTGAGGTACAGCAGCTTCCCACCAGCTATCTGTTTTACAGATGGAAGTGTGTATGTGTCGAGGTTACTCTCCCAGCTCACCTTCCCCAACCCTGCCATCTCCACACATGCGTTCTCTAAGTCTGCCTCTCTTCCTGTCCTGGAAATGGGTTCATCTGTACCATCTTTCTAGATTCCACATATCTGCACTGATAGACTCAAAGCACTTCATGACATCTGCACAGAACGGTTGAGTAGGGGAAAGGCTGGATTAGTAGCCAGGATGGTGAAGTTCCTATTTGGCCTTCGTGTCAAATCAGCCAGCTCCCTTGTAGTAAGTTAGTAAAATCGTAAATCTGAGTACTGCAGGGAATAAGTGCCAGCCCTCACTCCATACAAATGCTTCTAAGGAAATGGTCTCCTGGTCCTGTTATGAGTGGGCCAGGTTTCCAAGTGTGGAATAAATGACTGGGAAATGAATTCTAGGGGCAATATTAGATCAAATTCTAAAACTTTGTAAAGGCAATGGACCTCAGCCAGTGCTTGAATAGCCAGGACATATTAAGAAAACCTCTTAAAAGGATGACCTCCAATGCCTCACCATCCCATCTTTCTCAGAGAAGTCAGAAGTGTGTGCCTTGATTTTCCCTAATCAATACTTAGCAGATTTCAGAATTGGTGAGAAAACTGCTTGCCTGAGATAGAGATTTGCAAGAAAGTCCAGCTAGACTACTCTTAAACATCCCTGGCCATTATTTCTCTTTCTATGCTTAGGCCCCTTATACCAAATTTTTATGTTCTGCTTTCTTAGAAGTCCACTAGGAAACCTCTATAGAAGTATACATACAAACTTATTCCTCTAAAGACTAACATCCTTGTTGAGTATTGACAGTGGGAGAAATGCAATACAATGAGAATAGGAATAAACAAATAGAATTTCATCTGTAATTTATTTTTCTATCACTCCCAAATTTTTCTATTTTGTGTTTGTTTTATAAGCTAAACAACAACATAACAGTTTTATATATGCTTTATAAATTAATGTGCATATAATGAGAGTGGTAACTCAGCTGGTTAAGAATCCACCTGTAATGCAGGAGACCCCGGTTCGATTCCTAGGTTGGGAAAATCCCTCTGGAGAAGGGATATGCTACTCACTCCAGTATTCTTGGGCTTCCCTTGTGGCTCAGCTGGTAAAGAATCCGCCTGCAATCCAGGAGACCTGCGTTTAAACCCTGGGTTGGGAAGATCCCTTGGAGAAGGGAATGGCTGCCCACTCCAGTATTCTGACCTGGAGAATACCATGGACTGCATAGTCGATGGGGCTGCAAAGAGTCGGACACAACTGATTGACTTTCACTTTATATATACTTTACAAATTAATGTATATATAACAAGAATATTTACTTACATTTTTTAATGGTAGGGTACCCATTAAAAAATTTAGACACATCACTTCTTAGCCTTTTGGCTAAGATCAAGTGTCAAAAATTTAGACACTAAAGTTTGGAACATATCTCCTTTCAATTTGTTGTTGCAGTCGCTTGGTTGTGTCCGACTCTTTGCGACCCCATGGACTGCAGCACGCTAGGCTTTCCTGTCCTTCTCTATCTTATGGAGTTTGCTCAAATTCATGTCCATTGAGTCGATGATGCCATCCAACCATCTCATCCTGTCAACCCCTTCTCTTCCTGCCCTCAATCTTTCTTTCCTTTCGTTTAAGTAGACAAGTTGTCTAGAAGGTACTCAGTGTCACCCTAGGAAGTCTACTGGGTGACCAAGTCTGTGAGTCTAATTTTTCTCACAACATCAAGGACTTTCCAGGGCTCATTCATTTTCATTATGAAATAGAGGAAATGAAAATGAGCCAACTCACAGTGAAACGATTTGAGGCAAATTTCTTCCCTGGGAATAAAAAAGATCTTAAAAATCTGCATGAACCATAAACTCTTGGCACAGGACCAGAGAGGGCTGGACCATCTTATTCTCTGCTGGAGGATCATTGGGGAAACGGCCACTTGGGTTGGAGATGCTCAGAGGATGCAAGAGAGAAGTCCAAGGTATGAGGTCTACCCTGGATGGATCTGCTTGCTTTGTTCTGGTTCCTTGACACATATCCATGGCCTTGGCTGTCTTCCTTTAAAACAGGAAGATTTAAATAATATGTTTAAAAATCTCTGCAAGCATCATCAACAATGTAAAGGTTAATTTTAAGTATCAGTTTGACTGTGGCCAAGATTAAACAGTATTTCCGGTATGTAAGTATGGGTGTTTCTGAATGAGATTAGCACTGAATGTGTGGACTCATTGAAGAGGACTCCTCTCCCCGCTGCAGGCCAGAGGGCCCCCTCTAATCACGGAGGGTCTGAATAGAGCAAACAGCAGAGGAAGGAGGAATTCACCCTCTGGGCTCCCTCCCTGCCTGCCCAGGCAGGATTTTTCTCCTGCCCTTGAACTGAGATCTACACCATCAGCCGGTTTCCCTGATTCCCCTGAATCACACGCTACTGGTTTCCCTTGAGGGCTTCCCAGGTAGCGCAGTGGGTAAAGAATCCGACTTCAATGCAGGTGACACGAGTTCAATTCCTGGGGTTGGAAAGATTCCCTGGAGGAGGGCATGGCAACCCACTCCAGTATTCTTGCCTGGAGAATCCTTTGGAGAGGAGCCTGGTGGGCTACAGTCCACAGGGTCGCGGAGAGTCAGACACGGCTGAAGAAACTGAGCATGCTACACGTGGCTTCCCTAGGTGACCAGCTCCAGCCCGGGGGAATTCTTCAGCCCTCCACAATTGCATGAGTCAAGTCCTTGTAATAGAGATCCATATATATATCCCCACTGGTTCTGTTTCTCTGGAGAGAGCTAACACAAACAACACTAAAACCCACATAATTCTATACTTTCTGCTATATGTACATGTGAAAAAGTTTTCACGGTGCCAGAAGAGGTCAATAGGAAACTTTCCCTGGGAAAACCCTTGGACCTGGGGTGGGGGACAAGGGACAGAAGGTTGGTTGTAAATAAGAAAACGTTCTCTTCAGTTCTGAAAGAAGAAGGCACAATTTATTTAGTCAAATTATTTTACAACATAGTTTTCATGGACAGTTGTCAACTTAACACTTAATATAGTTTAAAAGAGTCAATGATTACCTGCAAAATTATATATATTTTAATATCTAAAAAATATATTGTATATATAAGGCAAAAAATCCCTCGTATACACAAGGGAAAGTTTGGTTGCTGTTTTCCAAGTTGTGATGATTGTAGTTCAGTTATTTACAAACATCTCCAAAGCAGTTAACGGTTTAAAGGGGTTGCCTTGACTCGCTTCTGCTCATTTGTTAAATAATTACAGTGATTCTCTTTCGGGTAAGTCAGTGACTTCAAAGTCCTGTTCTCTTTTCTGCAACAAGTCACATTATGCTTTTTTAAAAACCAGCTATAAAAACGTACAAGCAGCCCAAATGTACAGATTGACAAAAAGATGTACAAATTACATTAAAAAAAAATAACGACTGATTTGATAGGAACACTGTATCTGTGACCGAGGTCAACTCGTTTCTTTACTCTTTTTCACTTTTTAATTATTTACTTTTAATACTGTGAGATATAGGAAAATAACTCTGCATAATTTATACAGTAAGTTGCCTTGTGGTTGGTGGACCCTGGACTGATCGTCTGACAAGCGCACAGCACTTGCGAATCTGTTTGTGTTTAGAAATCCCTAGGACTTTTCAAAGTACTGGGACCCACTGTCATTATTTTTTTTTTTTCAGTTATTTACTTCTCTGGCTTTTCAGGAATGTCTGTATTTGCATTAACATCTCTTAGTTCATATTTTGACTACTTCTAGACAAAATGGTCAGCCTAGCGCATATTTACTGCCCACTGAGAGGGATTCTGCAATGCCCGTGGCTTCTTAAATACACACTTGTTTCTTTCTGTTAAATTCCAGTTGGGTGAAAACTTCACTGGCCTTACAACCAATGTTCCAGTTGCCCTCCACTGAGTTAGGTCTTCCTAAGATAAGATGATAAGCTTCCTGCCTCTAGTTCACTAAGCCTCAAACCAGAGCATAACTGGTTAAGTCCATGATTCTTTATCCTACTGAACCCGTCAAGGTTCAAGATGAGACCCGTGTGTCTGTAAGAAACTGTTTTTGGTCCTAAAAATATAAATCTACATGCAGTTTCTTTCCCAGAACCATGACACAACCATTCCAGTAATCTTAAATATTCAACTCATAGGTTGACAGGAGATTGGGACTCCAAACTGGCATACTGGCCCATGGAATTATCCACCTCTTTGTTCAAGGTAGAGAAAAGCAGGAGTTACCAATGTTAAAAAAAAAAAAAAAAAAAGAGTTGTTTTTTAAGAACAGGTATAAAAGTTCTATCCAACAAGAAAGAGCATCCAGTTTTGATTTCTTTCCAAGGCCACGTAAGTCCAAAGGGAGGTGAAAGGGAGGGGCCTTCAGCGAGAAGGCCGCCGATGAGGAAGCCTCTAGTAGTAGCTGCCTAAGTGTGAGGGCACGTGGGTGTTGGGGTGACGGGGGACGTTGGGGTTAGGGTAGATGCCCCCCGTCGGGGAGGTCCAGTATTGTGACGCCGCTCCGAAGAAGCTGGAGGACGTGACGGGCATGGAGGACGGGTGGGGAGGGACAAAGTTCACCTTCTGTTGGTGGGTGTGGTAGGAAGGCATGTAGGAGATGTCGGAAGGGTACTTGTACATGGACGATTCAGTGGGATGCGGCTGCAGAGCCTGGGCGATGCCGTGGAAGTCAAACTTGTAGGCATACCTCTTGCCATGCACTTTGGTCATAATGTTCTTATCGTAGTAGTATCGGAGGGCCCGGCTCAGCTTGTCGTAATTCATGTTGGGTTTGCTCTTGCGCTCCCCCCAGCGCCGGGCCACCTCATCGGGGTCCGTCATTTTGAACTCTCCGTTGGTCCCCTCCCAGGTGATGCAGCTGGCGTTGGCGCTGTCCGAGAGCAACTCCAGGAGGAACTGCCACAGCTGGATCTGCCCGCTCCCTGCAGGAGAGAGAAAACAGAGGCTCCGCCTGAGAAATCAGAACCTGATCCCTAAGTGCAAGGGTCCACTCACTCTGGACAGGAACCCCAGGATCTCCTCTACAGTCAGAATCCACTTCTCACCCAGACTGGCGTAATCAGCAAGGTTAGATCTTTAGATAAGCTGCCCCCAGCCTGGTGAAATTCACCCAGAGCCAGCTGTGTGGCTTGGGGCGAGGCACGCCCCATCCCTTTGGGGGAAGATGCTTGCCTCTCTCCTTCTGTAAAGGCCTGAACCACGGTCTACTCCTTGTTCAGTGCTGGTCTCCCTGAGTCCCAGGGGAACGTGTGGACAGCACTTTAGGCTGAAGCAACCTGAACTGCTCCTTAGCCTTTGTGCTTGGCTCTCTGCTCTAAGTTCCACAGAGAACATGGGCAGAGAGAAAAGAAAAAAAAGAGGAGAGAGAGCTGGTGGCTTTCTCACCCTCTGAGCAGAAATGGCCTGGAGACAGGAGCAGTGGGACTTCCCTGGTGGGACAGTGCTGGCCTCGCAATTCCAAAGGGCTTATTAACTCACACAGGGGGTGCGCTTGGTTCAGAACTCGCTTGAGAGTTACCTGAATCACAAACCCTTAAAATACACTGTCGAGTTTATTTTATCTGCAACCTCTTTTAGGAAGCTAGGTAATGCTGCAATACCATCTAAAGTGAATACTGAGGCAGCTTTAGAATATGTATTCACTGAGAGCTGGCTAGAACTTGTTCCTTGCCCTTCCCACACCCACCCCCTCCATCTTTCCCTGCTGAAACTTATCTCAACCTCAGTGCACATACACAGGGCTAAAATGTTTGTGGTCCAAAGGCATCTCCAGCTTATGGATATCGTCACCACCTAATGACAAGCCCTGTTCTCTCCTTGTGCACTAGAGAAACAGGGGTCAAACAGTTCAAGGAAAGGCATACATGTCCCTCCCCGGTCAGGTGTCTGAACCGAGGACACCTTAGTGATCTCATAAAACTATGGAACATTCTGGAACACAACCTCTCAGGCCAAAATAAACTCACCAGGATTGGCTAGGCGACTGCTGGTTGGGCCCAGGATCTGATATGGATCTAAGGAGACAAGAAAGGAAACTTGCTTCACTGTTATGAAAAATATAAAAATAACAGCATTAACAATAACAATACCCCTAAGGGTTTCAACTTTTATTTCGATATCATAGAAAAGCCTGATTTCATAAAACTGCACTGCTTTTACTTGCAAACCTTAAAGATCATGATCAGAGTTATGGTCTATATCCCTGTTATTACAGAAACAACATGAAATAGTGAGAGTATCATTTTTTCCTATTTAGTGTTTAAAATTTATAGATGATGCCATTACCTACAACAGAATAATAAAATGCATTTGGAAAGGAGCTAGCTGATATCCAGTCACATGAATAAGGTGAAGTATAACTTATTAAAAGAGCTCAAAGTCTAACAGTGTCTTTATAAAGGTCCTACAACAGTCTTTGTAAAAATTTATTTGTTTGTTTATTCCTGACCATGCCATGCAGCTTGTGGGATGTTAGTTCCCTGATGAGGGATTGAACCCACGCCCCTGCAGTGGAAGTGCTGAGTCTTAACCACTGGACCACCAGGGAATTCCTTTGTTGCTGTTCAGTCACTCAGTTGCGTCTGACTCTGTGACTGCATGGACTGTAGCCTGCCAGGCTATTCTGTCCATGGGATTCTCCGGGCAAGAAAGCTGGAGTGGGTTGACATTTCCTTCTCCAGGGGATCTTCCTGACCCAGGGATCGAACCCACGTCTCCTGTGTCTCCTGCATTGGCAGGCGGACTCTATCACTGAACCACCTGGGAATCCCTGACTGGTCTTTAATAGCTCTAACTATTACATGTCTCTCTTTTTCTGATGCAGCATAAAAGACACATGCCTGGAAATCAAGTAGCCTGATAATAAATTTAGCTGATAATAACCACTGAGTTATTATCAGCTAAATAACTCAGTGGACAATCTCTGGGTATTGCTTTTCTCCTCTGCAAAATGATAGGTTTGGCTCTTGGATTCTCCAGTTCCCTTCCAGTACAACCTTCTATGATTTTAAGCTTGGAAATGTTGACACCAACCAACCACAATTTGTATTTTAGCCATAAAATGATTATATATTTATACACACACACACATATATTTGAATTTCTTTTTGTAAGATAACATCTCTTTATTTATTTTGGCCTCACCATGTGGCATGTGTGATCTCAGTTCCCTGACCAGGAATCAAACCTCTGCCCCCTGCAGTGGAAGCATGGAGTCTTAACTACTGGACATCCAGAGCAGTCCTTAAAATGATTATTCTTAATACCTCAGTTTACATAAAACTTATATGATAGTTTAGCCATAAAAGAAACCTTTGCAATACTGACATAGTGAGGACTATCTTCTTCTTTTCAGCTGAGATCATGGTAGAGAGCTGGATCACAGCTTGTTGACGTTGTCATATGTTTGATACAATTTTACAGTTTCTATATAATTATAATTTTAAAAAATCAACATGATTTAGGGGTTTTTGCTCACAACCACAAATTAACTTTGAAGAGTCCTTAAGACCTCTCGATCTACCCCTTTCTATCTATATAGTATGACAACTAAAATATTTTGGGGAAAGGAGATCCAACCAGTCCATTCTGAAGGAGATCAGCCCTGGGATTTCTTTGGAAGGAATGATGCTAAAGCTGAAACTCCAGTACTTCGGCCACCTCATGCGAAGAGTTGACTCACTGGAAAAGGCTCTGATGCTGGGAGAAATTGGGGGCAGGAGGAGAAGGGGACGACAGAGGATGAGATGGCTGGATGGCATCACTGACTTGATGGACGTGAGTCTGAGTGAACTCCAGGAGTTGGTGATGGACAGGGAGGCCTGGCATGCTGTGATTCATGGGGTCGCAAAGAGTCGGACACAACTGAGCGACTGAACTGAACTGAATTTGGCCACCTGATGTGAAGAGTTGACTCTCTGGCAAAGACCTTGATGCTGGGAAAGACTGGGGACAGGAGGAGAAGCGGGCAACAGAGGATGAGCTAGTTAGATAACATCACTGACTCAATGGACATGAGTTTGAACAAACTCCCAGAGACAGTGAAGGACAGGGAAGCCTGGCGAGCTGCAGTCCACGGGGTCACAAAAGTCAGACAGAACTGAGCGACTGAACAACAATGTCTAATTTTGTTGTTGTTGGGGACTCTCTAAATCCTCCACGTCAAATCCTCTCGGTCTGACTTGTGTTTCACAGTCAGCAAGTTCTCAGCCTTCCTGAAGAAATGCAGGTCAACTTTCTACTGCTTATCTTCAGTGGAGATGGAAAACCAAGTCTGTTCACCCAAAGCAACAGCATTTTCAGAGCTTACTCTAAGCTGTGTCCCAAGAGAGACTGAGCTGGGCTTGGGAGGGCACACATGGCAGTCTTCAGATTCATGAAGAACCTTCACAGAGAACAAGAGGAAGACCTTCCACAGGGCAAACTGGAAAGCTTGAATGGAAGATACAGCACTGGGGGGGACTTTGGCTCAAATGGTGGAATTGAGCCTGGTTAGGTATTGAGCTCCCTGGTGGCTCAGATGGTAAAGCGTCTGCCTACAATGCGGGAGACCCAGGTTCGATCCCTGGGTCAGGAAGATCCTCTGGGGAAGGAAATGGCAACCCACTCCAGTACTCTTGCCTGGAAAATCCCATGGATGGAGGAGCCTGGATCTGTGGGGTTGCAAAGAGCCGGACATGACTGAGTGACTTCACTTTCCCATAGCTGTAAGTATTCAAGTGGAGATGATGCGGCCACAAGACTGAGGTGTTACAGGAGGATGTGGTAGACCTGGACGTCTCTAGGTTCCCTTGCCATACGAAGAGTCTCCAGTTCCATGGATTTCAAAGTTGCTCTGCCTTAATTGTTAAGGAGGTTCATTACAGGGATGGAAGAAGGTGAAGCTACTTGGGAGTTTGGGATGACAGCTCTGTTATTCCCCGAATCCAGCTGTGTGGCTTCTGGCAAATCACTTCCCTTCTTGAGATCTCGGTTTCTTTATTTTACAACATGAAACATGTTAATCTTGAGGTTCCTTTCACCTCTGATATGACATGATTCTCTCTACATTCCAGGGCTAGGTACGCCATGCATAGATCTAGTACAGTGTCAAATATAGGATTCTATGAAGAAGAGTGATGACAAACACAAGATACTGTCTAAATCCTCCCCTGCGGACCACGTGGCACCAATGGCCGCACAGCAAGCAAAGGAGGGTTCGAACATCAGGGACAGGTACCTGGTTGGGGCCGCTGTTCAGTATTCTTACTCATCGTTTGTGCTCCAGCAAGGGGGGGACCTGAGGCAAGAAGAGAAATATGGTAAGTGGAGCCATTCTCCATGAAGGGGAGGGAACGTCTCATCAAGCACATCCCCACCGAGCAGGACAACTGTGCTTTCCCATTCACTCCCTCACTCAGTCACTCTACTCATTTATTCATTTCATGTTATAAATATTTATCCAGAATCTATGTACTGGCACTGTTCTCGATGCTAGGGACCCAGCACTGAGCAAGGGGTTCCTGCCAGAGCTTACATTTTAACGGAGAAGACAATGATAAACAGCAATAAATATGTAAAAGGAGCATGTCTGGTGGTATTGGGGCTGTGGATTTCATTTTTAAATAGAAAACCGAGAAAGGTCTTTAATGAGAAGGTGGCATTTGAGCGCCAGCCTCCTGCTCCTGTGTCTCCACGTCTTGTGAGCTCCCCTCTTTGTGGCATCTCTTAGTACACCCTTCCTGCTCCTGCCATCACATCACATCTCCATGTTAGAGCTGTGTTGCTTCTTGCACCATCTTTGGTTTCATCTGACTGGCATCCTCACCACTCCTCTCTCTTCTCACTGACCCATCAAATGCTATTTAGCCAGTTTAATCTCCATAAACCACTTTACTCCACCATCCAAAAACCTCAGTGACTCACTGTTGACTAAACCACTGAGGTCTATGGTCTGAGCATCTTTGAACCCTTTCTTTACCCTTCCAGACTTTTCTTTTCCTTCGTGCACCCTAAACTCCAGGAACCCAAGTCCTCCCTGACTCTCAGACATACTGACCTTGGTGTCTTTCCCTGACCCCACCTATCCTGGGAGGGCATCTTTCCCATCTCTCTGGGTCCAAATCCTGCCTCTCTTTCTAGAACCAACTCTTATGACTCCAGGTCTCCAAGGTGTTCCTGAGGGCACCCAAAGAGAAAGGGGTGTGTGTGTGTGTATGTGTGTGCATGTGCGTGTGTGCGCGCTTGACTCCTCTCCCCTCCTGGAGAGACTGGTCCATGCCTGGTTCACCATGTGAAACCCACACTGCCCAGGGCTGGAGGCAGAGGAAACAGATAATACATATTATTAAAGGGACTTGTGGCTATTGCTTGGGCATTAATTTTCAATCCTAACCTCTTTCTTGAAAGAATTCCCATCACCATTCATTTCTGTGCTTGATATTTCACTCCTAGAGACAGCAAGATTTACATGTTCTGGTCAGGACTTTATGAATCATTCTTTCCCCTGCACTCTTCACAGGAGATTCTGGGTCAGATTTCAACACAAACTGATGTCATACCACTAGCATCTCCTCATCCGGTTACCACCCCACCTCAACGTTCCATGAAATGAGGTAGAGATGTTGGTATGATTATATCTTGACAATTAGGGAAGCAGGTGAAGTTGTGGAGGGTCATTATTGAAACTTAAATGGCAGAATCCAAATCCAGGGATTTTTCATTCATACAGAAACTTGTCCTAAGAAACGTGACAACTTCAAACATTCTAAAGCCAAATGCAGTGAAACAAAACTCAAAGGTCTGAGTGGAAATTCCCTTATCTTTCTGGGACTAGGTATCACTCACAGGTTCTACACTGGCAATTAATTTTGATGTCCATTCAAAAAGCAGAAAAAGAAAATGCTCACTCTTCTCTTCCTTTCTCTTGTGACACTGTTCTCCACCCAACCCTCAGAAAAAGGTTTTCCTCCCAAAGAACAGAGTGACGTTTACTTACTTTTGTTGAGGCCAGAATTCATGTTACTGCCCCAGCCTCCTCTCCTGACTGAGTCATAGGAAGGGTCTAGTGGAAAAGACAAATAGAGATACATCAGCCTCAATAGGTATGGATTTGAGCAAACGCCAGATGGTGGACAGGAGAGCCTGGCATGCTATAGTCCATGGGGTAGCAGAGTCAGACTCAACTGAGTGACTGAACAGCAACGAAAGCATCTCCTACTCTTCAGAAAGGTTGCCTGAAGATTATCTTTTAGTGATACAGAAAAATTAAATTTAATTTAGCAATAACTTCAAGCATCACTAAATTCCAGAAGTGCATTTCCCTGGGGCAAATGCGGACGAACGGAAGGAACATTGACACACTGATTGGGAGTCAAAGGGGGTGGAAAGAACCCTGAATTTGAAGTCACAGGGTTGGTTCAAGTTCTATCCTTCCACCATTTGTAGTGAGACCTTGGATGAATCCAGACATCCTTGGGCCTCAGCTTTTCAAAATATGTAATTAAGAGTCTTCCCTGGTGGTCCAGTGGATAAGACTTTGTGCTCCCAATGCAGGGGGCCTGGGTTCAGTCCCTGGTCAGGGAACTAGATCCCACATGCTACAGCTAAGAGTTCACATGCTGCAACTAAAAAAAAAAAAAAAAGATCATATATGCTGAATCTAAAAGAAACCCTGCCACAGTGAAGATTGAAGATCTCGTGTACTCCAACAAAGACACGGCACTACCACTTTTTTTTTTAATATGGAAATAAGATTTTACATGATTTAATCTACCTTAAAGGGTGTGCAAATGTTATCGACTGCATATCTGTGTCCTCCTCAAACTCATATGCAGATGTCTAATCCCCAATGTGATTGTAATAGGAGGTGGGGTCTTGGGAGGTAATTAAGTCTTAAGGGTGGGGCCCGTAAGAAGAGGGTTAGTGCTCTTATAAGAAGAGGTCACAGAGGTAGCTTGCCCGCATGCCTCCTGCCATATGAGAGCACAACAAGAAGGCAGCCATCTGCAATCCAGACGGGAGGGCCTCCAATACCTGATCATGCTGGCACATGACCTCAGACTTGCAATCTTCAGAACTGTCAGAAGTTAGTGTTGTGTATAAGCCTCCCAGTTTGTCATACTTTGCTACAGCAGCCCCAAGGGATGAAGACAGGTAATGCTCAAATGAGATAACACGTGTGAAGTATCTTATAAGGCATTCTACAAACACAATCTAAGTTTAGAAAGAAAAAAAGTGTCCAAAGCCTGCGTTGCAAAACCCTTTAAGCAGCTCTGTGGAGATGGTCATGTCTAGATTAAAGGCTCATGGACAAACTGGCGCACAGCCGTGCCTCGAGGACCCAGCAGTGGCTCCAGCCTCTCATTTCAGCACATGTTTGGGCACATTCTGGACTCTCCTTGGCCTCTCGGGTTTTCTGTTGATAGCGGAGAGCTGGGCAATGACCACAGCAAAAGGAAAAGGACCAGAGGTGTGGCTGGAACAAGAAACAAGGGGCTGGAGAGACGCTTCCCACTTGGACTGCAGAGAGGCTTCCAGATCACCTTGGTGGACACTCTGTTGAACCTGAACATTCATGATCCCAACCCTTTTCTTGAAAGAATCCACACACCTCCCTAACCCTGTGCAGAAACTGCTTAAATGACTGACTGGAAACGTCTTTTCCTTTCTCACGCTGTGAGTCCCGTGGAGACATGGAGCAGGAACAGCAGAAGAGCTTAAGGATATAGAATTATGACTTTCAAAGTCTTTCCACGGACAACAAAGAAACCATAAAAACCATCCGGACAAATGGAGTGCAAACCTCATCAAAAGACTGTCAGACAGGGTGAAACGCAAACCATCCCCCTCCACCCCTTCTGAGCCTCACAAACAAATTAGAATAAGAACTGTGAAGATGGGCTGGCTGGTCCCATGGCCTGTTCTGATTGTTTCTGGCTAAGAAGAACCAAACTACAGGAACAGACTTTTGGTGGAAAAATCCACGTGCAGATGCGCATTCCTCCTAGCTTTGGAAAAGCCAGGGCAGTTTTGAAATTACAATCTTTAGCAATTGGCATGAAAAGCAAAACAGAAAGTGAGGGGATGGAGACGGGAAGAAGGGGAGGGAAGGGGGCAAAAGAGACAGACCTGGCTCATTTGAATTGTCTGTTTTCATTTTTGACTCTTTTTTTCACAATTCCTTCTGCAAATAGATTCCTATGCTTGCTTAAAAACAAAGCAGAACAGAAACAAACAAAGAACCTAACTTGTTTACAAGCTGGGGTATGTGGTTGAAGGTTCTCATGGGTATTTTCTGGACTGTCTGGCAGGGGGCAACAGTGTGTACAAAGCTGGGGGACCTGCGAGGAAAGGCCAGGTTCTTCCAAAATTCTTCTTTGGGATTGGGGTGCTGGTTAGGCCTCCAGGCATTTGTCTGGGACTGATTTCTGCAATGGATTGTGTATTTGGCTATAGAGTGCAAGTGAAAGAATATGAAACAAGTCCGCTACTCTTGCCTTTATTATTTTTATTAGTTATTAAAATTTTTATTGCAGTTTGTTGTGTTAATTTCTGCTGTACAGCAAAATGAATCAGTCATGTGTATACATATATCCCCTCTTTTTTATATTTCCTTTCCAATTAGATCACCACAGAGCACTGAATAGAGTTCCCTGAGTTATAGAATAGGTTCTCATTAGTTATCTATTTTATACATGTGTGTGCAATGGCAACCCATTCCAGTACTCTTGCCTGGAAAATCCCATGGACAGAGGAACCTGGTGGGCTGCAGTCCATGGGGTCGCTAAGAGTCAGGCACGACTGAGCGACTTCACTTTCACTTTTCACTTTCATGCATTGGAGAAGGAAATGGCAACCCACTCTAGTATTCTTGCCTGGAGAATCCCAGGGACAGAGGAGCCTAGTGGGCTGCTGTCTATGGGGTCGCACAGAGTTGGACACAACTGAAGTGACTTAGCAGCAGAAGCAGCAGCAGCCATGTGCTCAGTCGTGTCTGACTCTGCGACCACATGGACTATAGCCCTCCATGGGATTTCCAGGCAAGAATACTGGAGTGGGTTGCCATTTCCTCCTCCAGGGGATCTTCCCGACCCAGGGATTGAAACCACATCTCCTGCATCCCATGCACTGGCAGGCAGGTTCTTTTACCATTGAGTCACCATGAAGCACCATGTTATATGTAGTAACGTATATATGTCAATTTCAATCTCTCAGTTCACCCCACCCCTCCTCCATCCCCCTTGGTATCCATACTTTTTTTTGTTCTCTATATCTGTGTCTCTATTTCTGCTTTGTAAACAAATAAGATCATCTATACCAATCTTTTCAGATTCCACATATATATGTTAATATACAATATTTGTTTTTCTCTTTCTGACTTCACTCTGTATGAAAAAAACATGGTTCAAAAAGACACATACACCCCAGTGTTCACTGCAGAACTGTTCACAGTAGCCAGGACATGGAAACCAAGTAAGTATCCATCGACAGAGGAAAGGATAAAGAAGACGTAGGACATATAGACGTAGGACATATACACATTAGAGCATTATTCAGCCATAAAAAGGAACACAAGCGGGTCATTTGTAGAGATGCGGATAGACCCCTGTCCTTGCCTTTAAATAGGAGAAGATAACAGATAGAAGATTGTGAGGATGTACAGGTCATGTGCCAAGGGAGTGCTGGAGATCCTGGGGGTGAAGGAGGGAGAAGCCAGTCTAAGTGGGGCCGGGTGGCCTGTTTGGAGAGAAGAGAGCACGCATCAGAGGTGGGCATGTGGCAGACGTGAGCAGTGAGATGTGAATGTGTAGGGTGGGAGACAACCACTTGTGGGTTTGCAGTGGGGGGATGAGGTCAGGCTCAAGACCGTGTCCACGGCCGATCAATAAGCTTAGTGGCCCTGGGTCACAGGCAGCAGAAACCAGGAGAGGCCCCTGGTAGGGGGCAATACCGTGAACACACAGTGTGGTGGAGCACACAGCCCGTGGTGGATGGATGCAGTGGGTACTGGGGGGTACGAGAGGTGAAACTAGCAGGAACGGAATAGAAAGTGGAATAGAAAGTGACAAATTCATGCAAAGAGAAATAGCAAATCACCAAGTTCCAGGAATTGGTGTGTGTTATCTGAAGTTTTGACTTGACTTGTGACTTACTCTGCACTGATAAGATCTCTGACTCAGAGATTTCTAAGCGGTTTTGTTTTTTTTTTCTCGATCCTTAATTTACTGGAGGAATCCATCCTCTCTGAAAGCTAAGTTATATTCATTCAGAAGAAACTTTTTTTTTTAGGGCCCACCTTATGGCTTTGGCTATAGTTACCATCGGCTTCTTACCAACTATTCCTCCTATTCTTTTTTTTTTTTAATTGAAGGAGGATGGCTTTACAGAATTGTGTTGTTTTTTGGTCAAACCTCAACATGAATCAGCCATAAGTATACATATATCCCCTCCTATTCTTTTATTCTAACAGTAGAGGCATGCAAAAGTTACAGGACACCTGGATGAATTCCCTGTAACCAACAGAGGGCAGGTTGTGGCTGGATTTTTTCCTAATGGTTGATCAGAGGAGTGTCTGGCAGCCCTGTCTTTTCCTTCGATGCCCTGGGGATCTGGGGGGAGCCTGGTTGAGAGAACTTTTGAGGTCCCTACCAACCCTAAAGTCTTATAGTAGGTACCAAAAAATAGTGACAGAAACAGAAAGGCCACGAGCAATCAGCCTGAAGTGCCTCCTCCAGCGAAGGTAACAGAGCAATAAACAGCATCCGTCATGCCTACAGCGAAGGGTCCCGGAGCAGAGTGTGAAATCAGGGCAGCAAAGGCCACAAGGCTCCCTTCCCACATGCTCTTTCATTTCTACCCACTTGCATGGAAAATCCTGCCCCTGGAATCTGAGTCCACGAAGGACACCCGGGTCCATTTACTGAGGAGTTTAACAAATGCTGTCTGTGGGCACTGGGTACATTACGGCACCTACTAAATGGAAGATTGAAATGAAAGCCAGTGTTTTTGGATTAAGTCCTACTACAAGGATAGAGCTGAAGATGGGGAAGGCCAAGATCAAGAGCTAAGATCTGACATTCTGCCTTAGAGGCTGGAAGCACCAGGGCAGCCCTGCGGATTAAATGAGATACCCAGGCAAACAGCTGGCATGGTGCCTAGCACAGAGTGAAACTTGGTGAACATTAGCAAGTAATATTATTGCAATTATTGCTATATTTGCATCATTAAATACCTTATGAATGTTCAAACCCAGAAACAGGTTGGCCAGTCCTACCAAATATACATTAACCTCCCTCCCTTTGCTTCCATCCATTTTACTTTGCTCTACTTATTTTTCCATGTATTGCCTAATTTAATCACGTAGGCTATGGCTTTTCCAGTGGTCATGTGTGGATGTGAGAGTTGGACGGTGAAGAAAGCTGAGCGCCAAAGAATTGATGCTTTTGAACTGTGGTGTTGGAGAAGACTCTCGAGAGTCCCTTGGACTGCAAGGAGATCTAACCAGTCCATCCTAGAGGAGATCAGTCCTGGGTGTTCATTGGTAGAGGACTGATTTTGAAGCTGAAACTCCAATACTTTGGCCACCTGATGTGAAGAGCTGATTCATTGGAAAAGACCCTGATGCTGGGAGAGATTGAGGGCAGGAGGAGAAGGGGACAGCAGAGGATGAGATGGTTGGATGGATCACCGACTCAATGGACATGGGTTTGGGTGAACTCCGGGAGTTGGTGATGGACAGGGAGGCCTGGTGTGTTGCAGTTCATGGGGTCACAAAGAGTCAGACGCGACTGAGAGATTGGACTGAACTGAATTCATGATGATTACTGTCTGCATCTCCCACCTGAATGTCAGGTCCATTAGGGTCAGGACCCCTCTTTGGTTCTCTGATAGAACCAAGCACCCAGCCCAGAGCAAGCATACAATAAATATTCGTTGAATGAATGAATGAATGCCCGGCCAATATTTTCTCCTTCTTGCTGAACAGACACACTTCCTCTCGTTGTTGACTATTTTCCTAGCTGATGGGCATTCCAAGCCTCTGCCCAGACTTCTCACTAAATGAAGTCACCAGGTGATTCCAGGCTGTGTGTGTGCTAAGTCACTTCAGTCGTGTCTGACTCTTTGTGACCCCGTGGACTACAGTCAGGCTCCTCTGTCCATAGGGCTCCTCAGGCAAGAATACTGGAGTGGGTTGCAATGCCCTCCTCCAGGGATGCCATGCCCTTCCTGACCCAGGGATTGAACCTGAGCCCCTTATGTCTCCTGCACTGACAGGCAGGCTCTTTGCCACTAGCGCCACCCGGGAAACCCATTCCAGTCTGGGTGATGGGTGATATATGAGTGTGCACAGTTAACCCACGCTGCCCTCTGAGCAGAATGGCCTACAGTCCTCCTACAACAAAGCATAGGCAGAAACCTGTCCCCACAGGAAGCCCAGGACTAGATGCCACTCATTCAGGTGACCTGCTGTGTATCTTATATATATTTTAACAATGTCAGTGTTCAAATGAAGACTTGTTTTTGTTCCTAAAAGTCATACAAGTGAGAACCCAGCATGATGGTCAGTTCTGGTACCAGACACTCAAACAGAAATATGTCTACAACCAAAATGGAAAAGCCTGGACCCAGGAGCTACCCAACAACTCAGAGTCCTGCACACTCTGCCTCCCTGGTGCCCAGCTGCCCATCAGCATGTGGGCCGTCCTCCTGTGGGGTGTGCCTGGCTCAGGAGGCGGCCTTGAGTGTCCCCTGGGCCCTGCGGTCTGCTTTCTGAGAACTGACTTCTGAAAACACGCACTTAAGCGGGCGACCGAGGGTGCGTGTGTGCGTGCTAAGTCGCTTCAGTCATGTCCGACCCTTTGTGACCCCATGGACTGTAGCCCGCCAGGGTCCTCTGTCCATGGGACTCTCCAGGCAGGAATACTGGAGTGGATTGCCATGCCCTCCAGTGGATCTTCCTGACCCAGAGAATGAACCCACATCTCATGTCTCCTGCATTGGCAGGTGGGGTCTTTACCACTGGCGCCACCTGGGAAGCCCCTGACCAAGGGTACAACAGGTGAAAATATGACTGTTAGGGGCCCTCAGAGGAGCTGGTCTCAGAACTTTCGGGTAGCAGCAGATGCTTGATCAGTAAAAAATCACTTTTTACTTCAGTGATGCCTTCTACCCCCAGCTTGATAATTAATCTTATTGCAATAATCTTTTTCAGAGGATCTTCCCAGAAGGGCTCTGCCTGGAGCTTATGGTTTCAGGCAGTCCTAACATCCACTCTGGCCAAAGCTGAGAAAGACTGAACCTCATTCTGGGCACTGCTAGGCATTGTGGATAATTCGGCTTCATGTATATAATGGTCTGAACAGTATCTTCATTATAGCATGTCTGGTGTGGCTGACTTGACCTTCAATGGCCTCTTAGATTCCAGGGGAGCCTCCTGGGGTGGAGAAATATGAGCATGGAGATTTTTTTTCTTTTTTCTGAAAACTCCTTGTGGGAAGGGGAAGACTTTTTCTGGACGTGACCTTCTCACAGACATCCCAGTGTTAACTCAGCTTCTGTGTGAAGCTGTTAAACGGGTCCTAGAAACCTGGCCAAACATCGCAGGAAAGCTTTCTTTCTGCTCTGATGCCGACGGTTCGCTGTCTGAAGGCCCAATGTCCCAGGCAACACGCAGCTCCACATTTTGTCATGACCTCACCCGGGGGCCAGAGATGCTGGAGACGTGGGCACAAAAGCCTCTCTCTTCCTCCCTTCCGGCATGAGCCCATGCTCTCAATTACTTGATGGAAAAAGATGAATATTCCCTGAAACTTCTCTTCGAGTTTCTGGTTGGCAGCACCTCACCCTGTTTATCCTTGGAAAGCCCGGCTTCTGAATGCAGACCTTTCAGCAGGACAGGCAAGGCGGCTCCAGCTCAAGGCAGTGGCTTCTCTCAGTCTGATCCAGACCTCCTTTCTTGGAAGAGCGAGGTTGCCCAAGGACAAAAGCTCTAAGAAAGGGAACCCCTGAGTCCAAAGCCCCAAGCTTCCTAAGAAAGAGCCAAACCCACCAGGAGGAAGACCCATTGCCCAAACTCCCCCATCTATAGGTAACATTTTTTTGGTGGGGGAGAGGGGTGTTCACGAGGCCTGTGGGATCTTAGTTCCCTGACCAGGGATCAAACTGGCACTCCATGTTGGAAGGTGGATTCTTAATCACTGGACCACCAGGGAAATCCCACACACAGCGAAGACTATACTCGAAGACAACATCCTTGCTGTTGGCAGAGGACTCAACGATATGGTCCTCCATATCCCCCAACCTCTGAGGCCCTGGGGTATAAATGGTCCAGCCTAAGAGGAGGAGCAGGTCTGACTTGGCCACCAGTCCAGCTCTGCTTCTCTCTGGGCTCTTTCTTCTGCCCTGCCTAGCATGCCAAACCTTCCAGACTCAGGACCAACCCTGTGCCGGCCGCGATCGCCATATAGCCCCTGCCAGCCATCGTACCAGACATCTGACCTGCTGGCCTGGCCTCCCACTTTCAAAGCTGTGTTAAGGCAATGGGCACCTGGGCTGTGCAAGGTCATACAGGGCGTGGACCCCCTTGGGCAGACACCCTTTCTCTCTAGAAGGTCGGTGGTTATGCTTCAGATCCCAGCCCTGGCGAACAATCATCGTCAAAAGGTTACTCTGCCTTTTTGAACCCCATGTTCTGCTTCTCTAAAAATATTAGTAACAGATGCTGCATAGGATTGCTAGAAAGATTAAATAAGGATTCGCTCAATGGCAATTTAAAAAATATATACAATATACACGTAGTCTATACAATCTTGCTTGCGCCTCTAAGATGTTGGTCTTGGTGAAGTGAGGTTAGAAAGCTCACCAGGGAAAACCCTGAAAAAGAAGCGAAGCTGTAAAGGAGGAAGGAGAGTTCCATTCCTGTGCTCTGAGACCAGTGATTCCCAAACAGGAATAAAGTCTCACTCTCTTTTAGAAGGAGAATGTATGACAGCAAGTCTCCTACATATGAATGAGTTCCTTTCCGAGAGCGCGTTCGTAAGTCCAATCTGTTTGTAAGTCCAACACAGTTAGCCTGGGTACCCAACTAACACCATCGTTATCCCTCGGTGCATCTTAGCAGTACTGGCTACATCACTGCCCCTCTTACTCTTCTTTCTGGACATGCTGGGCTTGAAATAAAGATGTTGTACTACCATATTCTATACAGGACTGTAAAGAACATGAAAGCACTATTACCTGTAGAGGATGCAGGCACGTGAACTAACTTATGTGACTGGAAATGCAAACGCACGTTCACATCTTGGAAAGCTCACAACTTGAAGGTTCGTGTGTAGGGGACTTGCTGTATCCTGGATCCCAGTTTAGAATCACTGGCCTAGAAGCTGGTGAGGGCCTGTGGCTCTGGCTGCCTGCTGGTCTATTACTAGCCTAGGTTTTACCCAGCATTCCTCCCGCCGTCCCCGACTGTCAGCTCCCCCAGCTCCCTGCCCAGCCAGCCCTGGAGCTCTGAGCTGGGGCCTCACCTCTTTGCAACCTCATCTACAAGTGCAGCTCAGCCTTCGCCTTGGAGGCGTCCTATGTTCTAAAGGGCATCAGGGGATCTTGGCTTCCAAGGAGACCTCAAGAAGAGGGAAATATCTAGGCAAGGCTTTCCTCAAACTTGGAATGCATGGAGAAAAAAAAAAGAACAAACATCCTGGATCAGATTTCTTTTGCTCAAGGATTTGTCCTGGAATCCAAACAGCCTAGGAGCCTCGGAGCCAGCCCCGCTGTGTGGAGTAGAATGAAGCTACTGTTTCAGATATTTCACGTGAAGAAATATCTGAAAGGACACATGAGAGAAATGCTTAAAGAATGATCGGCTTTCACAGATGATGGCTGGAGAGGCCAGTGGTACCTTCTCTGCACAGCCTCACCCCGGTCCCACGAGACTGGACCTGCTAAGGCCAGCCCTCCCTGGCTCTGCTCCTCCCATGGGGCTCTGTGTCTGAATGACACACAAGCCTCAGTGACCTCTTTATTTTGATAAGGGCTCCAAGTGGGATTTGGAGGCCAGCCTTGTGTGGAAAAGCAATTCATACTGACTCGATTAGTTGAGTGTTTGCCAGAATTCCCCTCTACGTTAGGCAGTGTAGACGCAACAAAACTGCAGACTTCTTGGGTCAAATCTGCCTCAGGTTTAAGTGATTCCAGGTCAGAACAAGAAAACCTAACCAGTTGCTCACTTGGGTAACAGGCTTGAGATGAATGAGTGGCCATCTGTGTTCAGCCCCCTGGGTCCTGAGAGCCCGGATCTGATGCGCTCCCGTCCGCTTCCTTGGGGGGGGTCGCCCTCACTCTCCCTGATTATTCGGGACACAGTCCTGCATGCGATGCATGACTCACCTTTTGCATCTTTCACTCCCAAAGTTCTGCAAAGGCTTACTGGTGAGGGTCTCGTGGTTATCACCCTCGTTTTGTTCAGCCTCCCGCTGTGATTCCTGGTGCACTTATGCCTCTCGCTTGGTGAGCATCTTTGGGAAGGGAGGGACTGTATCTTATCACCTGGTTTTCCTTTCCCACCCCCAGGTTCCTCTTCTCTTCCAGCATGAGCTATTGGGCCTAGCTGGTATCTCATACTCCACAAACATTCATTCATTCAGCAACGTTTTAGTGAATGTGTATTATGGTGCCAGACCCTCTTCAGTGTGTGGAGAATGCATCGGTGGCCAGACACACAACCTTGCTCTGGCAGCTGACATTCAAAACACAGAGTGCTGCGCTGTGCTTAGTCCCTCAGGCGTGTCTGACTCTTTGCGACCCCATGGACTGTAGACTGCCAGGCTCCTCTGTTCATGGGATTTCCCAGCCAAGAATACTGGAGTAGATTGCCATTTCTTCCTCCAGGGGATCGTCCCAACCCAGGGATTGAACCCAAGTCTCCTGTGTCTTCTGCACTGCAAGCAATTTCTTTACCCACTGAGCCATCAGTGAAGTGAAAGTCACTCAGTTGTGGCCAACTCTTTGCGACCCCATGGACTATACCGTCCATGGAATTCTCTGGGCCAGAATACTGGAGTGGGTAGCCTTTCCCTTCTCCAGGGGATATTCCCAACCCAGGGACTGAACCCAGGTCTCCTGCATTGCAGGCAGATTCTTTACCAGCTGAGCCATAAGTTCAGTTCAGTTCAGTTCAGTTGCTCAGTCGTGTCCAACTCTTTGCAACCCCATGAACCGCAGCACGCCAGGCCTCCCTGTCCATCACCAACTCCTGGAGTCCACCCAAACCCATCCATTGAGTCGGTGATGCCATCCAACCAGCTCATCCTCTGTCGTCCCCTTCTCCCCCTGCCCTCAATCTTTCCCAGCATCATTTTCAAATGAGTCAGCTCTTCACATCAGGTGGCCAAAGTATTGAAATTTCAGCTTCAACATCAGTCCTTTCAATGAACACTCAGGACTGATCTCCTCTAGGATGGACTGGTTAGATCTCCTTGCAGTCCAAGGGACTCTCAAGAGTCTTCTCCAACACCACAGTTCAAAGGCATCAATTCTTCAGTGCTCAGCTTTCCTCACAGTCCAACTCTCACATCTATACATGACCACTGGAAAAACTATAGCCTTGACTAGACGGACCTTTGTTGGCAAAGTAATGTCTCTGCTTTTGAATATGCTGTCTAGGTTGGTCATAACTTTCCTTCCAAGGAGTAAGCATCTTTTAATTTCATGGCTGCAATCACCATCTGCAGTGATTTTGGAGCCCAAAAAAATGAAGTCTGACACTGTTTCCACTGTTTCCCCATCTATCTGCCATGAAGTGATGGGACCAGATCCCATGATCTTCGTTTTCTGAATGTTGAGCTTTAAGCCAACTTTTTCATTCCCCTCTTTCACTTTCATCAAGAGGCTTTTTAGTTCCTCTTCACTTTCTGCCATAAGGGTGCTGTCATCTGCATATCTGAGGTTATTGATATTTCTTTCGGCAATCTTGATTCCAGCTTGTGCTTCTTCCAGTCCAGCGTTTCTCATGATGTACTCTGCATAGAAGTTAAATAAGCAGGGTGACAATACACAGCCTTGACGTACTCCTTTTCCTATTTGGAACCAGTCTATTGTTCCATCTCCAGTTCTAACTGTTGCTTCCTGACCTGCATACAGATTTCTCAAGAGGCAGGTCAGGTGGTCTGGTATGCCCATCTCTTTCAGAATTTTCCACAGTGTATTATGATCCACACAGTCAAAGGCTTTGGCATAGTCAATAAAGCAGAAATAGATGTTTTTCAGGGAAGCTCCCAAAACACATGGTAAACTACAACGTAAATTAGAAGTTGGTGTGCTATGAGAAAAAGAAAACAGGCAAAGGAGAGGGCCTCACTGATGACAATTTTGAACAAAGACTTGGCCTGTCTAGTGTTAGGAACATAAAGCTCTTCATAGTGCCATGATTTTCTTATGAAAAGTGACTGGGTCACCCTAATTGATCTCAAAGCCCTTCCAGAAAGTTAATCCCTCTTTGTCAGTTCTTTAGATGGTGAGATTTTATGATAGAAGATGAAAAAAAAAAAATTAGCTAAAAAACTCGACAGTATCTTTTGTATGTTTGGATGAGAGATAGTAAAAGGTGAAATAAGTCTACTTTTTTCGAGTCTAGCCACCTAATGTTAAGGGTCATTGGAAAAGACCCTGATGCTGGGAAAGACTGAAGGCAAAAGAAGGGTTTGGCAGAGAATGAGATGGTTATATAGCATCATTGACTCAACGGACATGAATCTGAGCAAACTTAGGGAGATAGTAAAGGACAAGGAGAGCCTGGTGTGCTGCAATCCATGGGGTTGCAAAAAGTCGGCCATGACTTAGCAACTGAACAACAACAACAATTAAAGTGTTCACCAATTTTTGCATATTTAGAATCAAGGTATTATCAAATCTATGATCCCAGACTCATACTGACATAGGAAAGCCATTTAAACGAAGAAACTGAAAATTCCACACTTCCTATGCCTTGCTTTTGAGCCACCTCTAAAGTGGATTGCAGGAAAGGGCATTTCTCTGGGGTCACTGTGAATGAGAAATAAACAAGTGAATTCTCCGCAGTGGAACACTCAATCTTTGTGGCCAGCCCATGAGCCCCAGAACACTCCCACCTCTGTGTTCTGCATTCACAGATCAGAAGCACAGGGATTAGGGTTTGCCTGGTGATCCAGTGGCTGAGACTCCGAGCTTCCAATGCAGGGGTCATGGGTTCGATCCCTGGTCAGGGAACTAGATCCCACATGCCACAAGTAAGTGTTCGAATGCTGTAACTAAAAAAGATTCCGCATGCTGCATATAAAAGTGGCAACTAGAGATCCGGCATGCTACAACTAAGACCTGATAGAGCCAAACAAATAAATTAAAAAAGCACAGGAGTTAAAGAACCATGAGCAGGTGGAGTGTGGTCTCACTTACGTAATAGAATCTGAGGCTTCTTTTCAGGCTGGAAGGGACTTCAGACATTATCTAAACCAGACATGCAAATTAGCACAGGCCTGGAGGCCCAAAGCCTGAGAGAAAGCATATGCGACCATATAAGAATTTTAATAGAAATTGAAAGTATGACTCACAGCAGAAAAAACTGCCTTTCTCTAAACTCCAGGATATTGGGCAGGACGGACCATTCTTTTTACAGGCAGGCCAAAGACTTTGGAAGCTCAAAGAGTTTTCAAAGTTAGAGTGAGAACAATTTTCATCTCTTTGGAAGAGGGATACCTAAATCTTATTGAGTCTAAGGTCACATGTGATGTAATTAAGGACTCTTAGGGATTTTCACGGGAAGGAATTCCGTGATTCCTCTTTAATTCATTCCCATAAGGGAAACAGTTCATTGCCATGGAAGGAACGCTACACAAGGCTTCAGAACTCCTTGGGTTGCTTTCCATCTCTGCCAGTTACCAGCTGTGTGAGCTTGCGCAGGTGACAATCTCTCTGAACCTCTCAGTCCACCTATCTGTAACAGGGGAGAAATGATTCTCCTAAAACTTAAGAACTTGGAGACGCAAATGGCTTATTTAATCCTCCCAGAGTTCTTTTGGGAATAAATGAGATCATGCATGTGAAAATGCTTTCTACACTCCAAAGTATCATTTAAGAGTATAACTGCTATTCTTTTCCAGAGTTTTAGTCCTTGGAAAAAAGTTAATCTTTCCCGTGTCAACCAAGGCTAATTTCTTGTGCTTCTTTGTTTAGGGAAGCAGAAGCATATATTTAATTAAATTGGCAAACCAGATTTTCCCTCCGCAGTGAATCCATCAACTGTCAGTGATATTTACTGAATATCTACAGGGCTGGGAAAAGGGATACAGAACAAAATTCAGAATTAGAGATGACAAAGTAATCTGTAGTTACCTTAGCATGGTAGTTAGGTCCACATACGGCTTGTGAGTAACGTAGGGTCCAGAGAAGTGACTGCATGCAGTCTTTGTAAGTAAAGAAAAAATTATCTTGAAGAGGCTGGAACTTGAATTAGGCCTTAAAGGATATGTTGGATTTTGATAAAGTAGTAACTCCATTTAATTTACCACTCGCTCTTTAGAATATGTCTAACACAAGAATTTGAACCGCATCAGCGGCATGTTAAACTTTTCATTGATCCTCACGTGTGACTGCTTACAGATCCCTGAGGCTGGAGGGGAGAAGCTCACGTGGGTCCTGGTTAGTGTTTCTAACTATAGCATTTCTTCCTCAAAGACGTTAACGTCTGCCAAAAGGATGTTTCACGAGAAATAATTATTTATTATCTTAGATGTGGACTTCTCTGAAGAGGGTTCGTTGTTACATCTTTAAAAAGAATTTGGGGAAGTTTTTACAATAAAATAACAAATGATGCTATCTTTGCCTTGGCTTTTCACTAGAAGATTTCCCAAGTCCCTTCATCTCTGTCTGGCATAAGAGAAGCTTCTTTTTTTCCTATTTTTTAAAATTTAAGTGCTAAAAAAAATTGTTACAATGTTGTATTGGTTGAGATGATTCTTCCTGGAGAGAAATTTGGCTTATGAGCATGAGAATCAACAAGCGCCTTTTAAATACTTTTCAGCAACTACTGTCCCTCCAAACAACCGCTGCAATTTCTAAATCAGTGCATTTTGCAAAACAAAGGCATTTGGAATGTTCTATGTGGAGGCGCCCACCACTGGGCTAACTGGAGCACTTGTGGACCTAGTCTTTTCTTTTCAAAGTACCCCGGGACCCGACTCCTCAACAGAGCCAACAGTGGTCACTTCTAGTTTCTATTACAAACCAAGACCCCGTGGCCATGGAAATGGAGTGACATCAACCGAGGCCAATTTCATTTTGAGTCTTAGCTCTGCTATCTATCTAGAATGGGATGACACGTCTGAGTCAAAGTGAAACCTGGTAGAGATGGGAGGTTTAAAATAGTAACAGTTAAGAGTCTGGAGATGAATTGGAAATGCAAAACCCAAACGGCCCACTCAGTAAGTGTGAAACGCCTGAGAAGTGGGCAGGGCTGGGTGGTGCTGAGCCCCGCCCACTGGGCACCCCGCCCGCAGGGGTGGGCGGAGCAGTTTTCTGGCTCAGCCCAGTTGGAAGGGTGCTCTGGAGGTCAGCTCAGTTCAGTTCAGGGCTCAGTCGTGTCCGACTCTTTGCGACCCCGTGAATCACAGCACGCCAGGCCTCCCTGTCCATCACCAACTCCCGAAGTTCACTCAAACTCATGTCCATCGAGTCGGTGATGCCATCCAGCCATCTCATTCTCTGTTGTCCCCTTCTCCTGCCCCCAACCCCTCCCAGCATCAGGGTCTTTTCCAATGAGTCAACTCTTCGCATGAGGTGGCCAAAGTATTGAAATTTCAGCTTTAGCATCAGTCCTTCCAATGAACACCCAGGACTGATCTCTTTTAGGATGGACTGGTTGGATCTCCTTGCAGTCCAAGGGACCCTCAAGAGTCTTCTCCAACACCACAGTTCAAAAGCATCAGTTCTTTGGCACTCAGCTTTCTTCACAGTCCAACTCTCACATCCATACATGACCACAGGAAAAACCATAGCCTTGACTAGACAGACTTTGTTGGCAAAGTAATGTCTCTGCTTTTGAATATGCTGTCTAGGTTGGTCATAACTTTCCTTCCAAGGAGTAAGCATCTTTTAATTTCATGGCTGCAATCACCATCTGCAGTGATTTTGGAGCCCCCCAAAATAAAGTCTGACACTGTTTCCACTGTTTCCCCATCTATTTCCCATGAAATTATGGGACCAGATGCCATGATCTCAGTTTTCTGAATTGAGCTTTAAGCCAACTTTTTCACTCTCCTCTTTCACTTTCATCAAGAGGCTTTTTAGTTCCTCTTCACTTTCTGCCGTAAGGGTGCTGTCATCTGCATATCTGAGGTTATTGATATTTCTTTCGGCAATCTTGATTCCAGCTTGTGCTTCTTCCAGTCCAGCGTTTCTCATGATGTACTCTGCATA
Organism: Capricornis sumatraensis; assembly: GCF_032405125.1. Taxonomy (NCBI): domain Eukaryota; kingdom Metazoa; phylum Chordata; class Mammalia; order Artiodactyla; family Bovidae; genus Capricornis; species Capricornis sumatraensis. Next base: position 18,631,192 of record NC_091076.1, read on the forward strand.
GAAGTTAAATAAGCAGGGTGACAATATACAGCCTTGACGTACTCCTTTTCCTATTTGGAACCGGTCTGTTGTTTCATGTTCAGTTCTAACTGTTGCTTCCTGACCTGCATACAGATTTCTCAAGAGGCAGGTCAGGTGGTCTGGTATGCCCATCTCTTTCAGAATTTTCCACAGTTTATTGTGATCCACACAGTCAAAGGCTTTGGCATAGTCAATAAAGCAGAAATAGATGTTTTTCTGGAACTCTTGCTTTTTCGATGATCCAGTGGATCCTGGCAATTTGATCTCTGGTTCCTCTGTCTTTTCTAAAACCAGCTTGAACATCTGGAAGTTCACGGTTCATGTACAGCTGAAGTCTGGCTTGGAGAATTTTGAGCATTACTTTACTAGCGTGTGAGATGAGTGCAATTGTGTGGTAGTTTGAGCATTCTTTGGCATTGCTTCTCTTTGGGATTGAAATGAAAACTGACCTTTTTCAGTCCTGCGGCCACTGCTGAGTTTTCCAAATTTGCTGGCATATTGAGTGCAGCACTTTCACAGCATTATCTTTCAGGATTTGAAATAGCTCAACTGGAATTCCATCACCTCCACTACCTTTGTTCGTAGTGACACTTTCGAAGGCCCACTTGACTTCACATTCCAGGATGTCTGGCTCTAGGTGAGTGATCACACCATCGTGATTATCTGGGTCATGAAGATCTTTTTTGTACAGTTCTTCTGTGTATTCTTGCCACCTCTTCTTAATATCTTCTGCTTCTGTTAGGTCCAGACCATTTCTGTCCTTTATCGAGCCCACCTTTGCATGAAATGTTCCCTTGGTATCTCTAATTTTCTTGAAGAGATCTCTAGTCTTTCCCATTCTGTTGTTTTCCTCTATTTGTTTGCATTGATCGCTGAGGAAGGCTTTCTTATCTCTCCTTGCTATTCTTTGGAACTCTGCATTCAGATGCTTATATCTTTCCTTTTCTCCTTTGCTTTTCGCTTCTCTTCTTTTCACAGCTATTTGTAAGGCCTTCCAGACAGCCATTTTTCTTTTTTTGCATTTCTTTTCCATGGGGATGGTCCTGATCCCTGTCTCCTGTACAATGTCAGGAACCTCATTCCATAGTTCATCAGGCACTCTATCAGATCTAGTCCCTTAAATCTATTTCTCACTTCCACTGTATAATCATAAGGGATTTGATTTAGGTCATACCTTAATGGTCTAGTGGTTTTCCCCACTTTCTTCAATTTAAGTCTGAATTTGGCAATAAGGAGTTCATGATCTGAGCCACAGTCAGCTCCCGGTCTTGTTTTTGCTGACTGTGTAGAGCTTCTCCATCTTTGGCTGCAAAGAATATAATCAATCTGATTTCCTTGTTGACCTGGTGATATCCATGTGTAGTCTTCTCTTGTGTTGTTGGAAGAGGGTGTTTGCTATGACTAGTGTGTTTTCTTGGCAGAACTCTATTACCCTTTGCCCTGCTTCATTCCATATTCCAAGGCCAAATTTGCCTGTTATCCCAGGTGTTTCTTGACTTCCTAGTTTTGCATTCCAGTCCCCTATAATGAAAAGGACATCTTTTTTGGGTGTTAGTTCTAAAAGGTCTTGTAGGTCTTCATAGAACTATTCAACTTCAGCTTTTGCAGCGTTACTGGTTGGGGCATAGGCTTGGATTACCATGATATTGAATGGTTTGCCTTGGAAACGAACAGAGATCATTCTGTCGTTTTTGAGATTGCATCCAAGTACTGCATTTCAGACTCTTTTGTTGACTATGATGGCTACTCCATTTCTTCTAAGGGATTTCTGCCCACAGTAGTAGATATAATGGTCATTGGATTTAAATTCACCCATTCCAGTCCATTTTAGTTCACTGATTCCTAGCATGTCGACGTTCACTCTTGCCATCTCCTGTTTGACCAGTCCCAATTTGCCTTGATTCATGGACCTGACATTCCAGGTTCCTATGCAATATTGCTCTGGAGGTCAAGGTGGCCCCAAATACCTGTCCTGCAGCCTCACGCCTCGTTCCCCATCCTGGGGTGCACTGACAGTATTTTTCTTTATAAAAATGCATCAGGGCTCATGCCTTCACTGTCACCTTCACTCATGTTGCAGAGCAAGGTGGTGCCTATCAGATTCTCGATTTCTCCAGGAAGCATGTAGGAGCAGCTTTGACAGACATGACTACAAGAGATAAGCCGAAGAGGGGTGGGGGCAAGAAGACCAAAGTGCACATTTCTAAGCAGCCCAGAATGGTATCAGGGGCTGGAATGCCAGCGGGCACAGGGATGAGGAGAAAACAACGCTGCGGAATGATGCTGACACAGAGCAACGAAAACACGTTGCATCTCCATTAAGTATTCAAGTAAAGCCTGGGGAAGGCGGCGGGGTGATGGAGGGGGAGAGGATTTGAGAAGCAGTGGGAACACTCAGCTCCAACCTTGCCCACCAGGGACTGAGAAGGGGGTGTGGTCTAGGATGCTGGGGCAGGTGGCTTCTGTCTTTAAAATGGTCCAGGTGATGCCGACACCTTTCCTTCTCTTGGAGAGCCATGGGTCAAGGAAGTTGACCAAGGCAAGGCCTTGGTTAACTCCTGTAACTGAGGAAATTTCACAACTAGACTTATCAAACGAACATCCATTAATCTTTTTTTTTTAAGTTTACTGCACTCTTTCTTATCAACAGAGTATTACTCAAGATAGCGTGTCATCTTCTAAATCTCTTCTTTTCCTCTTTAATTAAAAAAAAATTTTTTTATTTAGTTGTTTTGGCTGTACTGGGTTTTTGTTGCTGTGGGAGGGCTTTCTCTCTAGTTGTAGTGTAGGGCTTCTTGTTGTGGCAGTTTCTAGGGCAGGCTACAGAGCCTGGGCTCGGTAGTTGAGGCACATGGGCTTAGTTGATCTGAGGTCTGTGGAATCTTCCTGGACCAGGGATCGAACCCATGTCGCAGGCACTGGCAGGGGGATTCTTAATGACTGGACCACCAGGGAGGTCTTTCTCTCTGATTTTTAAAAATGTCATATTAAACACACAAAAAATGTGTAATGCTGTGTAAATTATCAAGCACAGTAATTAAAAACATCTGTGAGGTCATCTAACATGCTTCTGGAAATGCAAAATCTGAGTACCCAAGTGAGGATCCTAATATTTTTTTTGGGGGGGAGCCATAGTGGATATCAGTGAATGTCATCATATCATCTTAACAACTAGATGACGTCAGCTTCCTGAAAAATATGGGCCATTCTACGGGGTGGAGGATGGAAAAGGGAGACGCAGCCATAGAGCCTGTCACTGCTGGGTGGGGAGGGAACTGTGGAAATGGGCTCCAGTCTGCTTTAATTCCTACTAGGCTTTGTGATTTGGGCTTAATCTATCTGTCCCCCCGTTTTCTCATGTGCAAAATGGGAAGAATAACTGTGTGTGTGCTTAGTCGCTCGGTCATGTCCAACTCTCTGTGACCTTTAGGACCGTAGTCCACCAGGCTCCTCTCTGTCCATGGGATTTCCCAGTCAAGAAAACCGGAGTGGGTTGCTATTTCCTTCTCCAGGGGATCTTTCTAACCCAGGGGTTGAACCTATGTCTCCTACACTGCAGATGGATTCTGTACTCACTGGGTCATCAGAGAAGTCCTAATAATAATTGTACCAACTACATAAGGTGATTATGAAGTGTAAAGATGAAGTGAATAGGACAGTTCTTAGCACAAGCCCTCAGTGAACAGCAGCTGTTATAGTTATGGGGCAAGGGGAGGGGTGATAATAAAGGTCAGGAAAGGAGGTCTGAATGAGCAGGAGTTAACCTTTCCTGCAACATGACTTTCCCTTGTTCTGGTTCTGCCCTTGGCCTCTTTCTCATCAGCACCCATAGCAAGAGGACCCAGATCTGAAGGGCCTCCAAGGGGAGTCTAAGCCAATAAAAAATGGGGCAAAAGCATGACATGGAACCATCTCCTTGTGACTGAAATCGGTTCTCAGTAAGCTCTTCCCTCTACTTCTGCCTGGAAGGAATCAGGCTGGAGTCAAATGAAGGGGAAATTATGGCAGAGAAGAAAAGGCAGTCCTGAGTCGAGCTCTTCAGTGGCCGAGGCCACAATCTCACTCTTGCCTTTAGAAACATCACAAAGGGTAAATTTTACAGTAAGCTCTTGGGGCGTAGTTTAAGGCACTTTGTCTATAATTTTCATCCATCCCTTCATCCATCTACCCATCCATCCATTCATCATCGATCCATCAATCCATCCACTCATCCATTCATCTATCCATCCATTCATCATTGATCCATTGATCCATCCATCCATCTATCCAGTGGCCTTTTCTAAGGCATAGTCCCTGCCTACAAGATGTTTCAAGACTTCCAAGACCAAAGGCTGTTGGATAGACTATCAGGATGCTGTCCTGGAAGGACAGTGGGCACAAGCAAGGTGCCATGGGGCAGAGGTGGCTAAGGAGACATCATCTGACCTGGACCGTCAAGTGTGAGTGTAGCTCATAGAGTGTGGATTGGGTAGGGGTGAGACAACCAAGGAAAGTATACCAGGCAAAGCGAGAACAGGAAACACTCAAAGTTCGGTTTGAAAATGTCCAGACAGGAATCCATTCACATTTGAAGGATACAATTGCGGGGGGGTGGGAGGGGGTGTCAGAACTTAAGTGTGCAAGACTTTTGCTGGCCAAGCTGTCATGCCCTAGACCTTTAATTGACTTTGGCCATACTGGGTGATGCCTCTGGCCATCCTGCATGGCCGGACCTAGATGGCCTGCAAACATACACACCCTGGAGAAGGTGGGTTTTGCCTCACAATCCATCAGGCGATTGTGGCAAAGTCAACTGATGTGAGCGGCTGGGGGACACAGGACAGCAGTGGCTGCTGGGCTCCCGGCGGTTATACAGTTGTGCCTGCCTGGCTCCCCACCCTCAGGGTTCAGGCTGACATGCTCCTACCTTGGAATTGTTCTCTGAGGTAAGAGAGACCTATGATGGTGGATTTCTTTAAAAGTCATCAATTAATCAATCAGACATGGAAGAGAATGTTCATCAGAAGGTATCTATGTTTATATGTTCGTTTTAAAAGAAATCTTCAAAGGAATAAAATGTGCACAATTAAAATTATTTCTGAGATGCAGAAGCTCCTTCAAGTAAGTGGGTTCCTGCCTTAGCTGGAACTAAAAACGCTCCAGCGAAATCCATCTCTACCTGCCTCTAACAGCGATGGTGCGACACGGAAAGTTGCTTGCTTCATTATCCTGGAACAAATTTACACTTGTCTGAGGAAACGGGCTAAGTGTTTCCAATCATTTTAGAGAAAGAGTGTCCTCGTCACTGTGGAACCCACACATGCGATAACAGCACACACGGAACAAAATAACAGTTCTTTTACTCAGAGAAAGGAAGGGTAATGGTTACTTAGAAAGTGTCCCAGACAAGCTGTCAAACTGAATTCAGAGAGCTGGAGTCTGACTCCAGGACAGGGCTGGCTGGCTCAGGTCTCTGGGGACTGGGGTTTCCTGCCTGCTCCAGCTTACAGACAAAGATTCTTTGTTTCCAAACCTCTCTCTCTCTCCTTCTCCCTCTCTCAATATCTCTCTGGTGAAAACACACACACACATACAACATGCAGCTCTCCAAAGAGGGTCAGATCGAAAGTAGACAAAACATTAACTCTGGAATTTCAAAGGAAAACAATTAAAAAAAAATAAAACAGAGAGACTAAGCTACCGTCTGTTCTAGAATCATAAATCTTGCCTTTGGACGCAGAAATAGCACACACTCACACACACACGCACTCAGCAATCATCCTTGCTAAAAATGGATTAGGGCTATTTCATCATAAAGGAAAAACATATAATGACAAAGTTCTTAACAGGCCCTCCCGGGAGGCCTCAATACCCTCACGTTTTAAGTGCACGTTAGCGGACACAGACGGAGCCTGTGAAGCCACACAACCTGCTCCATGAGAGATGTTATTTACTCCCTAAAAATAACAGGCCATTACCTCACAGCATTACTGGCCTTTTCCTTCAGGCACACGTGTTCCAGACCAACTCCTTGCAGGGCAATGCACACAGGCCGAAGGCCCTGCCAAACACACGCTCACCCCGCCTAGACTCTCACTCAGGATGCTGCCTCGACCCCATCCCCTACGCTGAACCCCTAACCTGCTACCCTTGTTCACAGCCACACACACAGGGCACGAGAATCAACATTCTGCATGCATCCACATCTTCTCCATCAAAACAAAACTTCTTGCAGCATCTTTTAAATCATGGAAAATGTCAAAGATGTAGGAAAGCAGAGAGAAAGATGTATTGCACTGGGGAGGGCCCTTCAGCTTTAACAGGCATGAACTCACGGCCAGCCTGACTCCAGCTCTCCCCCGCATCTACCCACGCCCCCTCTCCGCCCCAACTACTTTGAAGCAAATCCCTGGTTCCTTTGCTAAGCTTCTTTCTCACAGAGTGAGACTGTACCTGTCCATCAGTTTCATGAACACCACCAAGAGTCCCCCCACAAGCCTCCCCTACCATGCACACGTCACAAAACTGGACCTCGGTGCTCCCAAGGGGCACAATAAGGCGCACCAGGGGAGAGCACTGGGTCCTGTCCCCCTAACCCAGCCCGTGCCCATGCAGCCCCCACACAGGACAGACCCAGATGTGCTGACTGGTGTCTTTGATGCCCACCTCCTCTTCTTCAATACCCATTTCCAGAGCCACTATGCTGGGTCCTTCCAGATCTTCTCCCATCTTTCACTACGATCTCTATCATTAAATCATCAAGAACACCCCGTAGGGGCTGAATATGCAGGGGGAAGTGGTGAGACGTGGTGTTGTATCAGCCATAAACAACACAGAGCATTGACTTACTGGCCCATCTGTCTCTGACTACAACCCCTTGAGGGTAGCTGGCTGGGTACCACATTTCTGAGGCTCAGTCTGGCATTCCATACATAGCAGGTTCTTATAAATGAAGAGACATGTGAATGGGTGGAGGAGGGCACGAGTTCTGACTAAGGTCCTGGGTGAAGCTCTTCACCCTCTGTGTGGTCGTGGGGGGACCCACGCCTTCTCTTGCCTCCCAGTGCCTCTGTCCCATGAAAGGTTCAGAGTGAATGGTCCACTTTAACACTGAATGATTTTCCAACTCTTCATTACTCTTAGGGAGCTTCTTGTAGGTCACATGCATTTTTCCATTTGATCAAAGCAGTTTCATATTATTCCTTAATCGTTCCACATGTGAATATCCCTGCTGAAATTTTAAACAACTTGTCCATCACATCTACAGTGTTACCATGCCATCTAATATGGTGTCCTTCACAACCCTGGGCATTATGTCAATAGGTAGTAAACCAGCAAGAGTGTTCTGATGATTTTGTGATAATACTACCAATTACTACGGGGCTAAGACACTGAACACTTACTGCTGTGTCAGACACCTGGTAAGAGATTTATGCATACGATATCACCCCTGAAGGGGCCTTAAGCCTGTCCTCATTCTACCCATGAGGAAACTGAGGTAGAAAAAAGTAAATGACTTGACCAAGTTCACCTAGCTTGAGCCCAGAGCCTGAGTTTTAAACCAATATGCTATAAGGCTGAAATATGAGATGAACACCTGCTTTGGGGAAATTTAAAGCATCAATTAAAGAATGTTTAAAATGTCAGATGCTTGATGCAAAGTATTACATAAAGAATGGATAACCCACAAGGTCCGTCCATATTGCACGGGGAACTATATTCAACATCCCATGATGAATCGTAATGGGAAAGAAGAAAAAGATTGTATATATGTGTATAACTGAGTTACTATGCTATGTAGCAGAATTAACACAACATTGTAAATCAACAATACTTCAATAAAATAACTTTTTTAAAAAGATGTCAGATGCTTAAATGCTGAGATGAGAAACAGACCAGAGGGAGGAAAGAACAGTAGGAAAGTGTGTTTGAGTCCTGCTCTGTCCCGAGACGTTGGGGACTTCAAGTGAACCCTGTAACCTCTCTGTGCCTAGTTTCCATGATCTGCAGATCCAGGGTGATAATAATACCAGCCCTGCCAGCTCATGGGGATGGAGGGTGAGAGGTGCAAATGAGATAACAGACCTGCAAATGCTCAGCAAACAATGAGGGTCTGCAGAATGATGGTGCTGGCTGTAACACAGGCCCCACCATCTGGAAATCTCCTCGAGCCAGCAGGGCTCTCCTTAGCATGATCTTCAGCAGTGGTTAGGCGTTTCACTCTGAAGGACACGGAAGGCTGGTTTCTCCCCCTCTCTCTCCCACACTCAGCGTGCGAGCAGACAGACTTTTTATCCATCAGCTCAGGTGACGGCAGGCCAGGGCTGTTCCGCAGGCCGCCAGCGACCCACATGGAGGAGGAGCAGTTTGCATTCCACAGCAGGTCCTGAAAGGCTTCCCCCGGGCTGAGGACAGAGGCTCAGGCTCCACGGGCTGGGCTTATAGTTTATGAGTTCCAGGAGTTCATAAACAACGAGCTCAGTATCCTCCGACTTTTGGAGAGTCAGAGGCATTTAAATGTGTCTGGCACGAGGAGCTGAGGACATGAGGTTTAGGATGCAAAGCAGCATTGCAGGGGTGTGCTGGAAGGGCCCAGGGCAGGGCTGCTCTGACCTGTATCCAGGACGTACACACTCGCCCCTGGGCGTGGAGGTCGGAGGATGTCACTATGTGCTTGAAACAGCTATTTAACTTCCAGAACCCTAGTGCCCTCCTGATAAAATCAGGTTGCCAACTCCAATCCCAATTACTAACTTTTTTTTTTTTTTTTTAAATTTTGGCTGCGCTGTGTGGCAGGTAAGATCCTCGTTCCTCAACCAGGGATTGAACCCTTGCCTCCTGCATTGGAAGCATGAAGTCTAAAGCAGTGGACCACCAGAGAAGTTTCCCAATTACTATTTAGATACCCATGGTGAGAACATATAAGAGATTTTTGAGGGCTGAAGTGATGGACTCAGGTAAGGCTCAGGTCAAGATCAATAAAGATTAACCTCATCAATGACAAGGATGAAACAGAACAAATTTTCCTATAGTCAAGTCAACCTGTTCTTCCATAAGTACACCAGGAGGTCCTGCCTTTCCTTTTCGAGGTTGGTTTGGGGCCAGGAAAAATCAAGATCAACCATCCAGTGTGTTTCCAAGAAAACCTGGGTGGCTAGGAGATGGGCCTCCCTCCCCTCTTTCTGATTCAAGTCTGCCCTGTAGGACAGCACTGCTCAATTGTGGCTGCAGGTTTAAGAGTAACCTGGAGATCTTGAAAAAATTCCCAATCCCACCTGTCACTCCTAGAGATTCTGAGTCAGTAAGTTGTGTTTGGGACCTGGGCATCAGTATTTTAAAACATTTTTTATTTTGACTTTTCCAGTATTTTTTTTCAGTTATATAATACATATTCAGATTATATACATATATATATATATACACACACATATATGCATAATTCATAGGCAAAGAAACAAACTTATGGTTACCAAAGGGGAAGGGATAAATTAGGATTATTATACAGTAAATTCCTGTTGCTATTTTATATACAGTGGTATGTATCTGTTAATCTCATATTCCTAATTTATCCCTTTCCCCTTTGGTAACCACAAGTTTGTCTTCTATGCTTATGAATCTGTTTCTTTTTTGTAAATAGATTCAATTATATTATTTTTAGATTCTACATCTAAGTGATACTATATGATATTTGTCCTTCACTTCACTTGGTTGGATAATCTCTAGGTCCATCCATGTTGCTGCAAATGACATTATTTCCTTCTTTTTTAATAGCTAATATTCCATGGTATATAGAACACATCTTTTTCATTCATTCATCTGTTGATGGGCACTTGGGTTGATTCCCTGTCTTGGCTATTGTAGATAGTGACGCTATGAACATTGGGGTGTGCGTATCTTTTCGAATTAGTGCTCTTGTCTTTTCTGGATTTCTGCCCAGGAGTGGGATTGCTGGATCATATGGTAGCTCTGGATTTAGTTTTTAAGGAACCTACATACTGTTTTCTATAGTGGCTGCACCAACTTGTGTTCCCACCAACAGCGTAGGAGGGTTTCCTTGTCTCCACATCCCCTCCAGCAGACGTAGATTTTTTGATGATGACTGCTCTGACTGTTGTGTGGTGGTACCTCACTGTGGTTATGATATGCCTTGCTCTAATAATTAGCAATGCTGAACATCTTTTCAAGTGTTTTTGCAGTTTTCATTGAGGTGAAACATACGTTACATAAAACTTACCATTTTGTTCATCTTTCAGTGTACATTCCAGTGGCATTTAAGTACATTCACATTGTCCAACCATCATCACTATCAGAACTCTTTCATCTTTCCAAACTGAAACGCCATGTGCCCATTAAACAAGAATGTCCCATTCTTCCCTCCTTCTAGCCCCTGGCAACCACCCTGCTACTTCTCTAGTCTCTATTAATTTGTTGACTTAACGTTCCTCCTGTGAGCAGAGTCATACAATATTTGTCCTAGGGCATCAGTTATTTTACGAAGTTCTCCAGCTCATTCTCTGCTTAGTTAGGACGAGGGAGTAAGCCAAGCGGGGGCTTTGTATGAAGTCACTTTTGGGAAGAGAGGACAATGCATGGATGTGGTTGGAGATGATAGTGAGAAAATTGCAGGGACAGAGAAACATAATGGAAAAAAATTCAAGTCTCCACCCACACTACAGTTAGACAAGGTGTAGCTTTCATGAAAAGCCAGCTAGAAGGGAAATGCTGTGTATGTCAGGAGGACGATCTGAAGCAAGGGATTCTGAATCCTACAACTTGGGTTTGAATCCTTGTTCTGCTGTTAAATAGCTGTGTGTCTTTCAAGTAACCACTAATAGTCCTGAACCTCAGTTTCTCTGCCTAAAAAATAAGACTGATTCTTTCTACCTCGCGGGACATTGCCAGACTTAGAGAGGCAAAGCTTGTGAGAGTGCCTGGGGCACGGCAGAATCCTGTACAGGTGACAGTGGAGGCTGCTCCTGCCGATGGGTAACAACTGTTGCAGTTGTTCAGGAGCTATACATCATGTCCGACTCTGTGACCCCATGGACTGCAGCATGCCAAGCTTCCCTGTCCTTCACTGTCTCCTGGAGTTTGCTCAAGTTCATGTCCATTGAGTCAGTGATGCTACCTAACCATCTCATCATCTCAACAATTGATTCCATTCTAATTTATTTTCTAACAGCATTAGCCTTGGTAACAGGTAGAGAGAGGATAATTGTTCTAGCTGGGTCCAATCTGTGACCACAGAATATTTAATTTTAAAAAGGTTAGGGACTTCCCTGACAGTCCAGTGGTTATGATTTTGCCTTCCAATGCAGGGGATGTAGGTTTGATCCCTGGTCGGGGAGCAAAGATCCCACATGCCTTGGGGCCAAAAAAACAGAACATGAACAACAGAAGCAAAATTGTAATAAATTCAATAAAGACTTTACAAATGGTCCACATTAAAAAAAAAAAAACCTTAAAAAAAGCTTAAAGACTGTTACAAATTGATTTTTAAAAGCTAGTCTTACTTCGTGGGCACCAATAACCCTTAGAGAGTACAACAGTTTTCAAGAGACAACCTGGAAGGGTGATTATGCCATTTTAAAGTAAAAAGGCATTCTCACTGGATAAGCACAGTGAAGGCGCATTCACAGAAGCGTTCACCTCCTCAACTTCTTTCTTTTGTGCTTGATGCCAGCACCTGTCCTTTGTGAAACACACACACACACACACACACACACACACACACACACACCACACACACACACACACACACACACAGAGCTCCGGATCTCTTGAGGGGCTCTGGGTTTCTTTGGGGCTGTGCGTGTATCTTATTCAAAGAAGGTGGAGCTAAGGTTGCACCATGCCTTCTCTTTATTTTTCCATTTAAAATTTTAAGAACTCAAGATTGCTCTTAGAGAAAAGCAGAAGAGAGAGGGGTGGGGTGGAGGGTGAAAGGGAGGGAGCGAGGAGTGTGGCTAGCTTTGTCTTGCTAATGTACTTTTGTTTTGTGGACCATGGGCCGTTTAGACAGATTTGGACCACCTCTTGAGGGGGGAGCCGCTGGAGCAGCAAGACATCTCAAGTGGAAAGCTTTACGGGTGGACAAAAGATGCACCTGCAAAGCGCAGACGTCTCCGGAGACCAGGGCCAATGCTGGGAGATAAATGCCCGGCGCCACCTGACTGAGGGTCTGGCAGCGCTCGCTTGCCTGGAGACTGCAGTTCATTCATTTCAGAAGAGGAGCAGCTCCTGCAGAAGCTCCAGAGAGCCCAGCACAGCACTGTACACACACAAAAGGACCCAGGAAAGGAAGGGGCGTAGCGCAGGGAGAGGGCAGGCTGAGGGCTAAGACCCCTGCAGGAGTCATGAGTCAATAACCAGCGCAATAATAATCAGTCAATAATCAGTTCAACCCAGACACACTCGCTTCTTAACAGAAACCTGTATTTAAAGTCCAATATCGGATGCCCTCTCACTGGGTCCGCCCCACAGTCTCACTGGTTAGTCCTGCTGTCATAAGCAGGTCTCAGCCTGTAGCCCTGCATGAGCTTCAGGGGTCTCCTGCCTGCCTTCTTTCACCCTTTCCTTCCTCCCTCTCTTCCTCCTTCCTTGCAAGAAGTGGATCGCTACCTGCAGGTGAAGTGAAAGCTCAGTAAGCAAACCAGATCAGAGCAGAGGGGGACCCTGGATGGAAGCAGAGCCTCACCTGAGGCTGCAGGGTCATCTCCTTAAAACCCAACAACTCCAAAGTCAGGGCGGATTCTTACTGGCTTCTGTGTGTGTGTACTCAGTTGCTTCAGTCATGTCCAGCTGTTTTGAGACCCTATGAACAGTAGCCTGCCAGGCTCCTCTGTCCATGGGATTCTCCAGGCAAGAATACTAGAGTGGGTTGCCATTCCCTTCTCCAAGGGATTTTCCCAACCCAGGGATCGAATTCCAGTCTCCTGCATTGCAGGCAGATTCTTTACCACTGAGATACCAGGGAAGCCCTCTTACTGGCTTAATTTGGCCCTTTTACTTGACAGGAAGTTGAGGTTCGGGGCATGAAGTGATTTCCCCAAAGTAAACCAGAGGTGTTCCGACCTCAGTCTAATGTGTTTGTCATTGTAGCACATTTTTTCTTTTATGGATGTCTGCAATGCGATGGTTAAGTGGGTCACCTAATAAAATGCGGCTTGGACTGTACAATGAGTCAATATGACTTCAGGTTTTTTTATGGCAAAAGCCAGTAACTCTGATTTTGAAAGAAAACAGTAGCATAAATAGGACTGGCCCAGGGTGGGGTAGGAGGTGAAGAAAGTTGCAGAAAACCAGGAAAGTTCACAAACAGATTCATTGTGTTGAATACTTCCTCCACAGAACTGTCTGGTCATCATCTGATTATAAATTGTTAACAGGAAACAGGAAGTCTCATGTGATGGAAGGTGTGAACTTGGTCAAAACACCCAAGCTCACTGGATCTCTGTTTCCTCCATGACAATTTTGAACTAAATGGTCTCTAAGATCCTTCCCGTTTCTCAGAGCCTTATGTTTCTCTGTGATATGATGCTGTGCTAATCCCATGTAACCAATATCGACAACTCCTGCCTTCATTCATTCTATGTGGCAGGTGTGCATTAAAGAAAAAGTATTAAAGGAGAGAGAGCCAAGGAAGAGCGTGCTCATCATACTCCTACTCATCCTTCAAAGCCCCACTCAAAATGCCCCTCCAACAGGAAATTTTTCTTTTGCCTCGGGCAGATATTTTTTCACTCACATTTTGTCTCCCTTAAACCAGGTACTATGAATTATTCACTTGTTTAAACGCCCAGAATCTAACAGTATCTGGAGCAGGAAATCTCCACAATACTGTTTCACAAATAGAGATGATGAGAAATGTATTATAATGTTTGCTAAAACCCTCACCAGAGAAAACCATTTTCTGAGATGATTTTCTTTCTCTCTCAACCAAACCAAACCAAACCAAGTGAACTAGACCATATCCCCAAGTCAGCACTTTAAAAATGAATTGGTAGTGCTAAAATGTCTTACCAAAAAAAACCCCTGAAAATGTGACATTGCAAGAATCCTCAAAATCTTTACTTCATTTTCTTCAACAGAGAAAGCCCCTGCCTTTCAGCTTTGAAAGTGAGTAGCATCCATTTCCTTCCAAGAGCAACATGCTTTCTTTCATGGAGTAACAGCCTCAGATCGTATTTTTATGATATTATCACAGGATATTTTACACCCCTGTCATGTTTTTGCAATGAGCAGCACAAAGGGGATCAGCTTAGGCTTCTAAAAAAGCCAAGTGGACAAGAGACTTGGGGCCCACATTTGAGGTTCCCCACCCCAGTCTTCCCATCACAGACAGTCCTGGACTGTTACAGAGGACCCTTCTACAACTCTACACGCCTGAGAGAACACACTCACCTTCCTTGACATTCAGCCGTGAGGACGGGTCCGTGTGGGAGGTTGTGTTATAGGCCAACAGTGAACCTGAAAGGCGAAGCAAAAACATCAGTTGTGTCCCAGACAAACTTCCGAGATCAAGACCAGGAAAGGGGATGGATGAGAATGAATAGGGGAGGGGAGGAGACAGGGAGAATGGAGGGACAGATGACTCCTTGAGAGAAGGAAAAAGTTAATGCCAGCCATCACGGGTTCCTGGGGTCAAGGTCCGAGGAAGCTAGGACAGAGTGCTCATGGGTGGGTCACACACAAGCCCTCGCAGCGGCCATGATTAAGGATCCGGAGGTCCTGGGTCACTACAACCCAGCAAGGACACACGGCTGCAGGCACTGTTCTGGTCCTGTGACCGACTCCCTGTGTGACCGTGGATGAGCGACTTTCCTGGTCTGCACCTTGAACTGCAAGAAGGACTGGCAAACGTTTTATCAAGACCAGATAGTAAATACCACCTCTGTGGAACATCTCTCTGTTTTGTCCACGGGCAAGTGCTGGCCAGATCCGGCTGCCACTGGCACTGCCGTGCCCTGGAGGAGAGGTCTGGCCAGGTCCTTCCTGCTCTGATGTCCTTTGGGTTGACAGGTGGGCGAGGTGCTTGGATGATCACGTTGGTGGAGGGAGTGCTAGGAGCTGGGGATGGGATGGGGGTGGCAGCGCTCCTCAGAGCAACTTGTGTCTCCTTTTACGCATGTCTAAGAGAACACTAGACTTAAGCCATAATACACTGAATTTCCTGTCATCAAAGGCTGCTGATATACAATCTTTTAAAATTAAATGTTCATGCAGAACTACTCTTAGTAAACACTAGTCTGGGCATTTTCTAGTTTTCTCTTCTCTTGCATGTAAAAAAAAATTCCCCCTCTTTCTTAAAACCTAGGCTTCCCAGGTAGCACTAGTCGTAAAGAACCTGTCTGCCAATGCTGGAAACGCAAGTTCGATCCCTGGGTCACGAAGATCCCATGGGGGAGGAAATGGCAACCCCCTCTAGTACCCTTCCCTGGGAAATCCCATGGACAGAGCGTGGAGGACTACAGTCCACGGGGTCGCAAAGAGTTGGACACGACTGAGCAACTGAGCCCATTCCTAAAACTGGGCTTGTTCCTCTGTTTCCAGCAAGCCCAAGAGCTTTATTTTGGGAAATGTAGGCATTTTTGCCCTCCGCCTTGAGGCTCTGAAGTTTGATCCAGAGGGCTAGAATCTGTTTTTACAAAGGACACGAGAGGCTGGACGTGAATGTTGGAGGCTAAAAAGTCTTTCTAAACAATCCTTTCCCTGATCCCTGGGACCAAGTGGACAGACTTAGGTGCCAGGGCTCCGGAGCAGGGAATGGACTGCCAGACATTCCTATTTTTAGCCTCAAGTCACGGAAGGGACACGGAGTGAAGCGCCTGCCTCACCCAGCCGTGGGCGTTTGGTTGTGTGCCTCAGAGAAGTTGTGGCCCCTTTCAGGCCGGGCGACCAAGAGAATTTTGGAAGAACCATCCAACTGGCTAGAATCACTGACTCTGGGCTTGGGCGACTATGCCTTTCAGCTCTGAAGCAGTTCCAGGTTAAAAGAGAAAAAAAAAAAAAGTGCAAGGATGCTGGTGGGATTGAGACAGTTTTGTGCCAAACTGTGGCTAGGCGGAGATACTTTTAGAAAGAAGGCAGTCACATGCCTGGAATATCCGAGAACCGGATGCATTTGGTTATTCCATTCTCAAAGATGTCGAGCATAAAGTGATTTTTACACTTCATTTAATATAGATCTTCATGCGAATGAGAGTTTAGAGTCAGACCTGCCTCTCACCACTTGCCAGCCTGGTGACCTCCATCAGTCTGCCTCATCTCTCCAAGCCACAGGTTCCTCCTCCATGAAACAGGATAATAGTAACACCTACCTGATATAGTTGTTGTGACGACTGAATACACACAACTGACTGAAGTAATACATGCAACTGCTCGCAACAGACCTTGGCTCGCAATGAGTGTTCAAAGCACGCTAGGCACTACCACAATTATTTTTACATCCCTGCTCCCGCAGACACCACAATGACACACAATAAACTCTTTATAAAAGAGCTCGCTGGGCATTTGTCTTATCCTCTGGAATTAAGAGTTATGAATGAGTTCTGCTGCAGTAAGAAGTAACCCTCCATGACTGGAAGGAGGTTACAGAAAGGAAGCAAACGTTCCGAGGGAAGCAAAAACAGTCTCCGGAGTAAGACCAAGAATGTCTGCCTCTCTGTCCCCGACATTCTCTGCCTCGGGCGGAAACCTCATGGCTGGAGCAAATAAAGAAAAATGATGGTCTCAGAGGACCGAACTGCCTGAGTCATTAGCGCAGATGCAGCAGACAGCACGAAGCTTAGATAAACCGCATTTATTAAATTCTCCCCTTGGTGCAAGTTCTTCTTTGGGCACACGTGAATTCCACAGGAAACTCCCAGAAAGCCTAGAGAAAGGGTCATTTGACCTTGGCAAAGCCTGCGTGAAATACATATTTCATGGTAACCCCGGAGAAGGATTCTACCCTGAAGAGTGTTCTTGGTTCAAATTTCCCCCCTAGAAGGAGAGGCTGCCTGCCTGCCCATGGAGGGCTGACTCGGGGAGCCTGACCTCCTTCCCAAGGGACCAACTTTTCCTTCTCTCCTCCTGTTTTTCTTTAACCAGTTTATTTAGCCAGTTCCTCAGGCTACCCAGAGTGGCAAGGCGCACTCTTTCCTTAAAGGAATTCATCTAGAGGCAGAAAGATCCTCCCTGGAGCCTGGCCTCTCAACCGTGCCTTGGGAATGTCTCCCTCCTGCTTTGGGGCCCCTTCTGTGTGCGGTGAACGCCTCCTGGTCAGAGGAAACAGGCTGTGCGGTGAGAAGGGAAGCCTACGCTCTGTTTCCTCTGCCGGATGCTTTCTCTCTGTTTTCTCACTTAATCCTCATACAGATGAGGGAATCAACATTCAGAGAAGTCAAGCAATCTGCCCAGGGTCACACAGCCAGCAAGCCCAGGAAACAGGATATCCATTCTGGTCCATCTACAAAACCTGTTCTCAGTCCGCCTCCAGGCTACATCCAAGAGACGGGCAGCACTCACTTAAGGTGCTGGAATCAGGACAATGGTTGCTTTGGGGAAAGAAGCGAGGGGTATTGATGGAAAGGAGACACACGGGGGCTTCCAGCCTCCTCCTTGAGCTGGGGGTGCTCATATGAGTGAGTGGCTTCACACTGTGATAATTCTTTGATTTGTGCATTTATGATTTTTGCACTTCTCTCTGTTCAATACTTTAATTAAAACGTTTATTGCCTTCTCTGTTGATGTCTTTATACATGTATGCAGGCATCCATGTTTATCTACGTACTGGGGGCCCTGGAAAGCACGGAGGGGCTGCTGCTAATGGAACAGGCTTCCCCACGTGAAAGCACAAGGACAAAATCATTTCCCATTGTCGAGTCCATCCATCACTGGTACAGTATTTGGGATCTGAAAGAGGATGGAAATGAACAGAGGGAAGCTTGCAGGTGTGGGGAGCCCAACAATCAGGCTTTCTTCAGCCCCGTGCCCCCCTCAACGGACCTGGTCTTCATCTGGGGCACCTGCAGCCGAGACAATGACCGTCTGAGTGCCAAAGGCTTTGTCTCCCGCCTTGCCGAGATCCCGCCAGCCCCACCGCCAGCCTATTGAAGCTGGGCTCCCTTTTCTCTGCATTGCCATCAATGGCTCTGGCTGGAGGGTGCAGGTGGGGAGGGAGGAGGAAGGAGGCTCTGTGCTAGAAACAGCCTGGCTGATGGCTGAGTGTGGGGAAACCCGGCCTTTTGTTCTCCTTCACCGGTCAGACCCGGCCTGGAAGGGGTAATACTTCACCTGCTTAATTGCCGGGACCCATCACCTTTGCCCGAACATCTGAGGAGGCCGGTGGGAGCGCCACAAAACGCAAAATGTGTTTTCCATTAAGTTTAAATTAAAAATGGGAATCAAGATAGATACCTTTGCTGTGGTCTCCCTGTCACCCAATATATTTCATGTCTCTAGCGCTGCCACTATTTCAAAACGAGATTTCCTAGCCTGTTTCCCAGGTCAGACGCAGTTAGACAGAACAGGACTTGTCATAGAATGGAAAAAGGCTCTTCTGCCTCCAGCCACCCCGCTGGGGACCGTTCAGGCCCAAACTCCCCCCAGTGGCCCTGGGTCTGAATTGCCACTGGGGACAGCTCCCACTTCCTCTGAGGTCTGTCCCAATCTTGCCGTATGACACCCAATCTCATTTCCCACAGCCTAAGACTGTAAATACAGCCTCTGCCAAACGAGGTGTGCCTGCGAGAGATACTGATGGGGCCGCCTGGCGGGTCCAGGGTGTGGGGCGCCCCGCGGAAGGCAGAAGGGCAGGGCTGGCACCCAGATAGGTTATTCCTAAGCGGCCTCATTCCGGGAGGCCACAGGGAAGTATTTCAGAAAGCATTTATCTCTAGGTACAAATGAAAACAGAAAATGCTGTGGGGAAAATGGCCTGGCCCTCCATGGGTGTGTGGCCAGGGCCTAAGGCTAACCCCACAGCAGGAGAGGGAAGACCAGGTGGCCCAGGTAAGCAGGCACTCTCTATAAGGCCTGGCCTCTGACTTAGAGTGTGAGGCCATGAGCCTGGCTGCAGCCTGGGACTCAGGAAACCTGGGTCTTAGATACCAAGCTGCTCTCTACGGGCCGGGTGCCTTTGAACCAATTTCTGAAGCACTCCAGGCCTCAGTGGCTTTGGCTTTAAAATGGGAATCTATAATCAGCTGTCCATGGTGTCCACAAGGGGGCATCTTGTCCCCGTAAAGTAGATGACACCTGGGCAGATGCAGTGTGAGCCCTGGTGTCCCCAGGGGACAGTAGAATGATCCCAAGCCCTGTGAGCATCTCTCCAGACCTGTCCTCCTCCCATTTCAAGAGTGGGTGACATTACGGAGGGGCGGTATCAGGTACAGACACTTCGTCCGGGCTGGCTGAAAAGCCAGGGTAAGGAGAACAGGAGCCGCTGGGCAGGCCAGGTACATCCTAGCATGCTAGGCAGTGCTTAGGACACTGATATTTCTTCTCCATCATGGAAAATACATTTTAATCTGAAACTTGGTTTTTAAAATTTGAAAGTATAGCTCCTCTCCCTGACCACCAAATAAATACTCAAGCACCTTTTGTGAAAGTGTAAATACTATGTTGCTGTTGCTTAGTCACTAAGTCCTATCTGACCCTGTGGACTGTGGCCCACCAGGCCCCTCTGTCCATGGAAGTTTCCAGGCAAAATACTCGAGTGGGTTGCCATTTCCTTCTTCAGGGGGTCCTCCCAACCCAGAGATCGAACCTATGTCTCTTGCACTGGCAGGCAGATTTTTTGCCACTGAGTCACTGGGGAGCTTCTTAATTTAACCTTGTCTTTTTTTCCATTAAAGCCCAGCAAGCTCAGAGACTTCTGAGAGGTTCACCTGTTTTATAGTCTACTGACCGAGGCTAAGTTACAGGATTCTGACTCTCCTCCATCCACTTTCCTTAGCCCTGCAGTATTTCCTCCCTCTGTGCTGAGCAGCTCAGCTGTCTTCCTTCCACCTCCTCGCCAAAGTGGAACTGTCTGAACCTTATCCCCTCCTCCATGAAAGGACAAATGACAGAACACGAGGAATTAGCACCCATCTCCCGGCCTCCATTCAGCTGCCCCGGCCTCTCCCCTGAGGGCTGGCCTCCTTGCCTCCGCACAAAACATCCGCTGGAAACAAGTCTGAGGAAACAAAACAGTGTTTGAAGGCAAGTTGCTGGGCCCTGGGGAGTTCCCCACAATACTGAAAGGGGACAGTCACCACAAACATGACCTCCTGCAGGGGTCTCAGTGGACCAGCCACTACCAGGGGTCCCAGAGACTAGACATCAATGAAAAAGAGGCGGGGATCATTTTAAGCCTAAAGTCCTCAAAAGGCCTCCAGACTACAAGGCTATGCTGGGGCAAGTTTTTTGAACCTTAAGACAAGTATTTTAATTTTCACTTTTGCAGGCAGACATGGTTTTCTATCTTTGCACAGACCCCTTTATATTTTGCTGTTTCACCAAACATTATATCCTATCTGTGGTTTGTTCACCTCTGCTCAGCTCTGGGAATTTGCTCTGCTTCTAAGTTCCTTTCTGGAAATTTCATATTTTTATTGCTTTGGGGCTATCTTTTTTAATGTCTACAAATAATCTGAGAAGGAAAGAAGAAATCCATCCTTTTTCATGCCCCGCTACCTACAACCCCCAAACCAAACTGTCTGGCCTCCACTTCTGCTCAGGCTGCTCGGCCCTCTGCTCTTTGTTATCTGCTCTCCTCCGAAAGGAAGCCTCCTGAACGGTTTATCCACGACTACCATGTTGGACTCCTGGGCCTTCTAAGCATATGCTGGTTTTGCTTCAGCGTCTGTGGCTTGGGTTCTTTTGTTAGAGGAAGTCCTAGCGAGGACCTGGGTATGTTTACAGACCCACCATAAGGCAGGGGCTGGGATCACATGGCATGAATGGCATCTCCCCATATCAGTCAGGGCTTGCCAGGTGGTACTCGTGGTAAAGAATCTGCCTGCCAATGTAGGAGACAGGAGAGACCTGGGCTCGATCCCTGGGTTGGGAAGATCCCCTGGAGAAGGGTACGGCAACCCATTCCAGTATTCTTGCCTGGGAAAACCCAAGGATAGAGGAGCCTGGAGGGCCACAATATAGGATCCCAAAGGGTCGGACACGACTGAAGTGACTTAAAATACACAGCACTCAACGTTAGTCAGAATGTGCTTGAACACTCCGCATCACGGGCAACTGATAACTGGGCCCTTTAAGGGCCCCACAGTCACCGTCCTCACCTCTGTCCATCTCTTCTCCCACAAACAAAGGAAAGGGACCAGCCATTCCTAGACCACCCGCTGTATGAGGCCGGGAGGTGCAGAAAGGCAGAAAGGGTCAGTGTTTCTGTTTCGCTGGTGGTCTCTCCTCGTCACGCATCATGCTCTGCTTCCATGTGCCCACTTCCACCCCCGCCCTGCCCAGCTAGCATCGCTGCAAGGACTCTGTGCAAAGATCCTTTCTTTAAAAAACCCCTATAAACACTTACAGAAATATGGATTGTTAGAAAATGCTCATTCTCCAAAGCTCAGGAAGACTGGGTGGAAAATTGCCCCCTTTTTTGAAACGATCGTTTCTTGGGCTGACCTCATGTTGCAGCAAGACTCAGACATGAGGTAATTCCTCTGGTGTTAACATACACTGCATCACCCACACAATCCCACTGCCTACCAGACGCCTTGGAGGGGTGACCGGGGGAGCCCAGAGGCACCAGTGGAAACTTCCGAAGGCATTTTAAAAGTTCTTCGTTTTTACAGCCAGTGTGTGTTGCCCCCCAGCCCACCCCGCAGAGTGCACTGGTGCAGAAGGAGATCGAAGGTCCCAGGAATGGCGAGTTGAAGACACACTGAACACAGAAAACAAACGAAGAACTAACCCACCCAGAGCCCAGGAGACCAGGAAAAGCGGCCTTTAAACACTGTCCAAGGATTTCAGTTTTAAAGGGGCTTTCAAATCACCAACCTCCTTCACCGTGAGGCTGAACCCCTGCACCCTTGGCCACAGACAGCAAATCCTGCATCCTGAGGATGCCGGTGGATCTTCGGGCAGGGCTGACTGCTAGAAAACCCCTTGTGGAATGAACCACATCTGTTCTCCTGTAGCTTCCGCTTCCCCATCTTAGTACCATCTTTTCTGCTCACAGAACAATCCTTTGGTACTTGGGGTTATTGACGTTCCACCTGCTTGGGGCTTTCCTGGTGACTTAGACAGTAAAGAATCTGCCTGCAACGTGGAAGACCCAGGTTCAATCCCTGGGTCGGGAAGATCCCTTGGAGAAGGGAATGGCTACCCACTCCAGTATTCTTGCCTGGAGAATTCCATGGACAGAGGAGCCTAGTGGGCTATAGAGTTCAGTGGAGTCACAAAGAGTTGGACACGACTGAACGACTTATACTTTTCTGGTAAAGAGTTAAGGCTGAGGTTATTAGTGGGTTTATCAAAATTCTGTTCATATCTCTGTGTATATTTCACATCAGATGAAATTCGTATCAAATTGACCAGGCTTGGTCTTAGAAAATCCTTGTATTGGATAAATCCTTTGGACAACTGTGCCTTTCCTTTTACAGATTCTCCCTTTCCAAAGCTCTTTTCCTTCTCACTCTGCCAGGAGAGTCTCCAACAGACCCTAACCCAACTGTAACATTTGCTACTCTTCCTGATTGGCTGAGAAGGGTGTGTAGGTAACAGTGGGCAGTGCCAGAGAAAACCCAAGAATAAGAAGAACTTCATGTAAAAATATTCAAAAACGTAAACCAGTGAATCTAGAATTTTGGAGCAACTTGAAATCATTGCTCAAGATAGAACCAGCCAGGACATCCATCTATTTAAAATGTGGGGCAAAGTAGTTTCCAGAAAGGGATTCTCATGGGAAGGGTGCAACCAGCTTCCAGCAGACCTGCGCTCCACACACACACACACCCGGCTGCAGTGCCCTGGTTTTTCTTCATGCTTTGTTTTCCTTCCTTTGACATGGCAGGACTGGGTCAGCCCCCTGGCAGGGTACCTGGGAGCGAGTGTGACCTTGGCAACTTGACACCCAGAGGTGTCGCTCCTATAGCACCCACGCAGCATAATCTGAGGCAGGGGCCCTATGTCCTTGCCCTGGGCTGTCACTACGGGAACCAGTCTGCATCCTGAGCGGCCAGGCAGAGTTCTCTCCAGCCCTGGGGACTTGGCGCTACGGCCTCTGGGGGTGTTTCGCTGCCCCGAAACGGAAGGGACCGGCCACTTACTTTCCCTGAGGTAGCTGAGATGTGATAATAGCACTTCCGTGTTGTAGAGGGAGGTGGCTCGGAGGAAGTCCTCCTTGTTCAGTTTACACAGTTCCTTGCCGTCCATATTCTGAAAGAAAGACGTGTCGATCTCCATCAAGCTGTACTCCTTTATGGCCCACTCCAGCCACTGCCGCACGTGCTCCTGAGTCCACAGCGTGGGGTCTGCAGAAGAGAGAGGCTGTTAGCAAGGCTGCCAGAGGCAGGGCTCCTCCCCTTCTCTGTCTGTCTCTTCTCTCTCTTTCCACCTCCACCTTTCTCGTCTCCTCCCTCCTCAGTGCCCCTCCTGCAGAGGGAAAGTGGTCCCCCCACCCCCGCCCCAGATGGTCCTCCCAGAACACCCATCTGGCTCTATCGCATCTGGTGCAGCCTGAACCACTTAGCGCTCTGAAAAAGTTCTTAGGCGCGTAACTATGCACCCAGACAGGACGTTCTCTTTCAAGTCTTTGGAGGGCAACTGAAACCTCTGCCTGAGAAATCATGGCATCAGAATGAAAATAAGCCCAGTTGCCTAGAGCAGGGACCAATGGCTCTGGAAAGGGCGCCATCCATATCTTAAGAACATCAGTGATTTCATGGAGCAACAGCAATCTCTCCTATGGCTGCAGAAAAGACGTGCATTCACACTTCAACTGCAATTCCATCTGTGCAGGTGGAATACCCAGTGGTGTTAAGTCTTCAGCTTAACTCCAACCTGGATCTTCTCCTTTTGGGGACAGTTATATTAAAGGCTCTTTAAAATCATCCCCCCAGGGTTTTTAGGATATTTGAATCCCCAAAGAAGGGAAATGGTGTTGGAGGGAGAAAATGTTTTCACTCTTGAGGATAAATAATGTAAGGGCTGAGGTCCTAGGACCTCAAGGTATTAGATCTCCCCTGGGGACCCTCAGACTCTTTCCTAAACAGGTGTGTGTGGGGTGGGGGGAAATGTGTGTACTCTGAGTGCTGTGATGAGTTCTAGCAGGTTCCACAGTAGGTGGAGCCCTTATATCTTGTCACATATCACAATTTCATAACCAGCTCTCTCTTTGGCACCTAATTATTAGAGATAATTAGCTAAACCATAAACATGCTCATCACAGGAAGACCCATGCCCAGGAAAACTCAGGCAGGAAAGCACAGAATTAAGCAAGATTTTTGTGGTGGCAGTTTGAGGACTGGTCGGCAGAAGGGGTGACTGTGAATTTGCAATCATGGAAGGTTTCCTGGAGGACGGGAGGAGACTTAATAGTAGCCCCTAGCTTCTACTGAACTTGTTTTATTAGCCTGCTATTTGGTAGGAATATCTGTGCTACCACCTCACTTTCTCATTCTAAGGGTCTGTTAAGGCTCTTGGTAAAAATGGGAACAGGTTTGAATGATTAGGAAGGGCCATGGGGAGAGAAGCAGGGTTCATACTAACTACCCAATGCCCAGAAACTTGTAACAGTCCAGATTTTGAACACTTCCTAGGTGCCCACTGCTTTGGGTGTGCTATTTTTCACAAATACCCTGAAAAATGGCTATTTTCATTTTGCAGGTGGGAAGTGGAGTCCTGAAACATTAAGTCCTCAACTTAACCTTTAATCCTAGTATGAGCTGGGGTTCGACTGAAAGCCTCCCAGGACTGCACTTAGCTGAGGATCCCTGCACCCTAAGTCTCCTCCCTTGTCACCATCCTGTCTTAGTTCATTCAGGAGGTGCTTTGCCATCACGCCCAAAAGCAGAGCTACTCGGGGCTACATTGTACAAGTCTGGATCTCTCTCTCTCCCTGATCTCACATAAATTTCTTGCTTTGTTTCACTCTTTTACTCTCCAGGAACAATTAGGCATGGACCATTGGTAAATGGAAATGATTTTGCACCATTTCAGAATTCTAAAGAAAAATGTCCTGGGGGAACTTGGATTATGTCACATATTATTTCATCAGCTCGCCTCTGCTTCTCTTAATTTCTCACTTCGAATATCCAAGGCCTCCAATTCAATTTTACACTGTAGATTTTATTTATTTTATTATTTCCGCCCTTGCTTTGGGCTCTATCACAATATTATTTCTCTCCCTTTACAGCACAATGAATTATAAATCTTCCACTCCGGAGTGTGCTAAGCTCTTCCAAATGTATTTCCTGGATGATTTAGTCCTAGTTTCTTCCCATCTGAACTTGGAACTGGTGATGAACTAGGGCCCTCGATTATGCTTGTCTTCAAATCCCACCATAAATCCAATGGGTTGTTCCACCGATGTTTTATGGCCTTGATTTGTGAGACTTTCTCTTATGTCTAGGAGGCTGACCAGGAGGAAGCCAAAACGTGTGAGGATAATGCTGCAAGATCCCGCCAGGAGTAAAGTAATGAAGTGAAGCCCTGGCTAGCGAATCCATGACATGAAGTGCTTGGAACATTCTTTGATGGGAATTTATGCTATTTTCACTATTACTGCTCTGGTGACCTTGGCCCCCTAAGACTGCCACCTTGATTATCTTTTCAAAAGTACTTCAACACCACTTCAGAGTTGAAGGGTCAACCAGTCTGGTCATTCCCCTCTCCTTTCCCGTCTTCTCCCCAAAGTCACTTCGGAAATGAGATGCTGTCAACATTTGGTTCAGAGACAACCTCTGGCCCCCTAACTCTTCTGTCCTCAAGATTTCCTCCCTATGTTGGCCACTGTTGAGAGAAATGGGGGGCGGTGGTGGGGGAAAGTTTGGTTCCAAGTGAGCAAAGGCTTGGAGAGGCTTGGCTCCAATGTGGGGAGTCCAGAAGTTTCTCTCCAGGCCAGTTTTAGCTCAGTTTCATTTCTGCCTTCTTTCTATGAGAAGGGAGAAGGCACAGTTCTCTTGGCTCTCACAGATGCACCTGAGCTAAACATTCCTAGCTGGAGTCCCAAGGGAGGGGCGATCAGATACAGATGCTTCTTTCTCGATGTTAGAGACAGAAGTAACATCACAAGGATGAAGCTGTTTGCATGGTGCCCAGCACCAGGAGGCACTCAGTATACGGAGCTATTCTTTCTCTTCCTCTGGGTGGCCACATGTTTATGGAAGAAGGAAATAAACATGCTTTATGAGCAGTTTTCAAGTCCTGCAGGGCACAGAGACTTGAGAGCCCACCCCTCCCCTGCTTCCCTGTCCCCACCCCTCCTGCCCCTGCCACCTGGAGTCTGGCCTGGAGCACAAGCATGTGTCTGCAGTCCTAGGAGATGGTGACACACAGCTTCCCATGGAAAGGAAATACAGAGGGCCGAGGACGGAGCGGCCTGTTACAGAGCCACACCTTCCAGACCGACCCGCAAATTCCTCTGGATTACCTCAAAGGGACATCTAATCCTTGGCTCTCATTCACAACTGCATTTACACGTTCCCAAATGGAAGGAGTTTGCCTTTCGGGTAAACTTGTTTTGGTAAGTCATTGACTGCCTCAAATTTGAACACTCTGGCACCTTCTACCTGGCATAGACACTACACGGGGTAGTTTCTCCTCCCTTTTCAAGCAGGCAGCTGAGCTCGCCAGCCAGTGTCCAGCCAGCACACAGAAGGCCTGAACAATGATTTTATTTTCTGTGACCAACAGTACCGATACCTAGGAAAAATAGCCTATTTTTACAGAATGACAAAGCGTGCTGCGCACATGTTCAGGCACTCCTTTTGTTAAATATAGTTGCTTCTATTTTGGACCTGGAAGAGATGGCTGTAATTCTGGAAAGGTGGGACCCTGCGGATGCCAGGAAGTGCATGCCCGATGGACAGGACAGAACTCCGGGCCACTCTTGTCCTTAAAGGCAAGGGTGGGCACGTCTGGGTGTTCCCAGGATTCCTTTGGGGTTCAGAAGATCTTGCTTCTCCTCTCTCAGCAGGCCTTGTCCGTGGAACCAGGCACTGAGGGTTGAAAGTGTGACGTGACCTGTTGAAGGCGGGGCTTCCTGAATCTGTGTGTCAGGGTTCCAGTGACATTTGGGAAGCTGTCATGGAGGGTGGCCAGGGAAGAAGGTGTAGCTTTCCCTGCTAAGCATTTCCATAGAGAATAGGGTACCAGGTGAAGATGTAGGTGCCCCTCCCCCAGGACGACGAGCTCAGAAGACTGAAGACATGGGTGGCACCCAGTGAAAGGGTTCCCAAAATACCTGCGGGGACGATGACCCTCCTCTCGTTGGTGGTCATGTTGGGGGGAGGGGGGCCGTTCTTCTCGTCCATGTAGCTGTTGTAGCTCATGGTGTTGGATTCACCTCCGCTCACGAGCTTGCCGCACTTACTGACGCTGCAGTCCACCGGAGACTCCCTGGAGCGAGAAGAGACAAAGCTCAGGGGAAGTCATCAGTGTCACTGTTGCCACTGCCACCAGAGCATCCGTGGAGCCTCTGCCCAGTCCTACCGGGTGGAGCGAGGGCGACGGGGGTGCTGCTGACGCTGCCTTATTTCTATCCACACGGCCACTAGTTTTCTCCAAATCCCAGCCCAATCCTATAATTACGGTACTTAAACACTTTCTGGCAGCCTCACTGCCCTCAGACTGGAGTCTGGACCTCTGAGTTCGGCTCTGCCTGCAGCTGACACTTTTAGCCTTGTTGCCAGGCGACCTACCCTCCCTAGGCAGAAGCGCTGGACCTGGCTCCCAGACAGGCCTCTCCCCACTCTTATTGCACCCTGTTTCAGCTGTGGCCCTAGGACTTGTCACACTGTGGGATGGTTAGCCTGGCAGGTGCCCTTCCCCTGGCTGGATCGATGCCATGGCTTTCTTTTTTTTTTAACCTCAAGTATCCTGTAATAGTGGGCTTCCCTGGTGGCTCAGCAGTAAAGAATCTTCCTGCCAGTGCAGGAGACTCAGGTTCGATCTCTAGGTTGGGAAGATGCCCTGGAGAAGGAAATGACAACCCTCTCCAGTATTCTTGCCTGGAGAATTCCATGGACAGAGGAGCCTGGCAAGCTACAGTCTAGGAGGTTGCACAGTCAGACACATTTTAGCGACTAAACAACAACAGCAATCCTCTATAGTGCCTTCCAGAGGGGCTGAACAGTCACTGAGTCCTGAATCACTCATTACTATTGCATGTGTATCATTTCAACGTGCTTTTCATAGAGAGTTCTATGTGAATCTCCCCATTACCCTCCAGGTCCGACATGACAAAGGTTAACACCTCTTTCCTATGGTTAAGAAAACCAGAGAAGTACATGGTTGTCCCTGCTATTTTGCAACATGGGAGCATCTATCTGTCTGGAGACAAAGCTGACATCTCCCTTGTGACCAGCTGGTGCCTCAGCAGGCTGGCAAAACACACCACCTACCCAGAGCTTGGGGTCACAGACTCCTGGTGTGCCTAGGGCAGTGCTATCCTGCCCTGCCACTTCCACTCAGCCACTCCCCCAGTGCCAGGGCCGAAGGAGATGACTAGAGCCCAAGCAGAGGCTGCAGCTTTCCTACCCCACCCTCCCGGTTGTCCAGAGCAGGAAGCATCAGTTCTGGTAACCTGGGAGACAGCCAGTCTTCACAAGAGCTCCAAACCAGGCCCTCAGACCCAGGAGTTCAGATAAGGTTCAGATTACAGCCGGCCAACTCTGGGCTGCAGAACCTCGAACGGCTTTCCAGAGGTCTGGCCGCTGCCCTCCCTCTCTCTGCTGTGGGCAGAAACAGACCACGCTGAAGCCTAAAGGAGCAGGCGAGGAGCAGGGTTGTGCCAGACGGACCCGCCCGTCCTGAAAAGGCAGCAACGTGGAGGGCAGGCAAGCAATGGCCCCTGAGCCTGAGAGGAGAGGGGAAGGAGGGTGGGGACACGGCAGGGGAGGGGGGAGGCCAGAGCACATTCAGTAAAGAAAATTAAATGAATTTGTTTCTTAATCTGAAAGGAAAAAAATATTGAAGATCACTTATCATAGCTGGGAGATAAATGCTCCACTGAGATATTAGAAGTCAGACGGTAATTTTTTCCTGATGTCTTACAGAGGGGAACATGGGCTGAAAATGAAAATAAGATGTATAACTTACACATGTTAGAATTTAAGGTTTTACTATTCGCCTACTGTTTTTCCAGGCAGAGAACCAAGAACCAGCCGTCGGAGCCCCAGATTGTTGAAGGTTTAATGTCCCCATGGCAGTCTGAGGGGCGGCAGTAGCACTTCGGGGCTTTGCACCAGGGTTTGGCCCTTTGGCTTCTACTGGAGCAGGACTTGGCCTGAGATGAAGCAGTCCCGGAAAGACCCCGGTCCCGCGTCTGAGCTGAGCTCCGGTGGAGCTGGCCGGGTCCCCCTCACCCTAGTCCAAGCAAACCGCAAGTGGGCGCATGCGCACAGAGGCGCCGATGCCACCGGTGCAGGCACACGCACACGGGCACATACGCTACGCGTGCAGGCGTGCACACACACATGCACGCAAGCACAGGCCCGCACCCGCACACACACACACACACACCACCGCCACCACGGCCTGGCAGCCTTCCCCAGCATACTTGGCCATTGTGAAACAACCCAAGTGCAGCCGAAGTTTGGAGGATTAAGTTGGCCTTTAACCAAGACAGCAACGTTTTCACTAGCTGGGAGAGGCCGTGCCGAGGGTGGGGCTGCCAGAGCACACGCTTCCCCCGGCTGGGCAGACGGAGAGCACTTTTCTGTGAGGGGGCGGCGTCTGGGGTGGGGGTTGGGGGGTGGGGGTGGGACTGGTTGGCGGTGGGCGGGTGTGGCGGAAGGGGACTTGCCCTCCGTGGGCTGCATCTCTCTTTGGGAACATCGGAGAAATAGATGAGTTGTGAACATTCTTTTCTACCATCAGCTGGGCCTCTGGGGATTTATTAGCCCAAAAGAGAACTCTGGCCACTCAGAGGTGAGAAGTCGGACCTCAGAAAGCATCGCAGTGAAATGGCCCCTTATGCCATCAGCGCCCCAGGGCAGGGCCAGTCACTGGTACCAGGAGGAGAGAAAAATAAAAATCTGAATAAGGGAATCGTTTAGTAAAAGCTGCCTGGTACCTCTCTCGGTAAGGAGTCTGAGCACCGTGGTGAGAAAGGAGCCTGCTGGGTGTGTGGGGCGGGGGGCGGGGGAGGCCCTAGGGAGGACGTCTGAACAGCGTCAAGCCTGGGCCTTCCAGCTGGGGGCGCCACTGGGGTCGTCCAGTGGTGGGGCCTCTTCGTTTCGGGCCCACAGAAGCTCCCACGATTCTGTGCCCTCCTTTCTCTCCTGCTGCCGGGCAGGGCAAGGTGATCTGCTTGCCCACCGCCCACCTGCCTGGGTGCTTGTCTTCTGGAACAAGGCTTTGTCTTTGATCCCAGACTCTGCAAAGGGGCACCCTAAGGGAGACGTCCTGGCCCTCAGCCTGGACCTCTGCCATGTGCAGGCCGGCCCTCCTCTGACTCCTAGGAGAGAAGGAAGGAAAGCCATGCCTTCCCCATCCACCTGCTGCGCCCCTCCTCCCCTCTGGGGTTGCGGGACTCTGCGCCTGGGCAGACAGCACAGGCTTCCCAAGAGCCCAGCCAGCTATTGGAAGGAGCCAGGAATCCAGGTGAAGCACAGCATAAAGGCTACTCTTAAGCGAGGCAGCTGGTGCCTGTGAAGAGGACCGATGAAAACAAGGGGGGCATGCATGGAGGGGGAGGCTTTGCCATTCAGCCCACCCACTCTGCTGCTGACTTGTATTGAGACCTGCACTTACAGCTAGCATGGGGCTGGGGTCTGCAGGCAGCTGACAGCACTGAGACAGGTGACAGGAGGGCCAGCGGCTGCCACAGTGGAGCAGGGAGGAGGTGGTGGCTCTGAAAGTGTAACTCAGAGCATGTCCTGCTCAACCATGGCTCAGAAAGCCACACTGTGCTGGCAAGCCACAGCAAAGGCCATGTGGGCCCTGCAGCCTTGTCCTTTATTTTCACCAAAGGACCCAAGGTCTTTGCTCCTCTGGTTTTATTTCTGTGTTCAGGGATCATTGCTTTAAAAAGACGGCTGCTGGTTCCCAAAAGTGCCTCACAGACTGTCAAGCGATTGACACACAATGAGAAATCTTGAGCATTTGGATAACAGGAGATTTCAAAGACCTTGGCTGAAGACTGTTGTTGTTGCTCAGTCGCTAAGTCATGTCTGACTCTTTGTGACCCCATAGACCATAGTCTGCCAGGTTCTTCTGTCCATGAGATTCTCCAGGCAAGAAAACTAGAGTGGGCTCCTATTTCCTCTCCCAGGGGATCTTCCTCACCCAGGGGATCGAGCCTGCGTCTCCTGTGGCTTCTGCATTGGCAGGCGGACTCTTTACCACTGAGCCACCAGCGTAGCCCAGTTACCTGAAGATAATCCCATTCAAGTATGTAAACATCTTCTCTACCTTCTGGTTCAACCGAGAGCAACTTTACTCAAGAGTATGGGATCTAGTCCCACAGGTCTGCAGCCCAGGCTTACGGTCAATGAATATCCAATGTCCACACAGCTAAAAGGAGGTCCCCAGGGCTGTTGGAGCATTAGCAATATCTGGTGTGCCTTCTACATCACGTGCATACTGAGGAAATTGTGCCAATCTGTGTTGTCTTTAGGATTTCTGTAGGAGCCATGCAGAGATGTGTGTATGTGACCTTTTTGCCTTTGAAAAGGAGATGCAAATGCAAACTTCAAGAAAAGAAATCACCCACAGTAAAGCTCTCACGCTAACCTATACTTAGTAAATGCTCACAGCTTCTCCAGAACCCTGAGTACCCCTCCCACTCACCTTTCTGCCTGACAGGCTTCTCATTGCAAGGTGCAGAGTATTAGGAGGCACTTTAGCATGGGACTGTGTAGTCAGAGGCAGAAGTGACAGTGTGAGGCTCGTCCTCCTGTGTGTGGATGTTAAGTCTGCAGGTGTCTAATAAGGGCATTGGATCCTGCTGGCCAGGCTAGGCAGTGTCAGGGCAGACTAACAGTGAACTCTGGTCCAGCAATTCTGGCAAGCAAGCAATATATCCGTAAGTTGATATATATATTTTTTCCTTCATGGGATGTTTTCCCCCAAACTCGTGGTTGAGAAAGGATGCGGCTGAGAGTTAGTTGCAGACCACAGCTTGGATCATCTTGCTGAAGTCTACATCCAGCACAGAGCCTATGGGTCACACCGTTTGAAGAACAATTCATGGTAACAGATTCAACCACAAGCGGAAGGTAGGGAGAAAGGGGGCAAACCTGCCCCAACGTGGGCAAGATCGAATTTTTGTGAGCTCCTCAGATCTCAGTCTCTCCACCAGCCTGGATGACTTATTGGCAGCATCAGAAGCAAGAAGGACCTTGTAGCTTTAGGCACACAGAATACCTCCTCTAGAGACATAAATATCTGTAGGGTCTCTGATAAGCATCAAGTAACTCAGAATTCCAAGTTATCGAAGAACGTGGGGGAGAATTCACCGTGAATCATGAAGAGAAGAGAGAAATACATCTTTGGGTACTTTGTTGATCTGCTAGGGCAGCTATAACAAACTGCCACAAATGTGTTAGTGGCTCAGTTGTATTCGATTCTTTGCGACCCCATGGAAAGACCCACCTGAGGACCCACCAGGCTCCTCAGTCCATGGAATTCTGCAGGCAAGAATACTGGAGTGGGTTGCCATGCCCTCCTCCAGGGGATCTTCCTGATCCAAGGATTGAACCAGGGTCTCCTGCATTTCAGGCAGCTTCTTTACAGTTTGGGCCACCGGGGAAGCCCTGAATCGGTCCAAAACATTCTAGCCCAGCCCTGTCCAGTCGAAGGGGCCACATATATAATGTAACATTTTCTAGTAGTCACATTTTTAAAATAAAAAGGTAAAATTAATTTTAATAATATATTAAAATATATTAATTCAACACAGGCTGAAGATGATCATTTCAACATCATCAATATAAAAAAATAATTAATGATGTATTTCACTTTTTTCCTAACACTAAGTCTCCTAAAGCCAGTGTATTAACATACATATCAAGCACATGCCCATTTTGGATAGGTCATATTTCAAGTGCTCCAAAGCAGCATCTGTGACCAGTGGCTGCTGCCTTGGACAGCATAGATTCAGTGTATGAGCCAAGAAATCCCAAGTTTTACACTCTTTTTTCATCTGAAGTTAGGAATTATCTTCTGCATTAAAAGCACATCATCAGTGGTACTGAAAGGGACAGAAGCACAGCGTGGCAGGTGAGAGATTTAAATAGGGCGGCATCTGCTTCATCACGCTGGTTCTTTGTTGCGTGATCCAAGAATGTGATCCGACCGGGTTCCATCCTAAGCAAAGACATTTTTTTATGAAAACCCTGGCTCCCTGCTGCCCACTCCAGCTTCCACGAGAGCACTTAGGAGATGTTTATGAGGTGCTGGTGATGTCTAGACCTAGCCTGCCTGATTCTCAAGAATCCACTGCATCGTCTTGGTTTCCCAGGAGGGGCGAAGAGACATCAGTTTCTGAACCTACGCTGTCACCGCTCCTGGCCCTGGTCAAGACCAGCAGATCAGAAGCAGGGGCTGCTTTGTGAAACCAGAGCCAGGTAGATACCATGTCTGGTCTCCAGGGTCTTCACGCAGCTCCCCTCCAGCTGGCGTCTGGTGTGATGGGAGGAGCCTCGGTGGAGCTGGTGAGGGGGTTCTGAAAACTGATTTCTCTGGGGGGACCTCCTCTGCCCAGGATTCATATATGGCAGTACTTGAGGCTTCCCTGAAGCACAAGCCATTAAAGGATTTTGAGCAAGAAAGGCAAATGTTTTGAAAAGAAGACTCAGGCTGCTGTCTGATGAGGAGACGTCAGAAAGGCAAGAGGAGGAAGGGGAAGAAGGAGGAGGCTCCCAGATGACCTAGAAGGAGAGGTGCTGCTGGATTTGATGGGTGGACGGTGGAGGTGAGCGGGGGTTGGACTCAGCCTCCAGCTTGTCCAAGGGTGAGTCTGGACTGTCAGCAAGCACTGGGAGTGCTGTGGTCAGGCCCATGTGGGAAAGCTTGCTGAATGATGTCCACATGTGGGGTGGGTGCAGGTGGGTGCGGAGGGGATGGAAAGAGTGGCCACGGGGCCAGGATCAGAGAGCTGGGGTGCAGGGCCAGCACTGCACCTTTGAAAAGGATTCACTGCACCTTTGAATCCTTAGGCAAGTCTTTTACCCCCTCAAAGCTCAATATGTCTTTCTAGTTGTTCAGTCGCTAAGTTGTGCCCAACTCTTTGCGAGCACATGGACTGCAGCTCACCAGGCCTCTCTAGGTCAAGATGTAAATACAATATGGATCTCATGGGAGGCAGATGGAGAGCAAATGGTGATGTGGAAAGACTGACAAACTCTGACTTCCCTCCACCGAGAGTGAGTCAGTACCCTCCCTATCTCTGTGGAGGGACTCACCAGACGGGCTCCTGGCTCAGAACCCCTAAGCCTCCTTGAAATCCTCTATGCCAGCAAGGTGGCTGGGATCCCAGGGGCTGGTGTTGGTTAGTGGGGTTGGAGTATGGTGGGGCCAGGTGTATTCACAGGCAGGTCGGAGACCAGGACCTTCTGGGGGGGTGCCCACCACACGAGCACCCCCTTCTCCTGCTTTCTCTAGTCTTGTCTGCTCCTTGACCTCATCTGCCAGCACAGGCAGAACTCTTGAGTGATGAAACCCAAGTCTACATGCCAACTGCATCCCCCAGTAGTATCTGATCTGTTTCCAGTAACTCATAGATGTTTTTATATGATGTCCTACTTACTGATGGCTCCTGATGCATCTCACAGGGGTGCTGACATCCTTTCTCAAAGCTTTTCCTCCTCCCACTCCTGTGGGTGCCACTGGCACCATCCTTCTTGGAAAACACCCAACCTTTGCTAATCTTCGATTCTTTCCTCGCACAAACCCCCTTCCCCCTCCCCCCGCCCCGCGCCCAGTGCAATATTTATCAACCTGAGTCCTGTTAATTATCCCTCTGATATGTCCCTCGTGTGTCTTCCCCTTTTCATTTCCACAATCAGTGCCATGACTCTAGTTCAGAATTTTGTAATTTTCTACCTGGAATATTTCACTAACTTCTTATCTTTCTGACTCTCCCCTCCCCACTCTCTGTATACCATGATGCCCAGCTTTCAAGTGTTCAGTCACAGGTCTGATGATGTTCAAATGTCATGTCAAATCGGCATCTGCACGTGGAATAAATTCCCTGTTTTCTTAGCCAGCCAATCAGGGCTCCCTTGGTCTCTGTTTTTATCTCCCTGTGCTTGCCCGATGTTTCGTGAACTAGACTAACGTTTTCTCAGCTTTCACACTTCACTCGTGACAGTCACCCTCAGGATAGCCAGCGCTTTCTCAGTCCTGGGATGGGTCACTTCCTGGGCCCTGCCCTGGGACACTTCTAGAGTATCAGGGTCGACCCTCGTAACAAGCCTATGGGAAACTGATGCTCCAGCCGTGCAGAAAGGAGGCAGCTGGTCCTCAGAGGGAGCAGTGACTGGTCCACAGGCAGAACCAGGACTCCAGCCTTGGCCGCCCAGCCCCCAGGTGTGCTCTCCTCTGCGGTCCTCTCCTGTCCACCTCTATGATCAAAGTCTTATCGGCCCTAGGCAGCACCAAGTCCCAACCCACTTTCCAAGCGTGCTCTCCCTCCCACAGGGAGCCCTCAGATTTGTTCATCTTTGTCATCGTCCTAGACTTTAAATCGAAGGACGGTTTGCTCATCTTTGCTTTGATGAGACCCACCCAGAGAGGTCAAGTATCTTCAACAAGAAACAGAAGAGTATCTTACTGAATTATCCCCAAGAGGGGCGGTGCCTGGGCCTGACATAAAGCAGGTGTTACAAAAGTGTCTGTTAGTGTCCTGGGCCTGAGGGCTGCTTTGGGGCCCAGAGAACCAGAGGGCTCCCTGGCTCTGTGCTGCCCCACCCCAAGGAGCCCTCTCACCCCAGCTCACTAAAGCCTGGCTCAGTTGCCCGGCCCAGCACCAGAGCTCCGTCTGCCGCAGACATACTTCCCGCCAGATCTCTGACTCAGCCCCAGGCCTCCAGCCTCCGCCGGCCCCATCCCAGCAGCATGGGTCCAGCGGGCTTACCTGGACCCGTTCATGTGGTCGTACTCGCGCTTGACGTTGACCCTCACCGGCTGGTTCATCCACTCCTGCTGCGGGGGAAGGGGATTGATCTTGTGGGGCTGGCCGTAGTCGGGGCTCCCGGAGGCGGTCATGTCGGCCTTGGGGAGGTGGGCCGCCGCTCCGTACGCGGAGTCGAAGAGGGACTGGTCGTCGCTCACCACCGACAGAGCCTCCTGGAGGGCAGAGAAGGACACAGAGCCCCAGGTCACTCTTTAGCCAGTGTCACTCTCCCCCACCCTCCCTGGGAACCGGCGGGCTGGCCCACAATTATGCAAGCTTGATGTGTTCTCTGCAGATGACCCCGGGTGAGGAGGGAGTCTGGGCCAAGGAATGGGGACCCCCAGGAGTATGTTCCTCTGTTGGTTCTGTAGGCTGGGACCCCCAGAAAGGAGGGTGGGGAGGCTGAGGCCAAGAAGAATGGTTAAGTACACACATGTGATGTTGGGGTGGTGCTTGAAACAGATAGACGGAAATGCCCCTTACTGGCCAGGAAGCCACCAAGCTACAGGGCATATGAGAGGGAGCATTGCTCTTACAGGTGAGGCCAGTGAGACCCACCCGGGGAGGTTAAGTATGTGGCTCAAGGTCACACAGGGGAAGGGTGGGGCCACTCTCATTTCGGTTTCCTTCTCTGTAAACAGGCATAAGAATAGCTTTCTCAGAGGTGATGGGTGATTAAATGAGAAGGCCTTGGTACAGGTGTCTAGCTTGTTTGCTTAGACCTGGTCCAGGATGTGCTGAGCTTCTTACATATCAGAGATCCGGGTAGGGGACTGCCTGCTTCCCTGGCGCAGAGTGCTCCATCATCCCTTCCTGCCTGACTCCTTGAGATGACAGTTTCCAGTCTTAAGTGGGATGATTCTGCCCACCCAAGAAAGAGGGTGGAGTCTCAGCTCTGTGGATGTGAGGTGGGGGTGGGGGGTCAAGGCTGGACTTCCCACGTGTGCTGTCCCATCAGCTGCTGGGACAGGGGAAATGACAGATGGAGAAAGGCAGCGTCGCACTTTCCAGACATCTAGCAAGCAGAGCAGGGTAATGAAACCCTTCCCCTCCATCCCGGTCACAGCAAATCACCGGGACCAGGTCATGGCCTGGGGTGTGGTGGTCACTAGGTCACACAGTTCCACCAAATTAAGTTGATCACACTTCAGAAAAGGAGGTCACAATCTATAATCTAGGATTAATTATAATCGATACCATCTGTAATCTTGGAGATGAGATGTAATATTATGGGAGAAATGCCCAGAACGGTCGCTGGCACATAGTGAGTGACACCCAATAAAGTTACCTTTGCTGGTTATCAGTTTCAAGTAAAGGTTCTCTTAGGCCAGCAGGTCTCTCTCAGACCTGGTAAGGTCTGAATTGTTCCCTTAAAAGTCATATGTTGACACCCTAACCCCAGTTCCTAAGAACCTGTGTTTGGAGATAAGATGTTTAAAGAGATGACTGAGTTGAAACAAGGCCCTCTGGGTGGGTCCTAATTCACTATGGCTGGGAATGTAAATTGGTACCGTCACTAAGGAGAACAGTATGGAGGCTCCATACAAAACTGAAAATAGCGCTGCCATGAAGGTGACCGTGATGCAATCCTATTCCTGGGCATGTGTCTGGAGAAAAACACGACCCAAAAGAATACATGCCCTTCAGTGTTCACTGCAGCACTGTTTAATGTCCACTGACAGAGGAATAGATAAGAAGATGTGCTCATATACACAATGGAATATTCCTCGGCCAGTAAAAAGAAGGCAATAATGCCATTTGCAACAACACGGATGGACCTAGAGAGTGTCATACTGAGTGAAATATCAGACAGAGATGGAAAAATATCATATGACATCCCGTATATGTGGAATCTAAAAAGAAATTATACAAATGAACTTGCTTACAAAACAGAAGAGAGACTCGCAGACTTAGAAAGCCCACTTATCGTTGCCAGGGGGAAGGGATAGTTAGGGAGTTTGGGAACGTCACATACACACTGCTAAATTCAAAATGGACAATGAACAAAGACCTACTGTACACCACATGGAACTCTGCTCAATGTTATATGGCAGCCTAGATGGGAGGGGAATTTGGGGGAGAATGGATACATGTATATGTATGGCTGAGTCCCTTCACTGTTCACCTGAAACTATAATAGTATCATGAATCAGCCATACCCCCCAAAAAAATGTTTAAAGTTTGAAAAAAAATTTTTTAATAAAAATTTTTTCTATGAAAATGAAAAAAAAAGAAGAGAGTATCTGAACACACAGAGGGACACCAGGAATGGTAGGCACAGCAAGACCACCAAGTGGAGAAACAGCAAGAAGGCAGCCATCTGCAAGCCAAGGAGAGAGACCTCATAACCGGCCAGCACCCCAACTTGGGACTTTCAGCTTCCAGAACTGTGAGAAAAAAAATACATTTCTGTTGCATGAACCCTGTCAGTGGCATTTTTCTGTGGCAGCCCTGTGACACCTTTGCCCCCAGACCTATAAAATTACAATCCACTCTACCAGCTAACGTTCTCCCAGGCCCATTCTCAACCCCAGCAGGAGGACAGCCATACTTCAAAGGGAAAGGCTCCTCTGTGGCTGTTTCCGGCTGGGATCAAGGAAGAATTACTGGAACACAGTCCAGGAAGTCTGCTCCTGGACAGAAGGCTTTGCAGGGTGTAGACATGGCCAGAGACGGCAGTTTCAAAGCTGAGCTGCTGGCAGAGTGTGGAAAGGACAGGGGGGTCCCTTGACACAGATCTGAAATCAGCTGGGTTCCTTCAATCTCCACCAGTTGTCCTATGCCACTCTGTCTTCTGCTGCAACCTCTCTGCTATGAACCCTGGTTTTGCCATCTGCTTGGTCTGCTGACTTGACAACCTGCTTCTCTCCTTCCGACCTGCCCTCTGCAGGGATAGTGATATTTGTTGTCTTTTGCCCCTTACCAGAGCATCACTAGCCCTGGTCCTGCCTCCCAGGCCTCCTGGCTTCCATTATTTCTTCATCTTCTCCCCTAACCCAGAGGAAAGGAGACAGAAGGAATGCTTTAATTGGAAACTCCTAGATTTGTGCATGATCAGGAATGCATGTGAGCCACTCTCCACGGCAGACAAAGATACCTGGTTCCATGTTCAGAGGAGAGCTGTGCTTCTTGAAGCCATTTGTCTGTTGGTTATTTTATCCATTGTTCTTTTCAATTAGGGATCCGCCCTGACTGCACATCCCAAACCAGGGGTATGGGTAGCCAAGCACATATGGTTCCAAGTTGAAAAGTGTGGCATTGTTATCTTGCAGAGGGCTGAGTGTGAGCCCATGAACTTCCTGGGGTTCTTTCTATACCAGGAGCCAAGATGCATTACCAGCTAGAAACTATGAATGCCCTTTTGGTGATAGAGGTGGTAAACATTCATTAGTTCTGCTACAGAAAGAGACTATACCTAAGGAATCAGGCATTGTCTTTGGCCATGGAGAGTGGCTCACATGCGTGCTTGATCATGCACAAAACTAGGAGCTTCCAGTTAAAGCATTTCTTCCATCTCCTTTCCTCTGGGTTAGGGGAGAAAATGAAGGAATAACGGAGGCCTGGGAGGCAGGACCGGCGATAGTGATGCTCTGGTAAAGGGCGAAAGACACCTAGCATCACTATCCCTGAAGAGGGCAGGTCAGGAAGCAGAGAAGCAGGGTTGTCAAGTCAGCAGACCAAGCAGATGGCAAAACGAGGATTCACAGCAAAGAGGTTGCAATGGAGGACAGATAAGACCAAGCCAGGGTTTCCAGAGGCTGACCATGGAGAGACCTCTCAAGCAGATGAGAAAGAATACTCTATAGAACGAAGTGCAGTGTAGTAAATGGTACAAAACTGGTTTGAACTCATTTTGAAATAGAAGTTTCCTTTAGTTCACAGTCAAAGAAAACTGCAGTCAAGGAGCCACGCCATGGGAGGAGAGGACCCTGGTTTACTCCGGGACACCTCCTATCCTCTGTCCAGTCCTGCCAGCAATTCCCTCTGCTTTTCTCTTTCTGCCTCTTTTCTCTGCCAGCATATGTCCCCCCACCCGGCTCACCCTGCTCATTCCCCTGCCAGATCCAGCTCCCTTGCAAGCTGTAGACAACCAGAGCTCAGAACCCTCCCAGAGCATCCCTGGACGTCAGTCATCACAAGTCTGTTCTTGTCTGCCTGTCATCCCAGCACAAGGTGTCACCGCAGCTGCCCACCATCCGTGGTCCCGGTTCACGACTTCCGCACGCAGCTCCTGCCCTAGGCTCACGGTTCCCACAGCTCCACTAAACGGGCCCTCAGTGCCCTCCTGTGTCTGACTTTGTGAGTCCTTGCGCTCGGAGCACGCTTGCTTTGCCCTCTTGGCCGGGCGCACATCCAATTCTACCCATTGTGGAGGTGAGTGAAATCCCCCTTACTCCGTGAAACCTTCTCTGATAATAATGCCCTCTGGCTCACTTGAGCTTGTAAAGGCCTAGTGAGAATACTGCTTGGGTAGATGTACATGTGTGCGTGCGCGCACACACACACACACACACACACACACACACACGTTTGCAACCATTCATAGTGAAATGGCTTTTTTAAACAAATTTCATCACAATGTGTAGAAAAGAACTGGTGACTGGGAGAAGCTGGGGAGAGAGAGAAAATGCAGGAGAATGGTTCCTTGCCTGGCCTGGACTGAATCAGAAAACCAAACACAAGTCGGGCGGCGGGGGACATGAGGACCATCAATGCAAATCATACATGTGGGGAGACCAGGGCCCAGACAAGCTGATTTGGGATTCAGGTGGAACATAAGCGCTGGGGAGATTTGCATCTGAAAGGAAATAGCATCGCTTTGCCACACAAGGCTGAGTGCAGGGGCTTCCTGGTGGTCCAGCGGTTAAGACTTTGCCTTCCAATGCAGAGGGCGTGAGTTCAATCTGTGGTCAAGCAGCTAAGATCCCTCATACCTAGGGCCAAAAAACCAAAACATAAACAACAAAAGCAATACTGTAATAAATTCAATAGAGACTTTAAAATGGTCCACCTGGAAAAAAAAAAGTCTTAAAAGAAAATAAGGCTGAGCGCTTCGAGGCTGTCCAGAGACCACACCCGCAGTACAGTCTCTGTGGCCAACGGCAGGTCTCCTCTAAACTGCTTTGGGGGTGGTGGGTGTATTTCAGGGAGACAGACATAGAACAGGAAGACACCACAGGGGCACAATGTAGACTGAGGGCTGCCATCGTATTGTGCTACAGCTTCGTGTCCCCACTGGGGGTCCAGAAGTCCCTGGGGGTGATCTGATGGGATGCGGGCACCAAGGGGCTGCTTTTCTCAGCTGAGAAGGCAGACAGATCAATGACATGCTTGTAACTTATAACCTATGTGTGGCTGTTACTATTTTCTCCATGTCTTAGAAGCTGTTTTGTTTGTTTTTGTTTTTGCTTTTGTACAGTCTCTCAGTCATGTCTGACTCTTTGTGAGCCCATGGGCTGTACCCCGCCAGGCTCCTCTGTCCATGGAATTCTCCAGCCAAGAATACTGGAGTGGGTAGCCATTCCCTTCTCCAGGGGATCTTCCCAACCCAGGGACTGAACCTGCATCTCTTATGTCTTCTACATTGGCACATGAGTTCTTTACCACTGAGCCTCCCGGGAAGCCCAGAAGCCGTTTACTTCTACTTAAATACGTAAAGCTTATAAAAGTTTCAATGTGAAACTCTTTACTAGTACTTACAACTCTTTACAGGAATGAGTCCACAGTTGGTGTTCAAGTCTTTTACACTGAGGGATGGTTTCTAAATGTGTAACTCTGGAGGATGGGCTGAACATAGAAAGAGTATCAGCATGAAAGTTCACACACTACTCTCAGAGTGGCTGGGTTCCTTCACTTCTCCATTTGACCTTGGGAATGACACTGATCCCTTCATGCAGAGGGAGACAAGTGATTCTTCAAAGACTTGTTGAGTCTAGGTCACCATAGAGCACCCTGCAGGGAAACTGCCTTTAGTGGGAAGGACAGAAGGCAGGGCCCTAATCCCGTGTGTGGTCTCAGTCTGAGGTCTTCATGGTCCCCACCACTGTCCCTGCGAAGTCAGCCCTGAACTGCTTAGTAACTGGATTCTACGAAGCACATGACTTCTCTCTGCTTCATGCTGGGAGGAACAAAAGGCCTGTTCATCAGGATGCTCTGGCCTCTCACCACTGTATCCTAGAGCCAGAGGGAGGTCCTAGAGCCCGAGGGAAGCACAGGGCTCCTGGACTCCAAATAGGGAAATAGTCGAGCACATCAGTATCCTATTTGACCCATTTACTAGAGCACTTAGGCAAGGGCAACGTCTTGGAGCGGCAGCTTGAGTTCCGAGCTAACAGGATGGTAATACTGGCTGTAAAAATGCTGACCAAACCATGTCAGCCTTCCTTCCCAGGATTCCCTGCTGGCTCTGGGAGCCTGCGGACATGCACAGCCAGGGGGCACTTGTCTTGGTACAGATTCTCCTTTTCACCCAGTTTGGGTAAGGTTGCCTTAAATACATATCACTTCTAATACATCTCACTACAGAAGAGAGATCAAAGTAGCAGATGATTATCATATTATTTATTAAGTGCATTTTCCTTGAGCGATCTAATTTAATTCTCCCTGCAATTCTATAGGGGATGTGCTGTTATCACCTCTGTTTTTTTCTGATGAGGAAATAGATACTCAGAGAAGTGAACTAACGAGCTCAGGTGACACAGCAACTGAATGTGACCTGGGATTCTAATTCAGATCTGCTGTCTGGGCATTGAACCATGACCATCCACCTCCCGGTTAGATTGTCACCCCTTTGAGGGTAACTCTTATCTTTGTTGAAACAGACCTAGAGCCCGATCTTCGGAGTCAGAGAGATTTGAGTTCCAATCCAAGTTCCATC
This sequence comes from Capricornis sumatraensis, assembly GCF_032405125.1. Classification (NCBI taxonomy): domain Eukaryota; kingdom Metazoa; phylum Chordata; class Mammalia; order Artiodactyla; family Bovidae; genus Capricornis; species Capricornis sumatraensis. The sequence continues at coordinate 18,674,337 of NC_091076.1, forward strand.
AGTTACTCAACAATACACCACCTAGTGCAATTCATTTATACTTTACAAAGGTCATTTTCTCATCTGTAGAATGGGGATGATAACAGTCCCTAAGCTGGCAGATTTAGAATAAGTATAAAATGAGATAATATAAATGAACTTCCTGAATCAAGTGCCTAAAGTTCTCCCAGGTGGCTCAGTAGTAAAGAATCCACCTGCCAAAACAGGAGATGTGAATTCAAATCCTGAGTCAAGAAGATCCCCTGGAAAAGGAAATGGTGACCCACTCTAGTAGTCTTGCCTGGGAAATCCCATGGACAAAGGAGACTGTCAGGCTACAGTCTAAGGGGTTGCAAAAGAGTCAGATGCAACCGAGCACACACACACTACTAAAGTTTTTAAGACATAGCAAACAAAAAAAAATTTTTTTAGGGACTTTCCTGGTGGTCCAATGGCTAAGACTCCACACTCCCAATGCAGGTGATCCGGGTTCGATCACTGGTCAGGGAACTAGATCTTGCGTGCCATGACTAAAAGATCCCACATGCCATAACTAAGACCCCGTACAGCCAAATGAATATAAATAAAAATTTTAAAAAATTCAAAAAGAAGTACAATGCTGAAAGATTCCATGGGAATGCCATGGGAACCTCTGGGTTGGAGATGCAGTTTGGAGAAGGGAGACAGATAAAATCAGAAAGGTACCTCCTTCTCAAATGTGTTGGCTACTTAAAAGCAACCAAGTTTGCCTAGGGTTCAAAACGAGCAGGTTTGGAGATAACAGATTTGAAATGTGGATTCCACGGACTTCTAGAGAAGAGAGCTTACTTCTTACTCTGTGCTTCTCCTCCATGCAAACCATCAGACTGTTTCCTTGCAGCCTCAGTCTGCTCTCTCTTTCTAGTTTGTGAATTCAGGTCTCTAGGAGGCACAGATGAGGCTCAGAAATCCTACAAAAGACAGGAGGCAGTAGCAGCACCCACTCATCCCGCTGTCCCTGTATCAGTCCTGCAGTAAGTATCAGAAGAATGCCACGTGCATGAGTGTGAATTCATAAATAAATAAACTTCCCATATTTCGGAATTTGTCATGTATACATTTTGTTTCTTCTCTTTTCCTTTTTTTTTTTTTTTAATACCAGCAGATGTGTCTCCCACCATTTGTTTTCCTTAGATTAAGTCCAGGCCTATTTTCTACACTCACATCAGTTGAGCGATGGGGGGGGATGTGGTCAGAGCCTGGCCACATGACGGCCTGGCTGACATTAGTGATGAACCGAGGACCGTGTCCCCAGACAGCTTAGCAGAGATGGAGGCAAAGAGGGAAAAGCCTCTGGAGCAGCCAGCAAAGGCTGAAGAGGGTGATGTGAGACGTCCCCTCTTCTCTGCAGGAGGGCAGGAAAGAAGTGTCTGCCATAGTCCACGTGCAGGAAGGACACACAGGAGCCACAGCGATGGGCCAGATGGAGTCAGAGGAGGAGGAGACCCTGATTCTTACAATGAGGCTGAGTGTTTATTTCTAGCACAGGGAATGACCCAAAAGATGGGGCCCCAGAACAACCAACCCTACACTGGTTTGCTGCCCACTTCTCCCCAGTGCCGCCCCAAGTCTTGTAAGGACAACTTCCAGTGGCCGATGAGCTGTGCTAGAGGCAATTTGAAAAGATGTCAAAATCAACCAGACTGACTTCCCTGCCGTTCGCTGCCTCTGCTCCAGGAGTCCAAGACTCCCAGACCAGGCCTCGGGAAAGCTAATCCCTGGGTCACCACAGGAAGCCACGAGTTGTGGCTTTTTATTACATTCTTTGCATAATGACATAAAGTCCCTTCTCCTGGCAGCCAGAGAGCATATACACTGCAGACAGGATTCCAGGGAGCAAAGTCCTCCGGCTTCTCTGTTTTTGGAAATCAGCAGGCTCTGCAGCAGTGTGTGTGGGGGCAGGGCAGGGAGGGGTGGGGGGCGGGGGTGGGCGTGGATGATGCTCAGCACAGTCACAGCTGAAGTGTCAGGAGAGATGGCTCCTATGAGATCGTTCAAACCTTCGGCTTCTCCCTCCTTTTTAACAGCCAGCCCTATGCCTGATTCTGACTCATTTTTTTCCAATACAGGGAAGGCAGGTACAAAAGGGAAGAGGCGGCACATGATTGGCAATGATGGATCAGAAAGAAGGTGAAGACATCGATCAATCACCCAGAATGATCTGAAAGCTCTTTAGCACAGAGCACTGCAGGTGCTCCCACTCAGGTCAGGAAGGTTGTCTTTGCCCCAAAACGGCCACAGCAGGATTTCCAATCTTGGCTACTCCCCACCAAGAGGCCATGTCTATTCCCCTCCCTGTGAACCCAAAAGGGACTTCATGATACCTCCACAAGTGGAAGGTGGCAGGGAACTTCCCTGGTTGGTCCAGTGGTTAAGAATCCACTTTCCAATGCAGGGAATGTGGGTTCAATCCCTGGTTGGAGAATTAAGATCTCACATGTCACGAAGCAACTAAGCCCACGCGCCACAACTAGAGAGAAGTTCGCACACCACAGTGAAAAATGCTGCATGCTGCATCTAAGACCCAGGGCAGCTGAATAAATTAACTATGATATGTATGCATGTGTGCTCAGTTGTGTCCGATTCTTTGCGACCCCATGGGCTGTGTAGCCCACCAGGCTCCTCTGTCCATGGAATTTCCTGGGCAAGAATACTAGAGTGAATTGCCACTTCCTTTTTCAGGGGAATCTTCCCGACCCAGGGATCAAACCCACGTCTCTTGTGTTCTTGACCACTAGTACCTCCTGGGAAGCCCGAGGATGTTAGGATCCTCCCATTATTGAAAAGAAACCCAAGTGTCCAGAGGCTCAGCGCTTGCCTTAGATCCTTCAACTAGTGATTCTCCAATCTGTAGCCCAACTGCAAAGCTTAACCTCTTCCCCCAAACTGTTCCCGGTTTGGCAACTCGGTCTCGCCCCATCCGGGGTTGTGTCGCACAGCCAAAATGGCCCTGGAAACTCAGAGTGCCAGGCTTATTTCTAAAGTAGCCTATTGAAATTTCTAATCCCATCCCCACCCCCACCTACAGTCTTCCACCAGCCACCTTGTCACTTAAATCTTCACTAACTGGGGAAGGGGGGGAGCTTCTGCCATGACTGGCCCAGCGTAAGGCAGTCAGCCAAGTTCCTAGAAGATGGAATTGGAATCCTTTGCAGATGAAAGTACTTTATTTAATGGAGTTTAATAAATTAAGGGAATGAACCTAAGTGCGTTCAGAGCTGAGGGGCTCGGCGTTCCATATAGGCAGGCCACGTAACAGAATCCAGAGCCGGAGGCCCCTGTTAATCATAGTCTCCCATTAGAGGCTTCTCCACGTCTCCCGTGGGTCTCTACCTTTGCCTGTTGACATTGAGTTTTCACAGTCACTTTTTTGACCATAACCACATTTAAAGGGCATCTCTAAAGATCAAAGTGAAAATCTCCTCCCACGGAGAACGAGTCTACTGCTGCAAAGAAGAAAAGCGCTGAATGTGGAAACTAACAGGAAGGCGGATTGAAGGTTAGTCTGAGCTCCAAGAAGGGAACATTTTACAGTATGTTGACCTTTCTGTGTCTTTACAGTGGGTCTGGCCACACTTCAAGCTGCTTTTTCTCAATGACAATGAGGAGCGCAAAAAGGCCAGCCATGATCTGCTGTGTATAATTTGACAGTTCGGGGACCATGCCCCTCTCCAATAATAAAGAGTGACCTGATCACAGAGGTGGATCTCACCGTGCCCAAGGGACAGGGCAGCATGAGGGTGGGATATGGGGGCTCACCCTGGTTGGAAAGCTTAGATGGAGCCCGTGAAATCAAGCCTGTGCCATTGAGCCTGTGTTCTCCTGCCAGTTTTGATGGGCTGGAAGGGTTAAATAAAGCCCTGCCAGGTACAAAGGGATGATGATGAAGAGGGAACTGGCAACCATCAAAACACACCCACAGAAGCCACGGGAGAAGCTGGTAAGGAAGGCATTCATCCTGGATAATGGACCAGACATAGGGTCCCAGTAGATTTCACTGCTCATCACTTGTGCTGGGACTGTATCCTGCCTGGCTGCACAGCGGTGGCTGCACTTGTCATTAACAATACTGGATGCTTCCACATCGGTGGTTGAAGGCCACTGCTCTGACCTCTTCCTGCTCTCTTCTGCCCTGGGAATGAACTAAAGGGTCGAGGATTGGCACAGCAGGTCCTCCAAGACTCAGCTCTAAGACAGGAGGTTGGTGCCCTGGTGCCCCTATGGCACCACATGGGTAGTTATATGCTGCTGCTGCTACTGCTAAGTCGCTTCAGTCGTGTCCGACTCTGTGCGACCCCACAGACGGCAGCCCAACAGGCTCTCCCGTCCCTGGGATTCTCCAGGCAAGAACACTGGAGTGGGCTGCCATTTCCTTCTCCAATGCACGAAAGTGAAAAGTGAAAATGAAGTCGCTCAGTCGGGTCTGACTCCCAGCGACCCCATGGACTGCAGCCCACCAGGCTCCTCTGTCCATGGGATTTTCTAGGCCAGAGTACTGGAGTGGGGTGCCATTGCCTTCTCCGGGTAGTTATACATCAGAATGTCTTCCTTGCCCTGCAGTGTGCTCTTCTGACTGTGGAGGTGGTGGCACAAGAGGACAGTTGAGGATCTGGATGGGCTGGGAGCAGCCTTGTCCCCAAGAGGACCCCTGAGCAGGTTTGCTGCAGGAGAGGTCAAGGGTGAATGGGTAAAGGAAGCAAACCACTTCGCCACTCTCTTCACTCCGTGGCATGATGCTGTAAAGTCTGTTTCAATAAAAGGCACAGTGTGCCAGCTGCGACAACGCGGGGTTTTATTGGCTGTGCAACTTCGAGCAAATTACCTAACCTCTTGGTTCCTGGAAAATTTTAACTGTCTTCCACTGAACGTTTAATGCTCTTTGACGATGATGAATGGCTGCAGTGCCCTGACCACAAAAAGCTGAAAGCTTGGAAGAAGCAGCCTGGCGGGGATGGCTGCAGTATTTCCTCGAAGCGTCTGAATTCCCCCACCGTGGCGGTGATGGAACGGCCTGGGAGAAGGGACATGGTCCCCCTGGGGCTTGGTCTTCGTGGCTCTGGCCTGGTAGCTGGACCAAGAGGATCTCAGTCTGGTCTGTGATGATAAGGGAAGAGAGGGCAGAGGCAGCTCAGATCTGAAACGATGGGCTCCCCCAGAGGGAAGCAGACTCTCAGTCTACCAGCGGTGATGACACTTTCTGCCATTGTTTGCAAACTCGGGAAGAGGAGGAAATGTAGGCAGTGTGTACCCTCAGGAGCTTTGCCAATTCTAGGGGTCCTGAGAACTTTCTCATCCTTTCTCTCAAAGACCAGGGAAGCAGCCCAAAGAGAAAGACCACATCCATCGTAATCATTGCTTGCACCTAGCAGCTTGCATAGTTCCTGGTACACCTAGTAGGTGTGCAAAAGATTTTTCTGATGGATAAGAAACCCAGAGCATGATGAGAAACACCAAGAGCCTCCCTTCCCACCGCCAGTGCCTCTGCCACCAGCCAGACTTCCCACTCGCTCTTGGTCTTGAGACATTAAGCCTTGCACCCAGGCTTGTCCATTTTTTTAGCCCGCCACACCCAGTGACCGTTTCTTGTTCATGTTTAAACATGAAGCCACTGACCGCTCCCCCAACCCACCACCCCCGACAAGGACATGAGGTCCTTTTCCTAGAAGCTGTGATATTATCCACTGATGTCCTCATGTGATGGTTTCCACGGCAACAGGTGCCCTCATAATCACAGGAAGCCTAGGAGGAAACAAGCTCACAGGGGCCCTTTGCTCTATTCTTTCAGCTACACCCAGGGAGCGTCCTGGCAAGAGGACAAAAACAAAACCAGCCTCAAGGAGCAAGGGTGTCGATGTCCGTGAGCCCCGCTGGCCCCGTCGAGGGAGAGAGAGGAGTCCACTTCATCTTAATGGAGACCCGAGTCCTAGCACAAGACCCCTTTTGACTTCACTTCCCTCAGGGCACTGGGCAAAGAAGAGCCCGGATCCATTTCTCGGTTCTTCATGGCTATTTCCTATCAGTGACTCGTGCCCAGGAAGCCACGCTGGGTGACCTTAGGCCTATCCCATCCTGACTGTGCAGGATTTCTAACTTTCATGTCTGCATGAGCCACTCTACCCAAGATGTTTAATCATTCTGTGGTCCTAGGGCATACGGTTACCAGGCTGCTGCAGGCACAGGAGAACGGCAGTGTCCGGAGGAGGTGCCCACAGAGCCTGTCCTCTGGGCTGGCTCAGATGCCCCCACCCTGTCTCTGCCCTCCTCTTAGGTTGGCTATACTCTGCTCCTCCACTCCATTTGTCCCCCTCTATTCCTTCTTGTGTTTCTCATTTCTTTTGCTGCATTTTAATGTCCTTATTAAATGGTTCCTCTTCAAATAAGACCTCTTACCAGTTTCTTCCCAGCACTCTTGTCTTGTAGATGTCTCTATAATACACATTTCTGGATTGTCCTTTGGGTGTCTGCAAACACTTATGGGCTTTCCAGGTGGCTCAATGGTAAAGAATCCACCTGCCAATGCAGGAGACATGAGTTTGATCGCTGGGTCGGGAAGATCCCCTGGAGAAGGAAATGGCAACCCGCTCCAATATTCTTGCCATGGGAAATCCCATGGACAGAAGAGCCTGGTGGGCTACAGTCCATGAGGTCGCCAAGGAGTATGACACAACTGGGCAACTAAACAGCAACAACAAAACACCTTTGTGAATACCAGCTTTCCTGTCCCTTTGCTCAATCCAGACATCCTACAGAGCTGCCTTCCTCATCCCCCTTGTCACACTGAATCTCAGCTCTTCACCAGACCTTTCTGGAGGACATACTCCATGCCAGCATTTGGTCCAGGGGATGCAAAGATAAATGAGACCGAGGTCCTTAGTCTGGGGAGAAGGCTGACACAGGTACATGGGCTCATGTGGCGGGGTAGGGGGCAGTGAGTAAAGGCTCAGGGAAGGCCCTCCTGGGACAGGTAGAGGCCAAGGTGGGTGGAGGGGACCTTCCAGAACACCTGGAGTTCCATCACCTCCTCTAGGAAGTTTCACCCTCCTGCAGTCCTCTGCAGTAAGCTCTTACTCTGCTGAAATTGGTAGTACTTTTTTTTTTTTTAAGATTTTTTTAAATGTGGATCATTTTTTTAAAGTCTCTGTTAAATTTGTTACAATATTGCTTCTGCTTTATGCTTTGATTTTTTGCCTGCAGGCATGTAGGATTTTAGCTCCCTGACCAGGATCAAACCCGAACCTCCTGCATTGGAAGGTGCAGGGACCACCAGGGAAGACCCTGTAGTACTTTCTAACTCATCACCGATTCAATACTTTATTCTAGACTGCCTTGTCACATCGATTTTATTTTTATTTAACTCTTTCTGGATACGGTAGTTTTTCATATGCTGATATTCCGTCTCTCCAGACAGTAAACCCCATGTGGATGGATTCTCTTCGTGTTTTCTGTGGACGTTATTCACACTTTCGGACACCTTGGCTTCCTCACCCCTCAAATGAGCACAATGACAGAAATGACTGCAAAGGGTCCAGCTGAGCACAAGTTGAGGTGAGGGGCTCCTCACTGTGTCCCCGCTCTGAGCAGAACCATGCTGTCCCCTTTGAGATTCAGCTTCTGACACCACTTGTCAGTCCTGTGACGCTGTTATTCAGTCACTAAGTCGTGCCTGACTCTTTGTGACCCCATGGACTGCCGCAAGCCAGGCTCTGTCCTCCACTATTTCCCAGAAAGAAAGTGAAAGACGCTCAATTGTGTCCAACTCTTTGCAACCCCATAGATTGTAGCCTGCCAGGCTCCTCTGTCCATGAAATTCTCCAGGCTAGAATACTGGAGTGGGTACCTATTTCCTTCTCCAGGGGATCTTCCCAACCCAGAAATCAAACCCAGGTTTCCCACATTGCAGGCAGATTATGTACCAACTGAGGCACCAGGGAAGCTCACTATTTCCCAGAGTTTGCTCAAATTCATGTCCACTGAGTCAGTGATGCCATCCAACCATTTCATCCTCTGTTGCCCCCTCCTCCTGCCCTCAAGTTTTTCGCAGCATCAGCATCTTTTCCAATGAGTCAGCTCTTCACCTCAGGTGGTCAAAGTACTGGAGCTTCAGCTTCAGTCCTTCCATTGAACATTCAGGGTTGATTTCCTTTAGGATTGTCAGTCCTGTGACTTTAGGCAAATTCTTCCATCTCTCTCTGCCACAGTTTCCTTTTTGGTGAGACAGAGAGGATGACAAGACATTCTAACTCATGCCTGGCACATTATAAGCACTCCCCAAGCTTAACCTTCTTATTCTAATTCACAGGTTCTAAGACAGGAAAAGCACTTCATTTCTCTAGGCCTGTTTCTTTTGTTTGGTCTTTAGTCGCTAAGTCATATCCTACTCTTCTGTGACCCCCACGGACTGCAGCCTGCCAGGCTCCTCTGTCCATGGGATTTCCCAGGCAAGAATACTGGAGTGGGTAGTCATTCCCTTCCCCAGGGGATCTTCCCAACCCAGTGATCGAACCCAGGTCTCCTGCATTGGCAGGCAAATTCTTTACTATGGAGCTGTATCTTTATCAAAACACAGAAGACTGAACTAGGTAGGAGCAAGATGCCTGTCATTGATTAGCAGACGGATCCGACTGCCCTGTTTGTCTGGGACTGTCCCAGTTAATGCCCTTTGTTCCAGAAAATGCTTAATAATGCCTCCTTTCACTCTCAAAATTATCACAGCTTGGCTGATACACTGTGGGGCCGCCCCACCTGCACTCAGAGATGGCAGTGTGTGCCTCAGCTCCATGGACCCACTGCTCATCATCCCCACCCTCCCCTCCGAGATGAGGTGAGGGGATCTGAGGACAGCCTGCTCCCCACACAAGAAGCCAAGCATTGCCCCTCTCAGAGCTCAGACTCTGTCTCCGGTACACAGCTGGCCTCTCGGCTGGCAGCCACCCTCAAAGCCTTCGCCCACTGGGTTGGCCTTCATCCTCGTGTGACTTGAGTGCCAAGCCTAGGCATTCTGGCACCAGGTCTCCTGTCTTTCGGCGTCCATCTATAGGAAAAGCAGATATTTTGTGAACAAGTCCTGCCAAGGGCTTCCAATGAAAACATCTCCATGGGGTTACATGGCGGTATTTCCTTTGTCACTCTCAGTAAAGTTGGTTGAGCAGAAACCCCAGCTGAAGCCCCCTGACAGTTCTTAGGGCCTTGGGACTGATTTGGTTACTCTCGCTATAAAAGGTACTTAGTGTTCAATTCTTGGAAGCTTCAGGAGGGACCAGCCTTACCCTGTAGGAGCCAGGCCTCTCTGTCTGTCCCAAGGACAGGAGTCATGATGGCTATGAAGCTTAATCCTTGAAGTTCCAAAACGTTATGGGAAACAGGAAACCACCCTCCAAGGTGGTGAAGCCATGAGGACGTGTCCAAACCTCATCAAAAAGCCTCTCGGCTCCTCTCCCTGCTTGGGTCCCTTCACTCCAGGATCCACTGTCGACAGCTGTCAGTTCCAGTGCTGTGACTTCAGCTTGGGTTTCTGCACCAATGGGGTGTCCCATGTTCTGTGGGGCTCGGTGATTCTTAAAAAAGGCTAAAGCCAATGATGTCAACTTTGCCCTTCTTAGAACCTGTGGTCACCCTGCTCCTTCTAATCCTGAACCAACAAAGGTTTCAGGTCTTCTAACTTGAGTGCATTTTTCCTTTTATATATATATATATATATATATATATATATATCACCACTTTTATGTCAACTTGTTCCCCCAAATTGTTTTTTCCCCTTTTTTTGGCCTGGTTTTAAACAATGTTGTTACAAATATTTACAGCATTTCCTTTGTTAGATGAATATTCTTATAAACTGAAAAAGGGAATTTTATGAACAGACCACATAAAACATGAGACAATGTCCTGAAGGAGTTTCTAAAAAGGGTTAAAGATTGTGGAAAGGAGCAATAGGTATACGTATACACTTCAACCTCAGTCTTGTGCTAAACTCAGAATTAAGAAACAGGGACTTCCCTGGTGGTTCAGTGGTTAAGAACCCATCTTCCAATGCAAAGAACACAAGTTCGATCCCTGGTCTGGGAAGTAAGATCCCACAGGCCATGGGGCAACTGAACCTGCACATCACAACTGCTGAGCCCATTTCCTCTAGGGCCGACACTCCTCAACAAGAAAAGCCCACACACCACAACGAAGACCCAGAACAGCCAAGATAAAGTGTTAATAAAATACTAAAAAAAGAAGAATTAACAAACAAAGAGCATTTATATAAAACCTATGATCCTTCAATGTACAAAGAAACTGAACTCTTGAATTTGGTCCTTCAGACCAGCACTGTCCAGGAAAACTTTCTGCTACAGGAAACCATTCTCCAATCTACACTGTGCAATGCAGAAGCCACTAGCCCTGAGTGGCTACAAACTTTGGAAATGTGGCCTGTGTGACTGAGGAACTGACTTTTAAAATTTTAGTTCATTTTAGTTAATTTAAATGTACATAGCCACATTGGCTAGTGGTTACTATATTGACCAGCACAGGTTCTAGACACGCGTGCTTGGTGGCTGGACTACATGCCGCTCAAACCATGTGACGGTCACTTTGGATATTTCTTGAACATTGTCCTGTCTCATTATGGCATCATGCAACATATTTGTCATAAAAAGCATTCTTTCATTGAGGCATTCATTCATCTGACAAATATTGACTGGAAACATGCCTTATACTAGGCACTGATAGAAGTCGAGAATGTGTCCGTGGAAAATGGCAACAGAGAGTTTTAACAGCACTTGCTGATTACAGTGGAATTAGGAGATTGGTATAAACTTTCCCCCACTGATCTGGTGTGTCTCTGCAGGTGAAGTAAATATTTGCAGGCGCTTCTGTGAGCAGAGGGTCCTCTGACAAGCAAGCAGCCTCTCCAAGTCTGCTGTGGAAATCACTGGCCCGGGCGGGGCAGTTGGTGGTAGGAGAGAGAGGAGGGAGGAAATCCTGAATTAAATAGGTAGGAATTACGGTATGTTGTGATTGAATTAAAAAGGAACAAAGTCTGCAAAAGAAGTTTGGAAAGTGTAAAACACGGCCTTTCATTCAACAATCCGAGGCAATGGCTTTCCCAGACACCCCGGTGTATCATCCCCAAGAAAGTACTAGAACAGCGGAGGAGTGCCTCCTGAGAAGGTGGCAGTGCATGAAGCAGAGAGATGGCCACTGCGGAGGCAGGGGGATTTCAGGGGAGGGGAGAGCAGTGAACTGAGCAGGAATGTGGTGAGGGGAGGGCGTTAACACTTCATTGCCTGTCAACAAATGTATAGCAGGGACTTTCCTGGTCACAAATAGCCAGCGAGGACCTCCCGAAAATAATTCATCTTGTGTCTAAAGAGCATGCTGCAGGGAGAAGGGGGTACAGATGCGGCACCCCCACCCCTGGGGGCTTAAGTATTTGGAAGGATACTGCCTCCCTTTAGTAGAAGGTGGTAGCTCTCACAGCAGGGTCCTCAAACAACACTGAGGTTTTGAGCACTCTGGAAGCGTGATAGGGAGATCAGCAAGGAGATGCCAGGTATCCTGGCAGGTTGCTCAGCTCCGGAGCCCAAGTCCCATGGGCAGCTGACTGTGCTTTAAGCCAGAGCTTCACACTGCGTACTCTTGGCCCCAAGACATTTTACAGATGCTTCTCAAATGCTCAGCCCTTAGGAGAGCGGCAGCTCTGATGGGTGCAGCCTGGGACTCTGGGTGCCAGCTTTGCCTGCGAGTGCCTCTTCCCACAAAATCAACATTTGCATGAAAACAGGATCTCTGTAGCCACACCTTCTCTTCCTCCCTGAAACCACTCCTCCTCTCTGGCCACCTTGTCCCCATCCCTCCCAGGCTGTGGCCCTACTTCAGCTAAGCCACCATCCACCACCCCAACTTTAAGAGGTGGCCTGACCATTAGGACACCTACAGCGTGGATTCACCCCAGGTCCCCAACTGTTAACACCTGATGTTCTGAGCTCATTGAGCAAGATTTGATCTAAAATATTCACTCTTGTAATCCAAAGAGATCTCTCAACTACAATTTGAGAGGGGATTCCTCTTCCCTCTGAGCAGTTTAACCCTCTCAAGTATTTTTAATTTAGATAAATGTTTTTTAAAAAATGCATTCCCTAAGCACACAGAGGACTTCCCTGGTGGTTCAGTGGTAAAGAATCTGCCGTGCCAGCCATGTGGGTTCAATCCCTGGGTCAGAAGATCCCCTAGAACAGGAAATGGCAACCCACTCCAGTATTTTTGCCTGGGAAATCCCACGGCCAGAGGAGCCTGGCAGACTACAATCTATGGGGTCACGAAAGAGTCGGACAGACATGACTTAGCAGCTAAACAACAGCAAAGCGCACAGAAAACTAAGATGAGAAGGGGAAGAGCGGGGAGTGAAAGCACAACGGGGCCTCGGTCAGGCCAGCAGACAGGAAACCAGGTTGACCACATTCATGGGTCTTGGTCTTTGACAACCCCACAATGTTCAAGGATTTCTGGACTTCACTTCGGGAAGCCCAGTGAGCCGGCGCTCCTGTAAGCATCAAGCGTAGGCTCCAAGTGAAAAAGATAGGGAAGATATTGTCTTTAGACACCAGTATTGGAAAAGACCCTGACGCTGGGAAAGATTGAGGGCAGAAGAAGGGGGTGACAGAGGATGAGATGGGTGGATGGCATCACTGACTCAACAGACATGAATCTGAGTGAACTCCAGGAGACGGTGAAGGACAGGGAAACCCGGCGTGCTGCAGTCCCTGGGGTCACAAAGAGTCAGACACAACTTAGGGACTGAAAAACAACAACAATTTGACATGATCACAGATTTAGTCTTTCGGGACCTCTGTGGGTCGGTCCCTTGAGAGCTTTCTGAGCACACCTTTCAGATAGAGACCTCCGATCATGCCCTCCCTGTATGCATATGTACATTCTTGAGTATTTATTTCACTACCCAGCTGCTCTTCCCACTCCAGGTCAGAGGGTTTCTTGGGAGGTTACTCTCTGCACTCCTGGAGCATAGACATTGATAGCAAGGACACCTCTACTTCCCTGTAACATCAGGGCAAGTGACTCAAAACCCATGTGTCCCTCACATGTGGGGACAAGAGGCGTAGCAGCCAGAGGGTTGGGCCAGCCCTGATGCAGCTCAGACATGGCCCCTTGCTCCTGCAGCAGGAGGGAAATCCTGTCAAAATGGCTTAACGATCTTCTAATATTTCCATGCAATTAAGGCCACATCTGCCTCCCAGGCCCCCGCACTTCTCTGCCGGCTCACAGACATGAACCAAACAGTCTGTCTTGTCGATCTGGAAGGTAACAAAGAGCTCCATTCATAACTGGAGGCACTTTCACCATTTTTTTTTTTTTCAAAGTAAAATAGAGTTTTCACTTTGAGAATAACCTGTGTGGCAAGCAAGCGAAGGATTTTTCCCCTCTAATAAATCAAATTCAACAGCCTAATAAAATGCTGCCTTCCCCTTCCCCTTCTCCCCCTCCTTCCCTCCCAGGGTCCCCCTCAGCTGACCACAGCTCTGCCTTGAGAGTAGTGGGCACAGCCAAGGAGGTAGGGGATGGTGAGCTGGGAGCAGATGAAGGGAGTTAAAACACCTTTTGAAGGTGTGATGGGTTGTTTGGCAGATTAAGGGCTAGGGCGGGTGGGGGTGAGGTGGAGTTGTGGGGGTGGGGGGTGTCGGTATGTGGAGGTAGCCTGCCTTCCCCTCCCCAGCTTTACCTATCTTTTCAGCCTTTCAGAGCTTGTTTAAAAATATTCCCTTTTTTACGCAGCTCCCTCTACCCCACTACCCATCCTCAAACACTGGGTAAACCTCCTGCTTCCTTCTTCTGCACTAGGAGGAACAAGAGAGCCGTGTTCCAAGGATGGAGCTAGGGCTGTGGAGCCACACCTGCAGCCCAAGCCCTGCAGGAGCTTGCCTTCCCTCAAACAAGGCTGAGAGATCTCCCCACTGCTTTGAAGCCTCCAGAGAGTGAGTTTGCAAGAGATAAGTGCTGATAAACATCGGGTTGGGTGCTTATCCACAGCGAACACAATCTTTTGAGGTTCTCTCTGCGCTCACAGGCCATAGAGACGCTAATCAGAAAACAGAAGGGAAAATGCAAAACCCAGCAGTATTTGCTGCTGCTTTTTTCTTCTTCTTTTTTGTTTTGTTTGGTTTGGTTTCAGTCTACTCACTGGAAAGCCCAACATAGATACTGTAACACAGGGGACTCCAGAGCAGAAAGGCAGCCCTGGAGCTTGGCTTTGTTCAACGTGTTTTGTTCTGACATCAATGGAAGAAATATTTTCAGTCCTGGATATAAGAGGATGAGTCAAACGTTGATAATAATGACAATCTATCTGCAGCATTTTCTTTTCCAAAGCGCTTTTACAGGCGCTGTGTTATCTGGCCCTCGTGACAGCCCTCTAAGGCAGGGCAGAGAGTTTGTGTGTAAAGTGGGCCTGCGCTGGATTGTGTGGTTTGTTCAGTGCCACACAACTTGAGGTGTAGTGGCAGGCGGAAAATCCCCAGGCTTTCTTTGGCTATCAAGCTGGCTTCTGTTCATTCCATTCCATGCAATGGCTCAGTGGCTAGAAGATGTTCAGAAATTAGAATGGCCTTGTGCCTGGGCATAGCATCTGGAAGGATTTGGAAAGCTTGGGTAGCAGTGGATGAGCCAGGGTAGAGGGGAACTCTGAGCTTTGCAGAAAGCTCAGTAACACAAAAAAGGTAGGGCCATCCTAGATTTCCATGTATTGGTAGTGGCTGATTTTTTAGTATCGGATGTTAGCAAGAAGCCCACATGGAAGATATGGGGAGAGTAGAAGGAACCCTGGAAAAGGGGATCCAGAACTCTGGCCTCTGCTCTATCAGTAATCAGCTATGGTGGTCTTAGGCAAAGACCACTCCTCTGATTTTCCACAACTCCTTTCATAAAATGAAGGAGTGGGTCAAGATGGTACCTAATGCAGGAGGGTAGAGGCCAGTGAGGGTAGCATGGAGCATGTTTGCTTCCTCATAAGCACATTCTCTTAAAAATTGTACAACCACGTGATACAGTTGAACTTACTTACAAAACAGAAAGAGATTCACAGACTCAGAGAAACGGACTTGTGGCTTCTGGTGGGAGGGATTGGGGGGGAGGGATTGTTAGGCAGTTTGGGGTAGACATGGACACACTGCTATGTTTAAAATGGATAACCAACAAGGACCTACTGTATTTCACAGAGAACTCTGCTCAATGTTATGTGGCAGCCTGGATGGGAGACGGGTTTGGTGGAGAATGGATACATGCATATGTTTGGCTGAGTCCCTTTGCTGTTCACCTGAAACTATCACAACACTGTTAGTTGGCTATACTGCAATACAAAATTAAAAGTTTTTTTTTTTTTTTTTTTACAAAATTATACAACCACAATGACAACACTAGGGTAAAATACTGACATGACTTAATAGGACTAAGATGGGAAGCACAATGGTAGAACTTTGCCACCCATCCCAGCTCCCAAGTTCTAGGGTGCTGATGTCTTTCACTTAAGGAACTACGGATGGCTATTTACTTCCATAAAGATAATAAGTTTGCATTACTTCCACGCAAACTTCAATTAAGCAGTTCTGCACCTGACTCCCAAGGCTTCAGTATTAGACATACAATACGGACCATCTGCATTTGGATAGAAAGTAAACTCTCCACAAAAGCCTCACAAGTCACATCACAGCAAAAGTAACTGGAACTCAGCCAAAAAGAAAGTTTCCTGCGGGGGGGAAAAAGCGATGCAGCATTCAAACAATCTACCTTATGCTCTCAATAAACCCTCCATGGCCACTTCTAGGATGGGAAGTGAGACTGGGTGTGGTCTCACCTCAAAGTCAGGGGGTTCTGACTTTACCTCTATTTGACTTTTTTTTCCAATAATGTATTATTTATTTGACTAAAAATCAAATTGAAAAGAAGGGTAGAAAAAGGAAGATCTTGTTCATGGTTGACTTCATGGTTTGGAGACGGAGTGCTGGATGAGATTCCCATTTAGGACTGAGTCAAGTTTAACTTTACTGACCCTGGAAGAAGCCCAGTGCAGAAGGCCAGTGAGCCGGCATAGTGGGAGTCTGGAGAAATGCAAGATATGCCCAGGTTGTCTATCCTACCAATCTCACTCATGAATACTTAACTTTGTGCTTCATAGTCTGGTTTTTCAGCTCCAAGTTAAGACATGTGCACATGTGCTAAGTTGCTTCAGTCTTGTGTGACTCTTTGCAACCCCACTGACTGTAGCCCACCAGGCTCCTCTGTCCATGGGATTCTCCAGGCAAGAATACTAGAGTGGGTTGCCATGCCCTCCTTCAAGGGATCTTCCTGACCCAGGAATTGAACATGCGTCTCCTATGGCTTCTACATTTCAGGCAGATTCTTTACCACTGAGCCACCGGGGAAGCCCCAGTTCAGACAGACCTGAGGATAATGCTGGGAGGTGATCAGAGGGTCCCCTCCCTCTACAGATGCGGGGACAGAGCTGTGCTGGCCCCGGGCTCTTTCCTTCCCTCTGTCTCTAGATCCTGCTCCCACCGAGAGCCCATACCATCATCATTAAGAAACTGGCTAGATTCAACAAACTCAGTTAAGGGTTTTCAGAAGTCCCCACCTATTTAATGAATTAAGTGTGTATCTAGAGTGCAGATGCCCATGTTCTTTATACTGATGGGTCCTTTAGAATATGTTTGTTTGGGGCTTGGAAAGGGACTCATTGGGTTAATATCATCCTTTGGAACTCAGACTGGGCTGAACTGGTCTGGGGTGCTGAGTCAGGTTCTACCCTCAACAACAAGAAGCCCTTGTCTTTTTCACTGTCCCCCCCCCCCACCACACACCTGCACACACTCAGATACCCACAAATTATAATGCATTTGGAAAACTACTAAAAATTAAGCTATAAATATTTAATGTATGCAAATAGTATTACAGAAGAAAGAACGCACATAGGCAATCATCCATCTCTTCTAGAATTTTTTAAAAAAGCAAAACATTCTTTCTAGCTGTCTTTTGATCATACGGTGTTTGCTGAACATTTGCCCCAGAAAATCAGTAAACAGTTTACTGGTGGACGATTAGCCATAGGCTTCTGGTTTTAGATGAGGTAGCTTCAGAGGAGATTTTTATCTGGACCTGGCATGTTTGGGGAGTGTCTGAAATGGATGTGTCTCCAGAAGTCACTCCAGGTTCTTGCTTCTCCAAAGTCGATCAAGTGACAAACCAATTTAGGGTATCAAGTCAACGATCAGAACTTTAAATGTGATGTGCCCGCTACAAGTATGTGCCCCAAGAATTTCTAAATATCAAGAGATGCTAATATCACCATCAAAAGCTGTAGCTTATCAATTCACAGGACCTCTTTGGTTGGAAGTTTCCCGAAAGTAAGATATCTGAGGGTAAGAATTATGACCCGGTCTTCTTTTTTCTAGCAACTTCTAACTGATTACCCTGCATCTATGAAATGAATGTACATAGCTCATCAAAATGAATGGAAAGCAGAGAACAAAGTACTTATGCTGGGTGGGGTGGGGGTGGGGCCCAGGGGGGGCGGTTGCTTGTTCAGCTCAAGTGGTTTGCATTTCCTGTTTAGTGGGGTTGGGTGAAGGATTGAAGGAGGAAAGTTTCAGTCTTAATGCAGTCTCAATGCGTAAGCAGAGACTCCAAGCTTCCTTGGAGATGTGTGAGGAACTGACATTTGGCCTCTGATACCAAATGGAGATTTTAGTATCAGGAATCTTCAGGATCAACCAGTCCCTAATTCTACCTGCTTCTTTCAACTGGTCTTTGTATTATTCCTCCCAAGGTCCTCCCTTTAAAGTGGGATTAAGCAATTTCTCAGACCAGCACATAGATCTTTAAAGGAAAATGTAAAAAAAAAATATTCTCAATATTATTTTCTATTTGTGGGAATCATACGAATTTCCAGCAGGACCTAGCATATAAGGGAGGAGAAGACTCAGAAAGGCCTATGAAATTCATTAGCATTTCACAGTTAATTCTCCAACCATAGCCAAATACAGTCTCCTGGTTCATCTAGCTACCCGTGTGTTCTGTGCTAAGTCACTTCAGTTGTGTCTGACTCTTTGTGACTCCACTGACTGTAGCCCACCAGGCTCTCTGTCCATGGGGATTCTCCAGGCAAGAATACTGGAGTGGGTTGTCATGCCCTCCTACGGGGGATCTTGCCCACACAGGGGTCAAGCCTGTGTCTCCTGCATTGGCAGGTGGATTCTTTACCACTGAAATACCAGGGAAACCCATCTAGCTACCCAGAAAATGACAATCACATAGATGTCACAAGGACACCTTATATTTGCCTCTCTTATCTAGATATTTAATAATACTCATAATTACTATGATCATTTTTTGGTCATCAAATGGATCTCTATGGAATTTACACCAACTGCACAGTCACAAAATTCTCCTAAATTGAAGGTAGCTCCATAAAATTAAAACCAAGTGATATCTTAGGAAGTACATGCTTTTCTTGGATTTCTTCAAATCTTAGATGTGATAAGTTCATCTTAAATCTTTCAGTACAAATGATAACCACGATTACCTTTCAGTAGTGATACAGGAATTCCAAGCAAAGAGTGAGGGGGCCGGAACAGAGTCCTGAGCTGGTTTAATCCCTATACTCAGCTCAGTCTCTACTCCTTTTTAGGGGAAATGGCTGATGATGCATGTTCTAGACTGATTCCCCTCCATGCTGTTATTGTAGCAATACTAATAACTGAACTTTTAGACAACTTTATAGTGTAAGGCATTTATCTTAATAGAAGCCTTCCCATACCTATTTATTGTTGTTTAGTCCCTAAGTTCGGAGAAGGCAATGGCACCCCACTCCAGTACTCTTGCCTGGAAAATCCCATGGACAGAGGAGCCTGGTAGGCTGCAGTCCATGGGGTCGCTACTAGTCGGACACGACTGAGCGACTTCCCTTTCACTTTTCACTTTCATGCATTGGAGAAGGAAATGGCAACCCACTCCAGTGTTCTTGCCTGGAGAATCCCAGGGACGGGGAAGCCTGGTGGGCTGCCGTCTATGGGGTCGCACAGAGTCGGACACGACTGAAGCAACTTAGCAGCTGCAGCAGTCCCTAAGTTGTGTCTGACTCTTCATGACCCCATGGACTGTAGCCCACCTGGCTCCTCTGTCCATTGGATTTCCCAGGAAATAATACTAGAGAAGGTTGCCATTTCCTTCTCCAGGGGAATCTTCCTGACCCAGGGATCCAACCTGCGTCTCCTACACTGGCAGGTGGATTCTTTACCTGGGAAGCTTCCCACACCTATAACCTTGTTTAATCACCAGAATAAATTGAACAGGTAGGTAGTATTATCACCCCCCTCCCCATTTTGTTGATGAAGAAAGGGAGATACAGGAAGGCTCAGACCTCATTTCTGGTCACACAGCCCATCAGTGAAAAAATGTGAACCCGTGTTCTGGACCCCAGACACCCTGCCCTCCCCATGGGCAGCCCTTTCTCTGACTCATGCTTTGCCCTAAAACACTGTAGCAGTGAGTGCATTTACTTTTTCTGTTGATCCCATCTTTCTCTCCCTTTTGATCTCATGCCTTCGGTTAGATGGTAGGCAGTCTTGAGGCGAGATCTTTGTGAGCTACTGTTTTAACTGGCAGTGGGCTCTTTGGGGGTCGAGACATTGCTGATTGATGGCAGGCACCGGACAGGAGGCTGCAGGCTTTGACATTTTAAAACTGCACACTTCCTGCACTGATACAGTGTGCCCAAACGACCGGCCACACTGCCATTTTCGCAAAACCAGGAAGCGAAACTGGCCACCAAGAACAAATGACCACCAGCCAAAGGATTAGTGCAAACCAAGCAAAACACACCAAGATGCAGAATGTGTGGGTCAGAAAGACAAGCAGTCAGTATGCAGTCATCTTGAAGGAAAGGTACTTCTCTCACCGTGGTTTCAGTCACAACCATCCTCAACTTTTAACCTGGTTCTGTGTCTGTGTTCTCACACAAAACTCATCTTTAGACCTGCCTTGCACAAAAGTTGTGTGTGTGTGTGTGTGTGTGTGTGTGTGTGCTCAGTCGTGTCTGACTCTTTGTGACCCCATGGACTGCAGCCTGCCAGGCTCCTCTCTCCATGGGATTCTCCAGGCAAGAATACTGCAGTGGGTTGCCTTTCTCTCCTCCGGGGATCTTCCCAACCCAGGGATTAAACCTGAGTCTCCTGTATTAGCAGGCGGATTCTTTACCACTGCACCAACCTGAGAAACCACACACAAGTACAGATTTCTCTAAATTTTTTTGGCTGCTTGCTCTGAGAAGGACAAGGCAGGGCTGTTGAATGTGCAGGAAAACCCGATTTTTCTCACATGTTTCTTTCTGCATCTCCTCTTCCCATCTCCAGGCTCTCTTTTAACCGACTCAGATCACTGGCACATTGGTCTTTGGAATGCTTTCGGAGTGTAACACCGAACGTGTTTTCTGTCTGCAGCCATGGAGTACTTGGAGCTCTGGTGGGTGGGGGTGGGGAGTTACTGGGGCCCAGGTGAGTAATCTGAACCATGCCTCTTAGCAACAAGCCTTGTCTGATCACATGCTTGGTCCCCCCCTCCTCTGGATGCTGAATGCAACCCAGATAGAAGGGGCCAGGGGATTCCACACCCTCTGCAAAGAGCCCACTTCTTCAGCCTGTTTCCTTCTGGTGGCCATGACAGAGGGAGAGGAACAAAAGACACAAACTTCTGTGCATATGAATGCATCCAGAAGGGTCTTTCTGAGTACCTGTGTTCCTTGGAAAGCAAGGGAGATAGCTAAAGAGATGGCGCTAATCAGACAAAGGCAGGTGGGTATATGCTGCAGAAAAAAGACTTCTGATGGACCCAGTATTTGCACAGCTTCAGGAGTTTTTGATGTACAGCATCTCATACCACACATGATGCTCCTGCCAACTTGAGTCCAAATGACCAAGGTGGCCTTTGTAACCCCACAAGGGACATCCAGCAGATTCTAGACCAAGGGTGAATTTGCTGTCTGTGACTCATTTTATTTATTATTATTATTACTTTCAAAAAGTCTATGCTGGGACTTCCCTGGTGGTCCAGTGGCTGAGACCCCATGCTCCCAATGCAGGGAGCCTGCATTTGATCCCTGGTTGGGGAACTAGAGCCCACAGGCCTCAACTAAGATTTGGCACAGCCAACCAAATAAATACATGATTTTGTAAAAAGTGTATCCTGGCCCAATAACTTAGCTGTGTCCACTCAGCATGAACCAGGTTTAAAAGAACACAGGAGAGCCAGGTAGGCCAGTCAAGGAAATGAGCAAAGATATGGAGCTGCTCCATGGAATTCTAGTCCTATTAGTTTTTCTTGAAGTATGGTTCCTGGATTTGCTGCCTCAAAATCTCTTGAGGTGTTGGTTAAAAAGGAAGCTAGCGAAGACCATTCTAGATGGAGAGAACCTGATTCTTCGCTTCACCATCTGTTATTCTCCCCAAGAGGGTCTTAGGCAGAATCATATTTCAGAAACTGGTTAGGTGCTCATGGAAAAACCGTGCCACCATGACATATTTCTGGAAAACACGGCAGACCGTATCAGCCCTCTCCTTCCCTTAGAGATTCATGATCTCTGTCAGCATGTGTAAGGTTATCTGATAAGTCTTGAGACATGGGCCTCTGGATTGTGCATAAGCCAGTGCTTCCCACACTACTTTGACCAGATTCTTGTTTGCATAAAGCACCTGTGAACATCCCCCAGACTCACTCTGGAAGCAATCAGTGCCCTAAGAGAACCTTCATCATGAGTCACCAGTGGACCCTATGTCCCTTCGTTTCATTTTTTCCCTTTTGTCCTGCCATAAACCACCTCCACCACTGGGAGGAGAAGCCATGCTTCCCTCAATAAAGACAAATGGTCTTAAGCTCAAGACAGCAATCCACACCCCTGCCCCACCTTTTTTCTTCTTTTTATGGTAACTAGTTGCTTCTCAGAATCATAACTGGCTTTGGTTTTGTGTTGAAAGACTGGGGATGCACAGTCCTTTTTTCCATCTTTGTCATTTACGTGTAAATATCCTATCTTCAGAGGGTCTTGCTTTGAATCCTCAGACTAACTTACATCCAGCCTTGAGTTATTCTCTCCACCCTGTCGTCATCACACAAACCATATTTAGAAATACATGTGCAAAACTAAACTTTATCTGTTCAAAACTGGTATTAGTGTCTCCTCCACTAGAAAACTCTTTAAAGCAGAATCACTGGTCTAATCCGTTCACTTCTGTACCCAAGACTCAGCATCAAGCCCGCAGACAGTATGCACTCAATATTTGCTTACTGCCTTGATAAATTACAGCATTCTACCTTAACAGTTCATGTAGAACATGTCAGGCCAAGTGATTAAGACCCATGGTGATTCTGTCTGCACAACAGAATTTCCTGAAAATTTTTAAAAAGCCAAACTTAAAAAATGACACTTTTGAAAAATGCCAGTTTCCATCCTGGACCTCCCACAAGAGGAGGGGGGCAGCACCTGGGGACGGGGTGGCGATCCCTGGCTTAGCAGATGGAAAACAGTGAGTCCTGGTGAATTTTACTCCAGTCTCTTCTCCTGACTTGCTCTAGGTGTGGGGCCAATCTCTGCATTTTTGGTGCCTACATTTCACTGCTTAGTAAAGTGGGAGTCTGGTCTGCAAATCCAAAATTACACTGTGAGATGTCTACTCAAGCATTTTGAAATCCTAAGATGAGAGGCCACTCTGAGAGTCCAATCATGGTTGCTATTCCTGGCATTGTGGGTTTCTAGCACATGGGCTGTGAGCCTTAGGTTTCACCAAGATGATTTTTAATACAACCTCACTAAGGACTTCTTTTTTTTTTTTTACTGACACTGCCCCTTTAACAGAACAAAGGCCGCTCATCTGTTACCACCCTTTCTTCCCAGACCTCTGGTTCTGTGGTACAGAAGTTACACAAGCAGACCGTTAGACATGCATGCTGGCTGCTGGCTCTTTGGTGCTTTGTGCACTGACATCTCTCTGCAGAGAGGCAGCCAGTACCCAGGGAGAATGGGAGTGCACCTCACAGACACAGACAGACACCCCAGGTCAGACCTCAGGGGCTCCCTGCCTGTGGGCAGCTCTGAGCAGTGCCAGGCTGGTCCCCCTCGGGCGATCAGCAGTACCGGAAGTAGAGGGCACGGCTAATGTACATGTCACCATGCGGCTTATGGCCACAGCCTCACCCCACCTTCGCTGTACAAGCTGCAGAGCAACAGGAAACGACCACGGTATTTATATATATATATACAGCCACATTGTGTTTATCCAGAGGTGCTGTTTTGCACAGACTATTATGTGCTTTTTCACTGGGAGACGACTTGGCATTTGCGTTTTCCTCGGGGCCTCCCAGGTGCTTGTAAAACTAATCAGTCCACCTGAGAAGGAAGAGGGACCTTTTGCCTCTTTGGTTTCTTCATTTTCAAGGTGAACAGACTCGTGCATTTTCTTTCCCAAGGGATTTCCGGATATATTCAGCCGAGGCTTGGAAAGGATGGGGACCAGCAGTAGAAAAATGCAGGATTTCCAGGAGCCTTTAAATACAGCCCATCTGGGAAAATCATTGATTCCGTAGATTGAAACTCACTAATTAGGCTTTACTTCCCCTCACTCCCCACTGCATCCTCCTGGCAAATAACTAAGCATACTCCCCACCCGCCCCGCTTCGTGGTGTATTCATCACACAGGCTTGGTCTAGTCCCCATGAACCCTACCAGAGGCAGACTCGACAGGACAGCAGTGGTGTCAAGACTCAGGGAGTCACCCCTGTCCTCACATGGGGGTGGCCAAAGGGAAGGAGAAAGGCCTCTCACCCTGGGTCTCTCCTCTGAGAAGAGCCCTTCTTTACCACTTTGGAAGTGGCTTCCTGGGAAGGCTAGCTTATTTATCAGCCTTCTAGTACATTCTTGAATTGGGCCATGGCTGTAGTAATGGTGGTCTGCCCTTTACCACACTCCTCTCTCCGCTGAATGAATACCGGATGAGTATTAGGATGATGTATGTGTATGTATGTGGGTGCGCGTGCTCGTGCTCAGCTGCTAAGCGGTATCTGACTCTTTTGCCATCCCATGGGCTGTAGCCTGCCAGGCTCCTCTGTCCATGGGATTCTCCAGGCAAGAATACTGGAGTGGGTTGCCATATCCTCCTCCAGGGGATCTTCCCGATCCAGGGATCGAACCCATGCCTCCTGCATTGGCAGGCGAATTCTTAATCGCTGAGCCACCAGGAAAACACTTAGGACAGTGGAGCGACTGAAATACTGCGAGAATGTGGTCTAATGTGTGCACTGGCAGACCTTGGGCAAGTTAGGAGACATTTCTGAGACATGGGTTTTCATCTGTAGGATGGGGATCATGAGGTGGTGAGGATTAGATGAGGGAGGATGGGTGAAGTATTCAGCACGGCCCCCACACAACCAAAGACATACATGGCAGGCAGAATGGAGGTGGTGAGAATAAAAATCAAAAAAGGGACTTCTGAGCAGGAAGAATCCTGCAGAGTACAGACCCTGATTCCAAGATCATCAATGTTTCTATGACCCCTTATTTCTAAAACTGACGTAGTTGGCTTGGCCAACGTGAATGAACTCTGTGTTGGAAGATGAGAATAGCTTGGAGGTCAGTAGAGCAGAGAGCTCCCAAGCAGCATGCCGCTCCATAAAGGGACCCCTGAACATCTTAATTCTGCCTGGTCTGAGATGTTGAAGTTAACGATTCATCTTGGGGGGGGGGGGAAAAAAAGGTGGGGCATCCTTTGAGTGCAAGCATTCTGGAGAACAGTTTACAAATTGTCCTCACATCCCAGCCCTCCCAGCTAATGTTGGGGCGTGCTCTCCAGCCAGAAGAAACCAGCTTGAGAAGCAGAAGTGACTGCCTCTCATTTCCATCCTTTAAAAACAGGCGGTTAGGGATGTGTTTCTCTTTTGTATACTTTCTCTTTGGCACAAGGAGGCCAAGGGTGTAAAAGAGACCTTGCTTGGACCGCAGCCAGTGTTCCTGCTTAGCGAGCCGCATCTCCCACGGGAAGCCCCGCATCCCTCCAACCTCACCCATTTCTCTTCCCACCTCTTTAATTGTCCCGCAGCCCGAACCATTGTTCAGTCTCATTACTGAAAGTCGAGCACACGGTGGCAGGGCCCAAGGCCTGCGGCTGTGTGTGCCTGAGATTAAGACTTTTATCTGATCTTTGACAACTTGCAGAGGAAATCCTGTTCCAAAACCCGGAGCCCCGAGCGAAAGGTTGCCAGCAGTTCCTCCCTCCCACCTGCGAGATGAATCAGGACACCTGAAATGTGAACATGGGCTCATTGTTTATAAATATAATAAGCTCACTTCCTGTCACTCTATTAATCCCTCCCCCTCCCTCTTTTCTTCTAAACTCAGAGCCTAATAAGGCCTCTGGGCAGAGCCCGGTCAGGCACCCTTTATGTCCTCGTCCACACCGGGTCACAGGGCGAGGGGCCCAGCTGAAGGCAGGTGCTTGCTGCAGGAAGCGCCAACGCGGCCCATCTCTAGCGCACTAGGATTCCCCCAGGAGTCCAGCCAGCTCCTTATAGACCTAGATGGGCACCAGCAGCTCTGCATCACCATGGAGCCCAGCGTGGGCCACCTCGAGGAATGAGAGAGCCGCAGGCAGAAGGCGTGGCTCTGGTGGTTGGAACAGAGGTTTGGGGAGTCGTGGGTTTTCCCCTCAGCCCACTCCCCAGCTAGGGAGCTCACTGACTGTGGCTGGTTTTACATGGCATGCTGTATCCTTCAGCATGGTGTAGGTGGTGCAGACCCACCTGATATTCAGGTGAAGTTGGTGATGCCCACTGGGGTGAACAGGGAGTAGAAACAAGATATTATTTTTTGTAACTGAAGGAGGGAATCCAAAGATGGAATTTGCCAGGGGAGGTGCCCCGATTTTTTTCCTTTTTCCACCACTCCTGTCAGTTCCTTCATTGCAAATAGGAGCAGATCTGTTCATCAGTTAGTCCAGCGGTTTGCCCAGCGCTGTGCTGGGTGCCTGTGGGGAACACACAAAGAAGAGAAGGCTTGCCCGAGGGAGTTCACACCCGCAGGGACCACAGGAATGAGGAAGAAATGGTTGAGGAAAATGTGTGCACATCAGCACAAGCCAGAAACGGAGCGGGGGGTGCAGACCTGCCCCATCTGAGGGGCTCGCCCCCATCCGACCCTCACGGCAGTCCGTGGGCACCCAGACCCTCCCTAAGATCTCCTGCAGCTCCGTAAGCCTGTGCCGGATGCTGCTGGATAAATCAGAGGGAGAAGGCAGATGCTGCGGCCACTTCCCAAAGCCTCATCTGCTCCTGGGGTGGCCACTCCACCTCGGAAGGACCGCAGCTCCAAGAATGAGGGTGGTAGAACTGGGGGCTGCCCCTGCTGGTCTTTCTTAAAGCAGAGCCGGAGAGAGCCCTCAGTTTGTTTTGTCCTGTTTCGGCTTGTGAGCAAAGTGAACTTGCTAGTCAGGATGGAAGTGGCCCAAGGGGAAGTGGGTCCAGGGAGGGAATCTTTACTTTTACCCAGGGGAGGATGGAGGAGATGGCAGGGATGCTCTCTTCCTTTAACGCTCACCCTCAACAAACAAACAAGAAGCAAAACCAGGCTGGCCCAGAGGACGGGCGTCCTTCTCCACGTCTGGATGGAGCCGCAGGAGGCGGCAGATGCTGGTCCAGGGTTACGAGGGGAGACCTCACCGCGCGTGCCTTTTCCCAGCCCCAGGTTCAGGTTCAGTATCACTGGCAGCTTGCAGTTGGCCACTGTGGCAGTGTTTATACCCGGGAAACAGGTTACATACATCAGAGAGCTGGTTGTTAAACAGTTAGAAAGGCTTCCAAGGTGGCTCAGGGGTAAAGAATCTGCCTGCCAATGCAGGAGACGCAGGAGATGTGGGTTTGACCCCTGGGTCGGGAACACCCTTAGAGAAGGAAATGATAATCCACTCTAGTATTCTTGTCTGGGAAATTCCATGGACAGGGGAGCCTGGTGGGCTACAATCCATGGAGTCGCAGAGTCAGACGCGACGGAGCACGCACGCAGGTGGGTGGGTGTGCCTACTTCTCAATCAGACGGGACTTGAACCCATGCCTCGAGGCCTCTGGCTGCAGCAGGCCAATGTTCGAAGCTGATGGGTCAGCCCTGTCCACAACCACTGCCGTGGACCCAGCGCTGAAAGCTTGGCTGACTTCATCCCACTAAAAGGATGACACAGGCCTGACCTGCTGAGACGCGACGTCAGGAGTCTAAAAGCCTGACACTCTAGGGACCTTAAACAGTTTTCGGTGGCTGCCTTTCTAAACTGTAAGCTATAAGATATATATACCACTGACCACTATCGATTTAGGAGCTGCTCTTGGCCAAGTACAGAACAAAGCACTTTGTGTAGGTTATTTCATCTCATTTCATTGTTGCCATAGCCTTATGAAACAATTTCCTCATTTTATAGTTCAGGAAGGTGAAGCTTAGGAGTTCCCCAGCTTATCAGAGCTATGGTGTGAACCTAGATCTGTCCGATGCTAAAATGTGCTTCTTCCCAAGTCTACGTCTTTGCCGCTACACAGCATGCCTATTATAAATCTTATTCTTCCTCCTTAAGAATACAACCAAATGGGACTTCCCTGGTGGTCCAGTGGTTAAGATTTCACCTTCCAAATCCAGAGAGTGCAGGTTCATTCCCTGGTTGGGGAGCTAAGATTCTACGTGTGCATACGTACTTAGTCACTCAGCTGTGTTCGACTCTTTGCAACCCTATAGCCCGCCCAGGGATTGAACCCACATGTCCTGAGTCTCCTGCACTGGTAGGTGGATTCTTCACCACTGAGCCACCTGGGAAACCAAGATCCCATGTGACTTGTGGCCAAAAAACCAAACATAAAACACAAGCAATACTGTAACAAATGCAACAGACTTCAAGAAGGTCCACATCAAAAAAAAAAAAAAAAATCTATAAAAGAAAAAAAAAAAAAATATATATATATATATACCCAAATGATATCAACTCTAAGTGGGACCACCAAGTGGTCCAACTCTAAGTGGCCCAGCTCCCAGGGCCAGCAGGAGAGCACACTCACCCTTCCCAAAGGCCAGCCCCTCCCCCCACAGGACACACTTCCTCTTCCCCCTCCTCTGGCCCAGCCGTTGTCCCTCCCCTCCTTCAACCTCTACTCAGAACTTACTTCCTCCTTGAAGCTTTCTGTCATTAACCCCACCCAGTGCCGATCACTTCGCCAACTCTGCTTCTCCTCAAATACTGACACACTTACCCTAGATTCCTCTGCCTTGCTTTCACAGCTGGAGTCCACTGGGCTCTTGTGCACTGAGCTGTGTCTTGTCCCCCTCTTTTGTCTTTCCCCACAGGGTTTGGCAGCAGGTGTGCTCCACGAGTGCCTCTTGGGGTGGCCTCTGTGGTCTCTGTCTGTAGGTCTATGAATGGCCTGCCTGGCCATCCACAGATCTCCCAACGATCTGGCCAAATGACCTGAGCATCCTCTGTGTCCTAGTCAAAGGGGATAGTCACGTAGAGTTTGGGCAGGAGGTCAGGAGAAGTAGCCCAGGCCTGTCAAGGTCACTCAAGGAGCTCTCCTGTCCAGCCTGAAACTTCTGAGGACTTCTTTTTTCGAACCTGGGCCAGACCAGGACTCAATTTCCTCCGAGAACGTCTGAGGATCTCCTGTCAGGTCCTTCCTACTTCTTACCTTGAGTGGCAGGCTAAAACTAACAACGGAGTCAGAGTTTGAGGCTGGGTTAGGGGAGGTGCTTTTCTGCTTAATCAGAGTGTCCCAAAAGGTGTGAACACACTGGTGAGTGTGAGTGGGTGTTAGCTGGGGACAGGGGACTCAGGACTCAGGATGCAGGTACAGGTGCTTTCCCAGCTCCCGAGTGGACCCAGGATAGAGGCCGGACCTAGGGTTTTCGGGAGGAAGATGCCAGTGATGTGGTGGTCACAGCAGGTGTGATTTGCATCTGGGAAGCCAGACTGTTTCAAACAGCTCCTCTAAGGCAGGTAGTCATTCCTGACAGGCTCCCAGCCTGTGTGGAGTCCACCCTCCTTCAGAGGCCTCTCCTGCCTTGTCCCCCACTCCCCCGGGCCCGGGACATGCTGCAAGTCCTGCCTCAGTGCGGACCCAGTCGTGATCCCCACACCCTGGCGGCTAACATGTGAGCAGGCTCTCCTCCCGCACGGCCTGCCGCTTTTAGACTGGCACACACGGTTTTCACAAGACGGGTTTTTGTGGTTTTGTTTTGTTTTTTTTTTTTTTCCTTCATAAGTTTGCAGCTGCTAGTTTTGAAACCACCAGCCCTGAGGCAACTCAGTCAGAAAGAGAGCAAGAGAAAAAGAAAAGAAAAGGAGGGCCAACACACAAAGGGAGGACAAGCTATCTTTCTATAAATCGGGCACTGCAACAGCTAGGTCTGGGCTCAGGCTTGGCCTTGCTCTGCCAGCCCCGCAGGCTTCTCTTGGGACAGTCCCCTGGGGGCATGCGTGCAGGATAGATTTGAGGAAGTGAGTCTGAACCCCCTGCCCCTGACTGCCTGTGATCACAGGTCAGTGTGAGGGGCCGAGACGTGGGTTATGATCTGAAGGGGACCGGCCAGCCCCCTGGTACTGCTTGAAGACACGAGAGGGTGTGGATACCACATGGTGTGCAAGCTGGGATTGGAAGGGGAAAGAGGAGGAGGAAGGCACAGGAAGACCCTGATTGAGTTTCCCAGGAGGGGGTGCTATTCAGGCCTACCTAGGGGGTTACTTTGCATATGCAAACTGAAGGATTTAGCTGAACACAGACTCCAGACCAGAAGAGCCAGAAATAAAGGAACCCAGAAACAACTACTCACACTCAAGTCTTCCCATCCCCCCTCCCACATCCACTGGCATTTGTGGCAGCTAATTATAGTTTTTATCTAAACCAAACACCTCGAGTCACAGCCTGGAGTCATAGCCCTGGCCACTTGTACTGAGTGGCTTTGGGGAGTCCCCCATTTGCTGGCAATCTGACCTGAACCCCATAGTTCCTTCTGGGGTTAATAAATGCAGTTTTCCCAGAGGAAAGAGGGAGAGTCCTGGGGATAATTACCAAGGAAAGAAACGAGAAATGGTGGAATCTCCAAATCAGGTCTGAGTGGGCTTCTGGGGATCTCTGCCTCCATGAGCCTCTGTGCTTCTTCCTCAACAATCATGCATTAGTTGTCTGTGGTCTTTTCCTCACCGTCTCCATTGCTCCTCCCGGATTTACTGGGGGGTCCCTTGAGGGCTAGGAATACCCAGCACAGTGTACGCTTTGCTTGTAGTAGCTGCCCTATAAATGCATAGTTAATAGAACTGAATGAATATTGCTGATCTGACTCCCTTACAAAAACAAGTATTGATTTTCTTGTTGGCCACGACATAAAATTCAAATTCTCTAGAATCTGATACGAAAGTGATAGCTTTTGTGGTCAAGCCCAAGCTTCTTTCCAGCTTCCCGGCCCGCTGCCCTGTAAATGTGACACACTTACTGACATCCTTCTCCCCTTTCTGCTCCCTCGTCCTGGAATATGTGTGTGTATGTGTGCGCGTGCTCATGTCTGACTCTTTGCGACCCCATAGACTGTAGCCAAGCCAGGTTCGTCTATCCACGGGATTTCCCAGAAAGAATACTAGAACGGGTTGCCATTTCTTTCTCCACAGGATTTTCCCAACCCAGGGATTGAACCGGTGTCCTGGAATATCCTACCAGGTAAATCCGAAGTCACTTTAAAAAGCATAACTCCATCATGAGCTGCCCTCCACGAAGCCCTCCCCAACTCTCCCAGCTATTTCCAGCAGAGTTGGTTGTTTCTTCAGTTGGTCTCTTGTGACATTTAGTACACAGTATTGTGAAAGAAAGCACTCGCCTTCCTTCAGAGTCTGCCTGTGTCCATCAGGACACTGAATTTATCAGAGACAAGAACCACACCTTAGACATCACTGCATTCACAATGCCGCACGGTGCCCAGTACATGTCTGATGATAAAACTAATGAAAGAAAGAATGCGCTCCATCCACCCCTTCCTTGCAAATCTCCAGCAGTCTTCCTGTACCCATTCTCCTTCCTTCCTTCTCTTTCCCCTACCATGCCCCCTCCTGGTGCTCAGCACATAGATGGCACCAGGAACACAATTCTTTTATTTCCACTTCTGAAATATCTCTATCCTTGTGCACAAGCTCCACAGAATCACCCACAGCCATTGCTACTCACCACTGCTCACAGGCCGCCAACGCTTGTAAAGACGTTGATTCTGGCCTTTTATTTCCTAATGATGTGGACAGTCATGAGGATGAACCTTCCTGGATCACAACACACCTCCTCCAGGAAGCTCTCTTGCACTAGTCTGAACCCACAGGGACTTTCCTTTTCTTCTGTTTCCTTTTGGCTTATCCACATACACTGCCTGATCCCCGACTTGTTCCTCTGCTCCCTTTCATAGTTCCACCGTTACTTTGAACTTGTATGCAGTTGTCAGCAGGTATGTTTTTATCCTGGTTCTTCAGAGACTTCCCCCACCATAGTTCACAATACCTAATACACGATCAAAATACAAAATGATGCTCCTGCATTGACTTTGTGCATCGACACTCACATTCCCTGGACTATGGGTTTTCCCAAGGGAACTTTACCTGGTCGAACTAGCCGATGGTCAGGAAGCAGTAGCCAGCAATATCTCAATGACTATAAGTTCTGTGATGGAATAAATTTTCAATAACTGACTACCTTTTGCAAAGAGCCGACTCACTGGGAAAGATCCTGATGCTGGGAAAGATTGGGGGGCAGGAGGAGGAGAGGGCGACAGAGGATGAGATGGTTGGATGGCATCACTGACTCAAGGGACATGAGTTTGAGCAGACTCTGAGAGATGGTGAGGGACAGAGAAGCCTGGAGCACTGCCATCCATGGGGTCACAAAGAGTCAGACACGACTTGGCGACTGAAGAAGGAACAACAACTCACACAGTTGCACTGTCATATGTAAAGCCACACTACTTAGTCCCTTGGTTCAAATATTGATAAAACTTGAAATCTTTGCCAGCAGAGAAAGCGCTTCTCCCAGAAGCTTCATCAGGTACAGCTCTGCAAGGTGTGCTGGAGCCTGGGGGCCACAGGGAAGAGATAGAATGCCCCAAATGAGGGCCACCTGTAGCCAGGTGGATCATGGGGCTTTCTGGAGTCTACACTCAACCAAACTGGTATCGCTAGCCTGTTATGCTCCGTGTCTGAACATCCCCCTCCTGCACTCCCTTCTCTGGGTTGGGCTTCTCTGAGAAGCATCCTCGACATCATCTCCTGTCCTGCCCTCCCCCATGCCCTGTCAAAACTTGCCAGATTTGCCATATTCACAGGACCTTGCTAAGGTTGGCTCAGACAGTCATGTCAATGAGTAAGTTGCATTTTGACATGAGCTTCCCAGAGCTCAAAGGAATCAGCTCATGGTGATCATTTCAGGCAGATGGGATGCTGGGGCCGGATCTTTCAGAGCATCCCAGCTAAGCTACCTGGGATATCCGCTGCTAAAGCCAGCTGTGGACAAGGGAAGGTCCCCCCACCCCATGCTACCTCCAAGACGATCAGGGAGTCTCCGACCTGAAGGCCACTTGGCAGGAGTTCAGTTTGGAAGGGTTGGAAAGGAGCCCCCCCCAACCCCACCCCCACCCCCAATAAATACCTAGTCTGAGTCATCTGATTTGGAACTCAGGGTTTGGAAATTCACCCGAACGCCTCATTCCCAAATCTGACCTTCTAGAGAGTCTGGAGCTGGCAAGTTTCAGATTCATTTGCGTCAACATGTTGTTTGGTTAATGCAGCTGAGCATCTAAGCCCATTTTCTTAGAAACAGGAAATCCCAGTGTGCCAAGAGTAAACAGATCCCAGCCCCCAAAGTTCGAGTTCATTTAGGAACTCTCTGACCACAAGGGTCTGTGGGGCTGTGTGCTCAAGCCAGGCTCCTTTCCTGCCCATAACTGATCTTACCCAAAGCAATGGTCTCTACAGCTCAGCGGCTGGAAGAGCTGTGTGTTCAGGAGAGGCTGGAGCTGGACTAAGAGCAGGATTCCACTGTCAAACCTAAGACAGGAGTATCAAGGGTCTTACTTGGGAGGTATCTCCCCTGAGGCTCCCACCATCGACTCTTCGACTCTAGTCGCTTCCCTTTATATTTTTCGTGTCGTCCATGAGAGGAGGGGTGTTAGCTGTTTTATCCTCCATCCCATCATTAGCCCTGCAATGTGCTGCATGCCTGCTAAGTCACCTCAGTCGTGTCTGATTCTTTGTGACCCCATGGATTGTAGCCCACCAGGCTCCTCTGTCCATGGGATTCTCCAGGTAAGAATACTAGAGTGGGTAGCCATGCCCTCCTCCAGGGAATCTTCCCGACCCACGAATGGAACCTGCATTCCTTATGTCTCCTGCACTGGCAGGCAGGTTCCTTACCACTAGCGCCACCTGGGAAGTCCAATCCTGCAACAGGAGACACTAAATACCTACTAATGGAATGAATGAATGATTGACAAAGCAGACCATGCGAGTTCAGGCTTTGATGAAGGGCTCGGCTGACTCAACTCTGCAAGGTATCATGCTGGGATAAACGGCACAGCTGCTGGTCCTCCCAGAAAATTCTCCCTCACAGACTTGCCAGCACTCAGTTGGGAAGGACAGATTCTCTCGAAGCTGCCAGGAGGTTCCAGCTTCTCAAGGCTGGCCAAGTGAGCTCTGGTTCATGGGGGCTGGAGGAAAAGAAGGTCATCGGCTGGGTGGAGGGGGACAGGCAGGGGGTGGCCAGAGGGGCTCCTGCTGCAGTGAGGTCTGGCTCCCTCGCCAGACAAAGAGCTCTCAGAAATCTACCTCCCCCACCTCCAGCACACACGGGGTGGGCAGGGAGGCTTGGCCTCTTTATGACAAGCAGACTGGGTGACCCTGCTGCTGGGAGGGCAGAGGTGTGGCAGACAGCCGCCGCCCCAGACGCCAAGTCGCTGAGCAGCCACTGCCGGGCCTGACGACGGAAGAGGCAGCTCTTCTGTTATTAGTGGCTGCTTTCCACGTCTGTGTAAGTCAAACAGCCTATGCAAAAACGAAGCCTGTGGTAGCAGCAAACTCAGAGATGTAGGTGTCCTTGGTGCTATCAGATTGGGCCCTGGACTGGCCTGCAAGTCCTCAATCCAGCCTCCCTCTGGGTGACCCAAAGGGGTGAACCCAGGCCCCTGTGCCTCCTGATTTCCGACTGAAGGGGGATCCTATAGCTGCTTCAACATCCCTTTTTCAGCACTTCATGTGAGATCATTTCTAAAGCCCATAAAAGATATTTTATTAAAATAGAAAAGAAAGAATTCAAGCCCTGTTGGGCTTCCCTAGTGGCTCAGACGGTAAAGAATCTGCCTGCAATGCCAGAGACCTCTGTTCCATCCCTGAGTCAGGAAGATCTCCTGGAGGAGGAAATGGTTACCCACTCCAATATTCTTGCCTGGAATATCCCATGGGGAGAGAGGAGCCTGACAGGGTACAGTCCATGGGGTCACAAAGAGTCGGACTTGACTGAGCCACTAACACTTTTCTAGCCCTGTTATAAAACACCATCCCAGCTCCAGAAGTTGAAGAGTAGCAAGAAGACACATACTGTCCAAAAACGCGGCACTTAAAACTCACAGAGGGTTTATCTGTCAGTCCACAAGACACAGTGACCTGCCACAACGCCTGATGATACAGGGAAACAGCCATAATTAAATACAAAGAGAATAAAAGGAGATTGCAAAACAATACAATTCTGGTTATACAAAAACCAGACATGGATGTCTATATGTCTGCATGAAAAAGATTGGAAGGAAATGCACCCGAATATTAATATGTTGTTTTCTGGATTGCTAGACTGCAGGAGCTTTGACATTTTCCCAGATTTTTCCATATTCTCTAAATTTTATACAAAGATAATGTAGTACTTTGAAAATTGCTATTAAAAAATACTTAAAAATAAGCAATAGATTTAATGAGTAAAAGAAAAAATGTAAGCCAAAAAAACAGAGAAGCAAAGAAGTC
Source organism: Capricornis sumatraensis (assembly GCF_032405125.1). Lineage (NCBI taxonomy): Eukaryota > Metazoa > Chordata > Mammalia > Artiodactyla > Bovidae > Capricornis > Capricornis sumatraensis. The sequence goes on from NC_091076.1 coordinate 18,709,442, forward strand.
ACAGTCTATGCAGGAGGCTTGCCAGGGAATGGATTAGCAGCATAGGTGGGTTAATGCACTTCTCATTCTGGTCCCTGCCTCTTTGTGTCTCTCCTCTCATTTCACACCCCCACCCAGCTCTGCTCCTTCCAGTCGATGCCTGGGCAGGGCTCCGCTCACACCTTGCTTTCCTACTGCACCCGCCAGCCTGGCACTCCTGCTACCTTATTGCAGGAGAGCGAGAGACCCTAGAGGCAAAAGAGGATGTGATGAACATAACTCAGCTCCCAAAGTGCAAGGTAAGTCTCGCTTCTTGTTCTACGCCACCCGAGATTTCTCCAGCCTCACAGAGTCTCATCCTTTCTGCATGCAGAGCCCTCGGTGCCTGTGTGTGAGGTGCCACTGGACAGTGAATCAGGGAGATTTCACTGAGCTCTACGCGCAGCTTCTGCCAGAAACTGGCTGCCCTAGATCCCCAGGGGAACATATTCAGGGTAAAAGTAAGTCTTAATAATACATAAACGTACATGCACACACACCTGTGTTTGGTATGTGTGGGTGCAGAGGTAAGTATGCAGCATACAGACATGCATGCACACCTCATACGCAAGTACACGAGCAAAGGGGGGAGTTTGAGAGCACACACACACACAGAATTCTGTCCTCACAACATTAAGAAATGGTGTATTTTCTTCATCCAACTGATGAAGAAACTAAGCATCCAAGAGGTTAAGTCATGGCCGGAAGTGGCAGGGCTACAATTTAAACACCGATCTCCCCGACCTGGACCCTTCGGCAGAGGGCCCTTCCCCCTCCTCTATGGAAGCCCCGGCAGGCTGTTGTGGTCCTAGTGAGCCCAAAAGCTCCATAATTACCGGGTTGGACTTGGCCTCCAGAATAACCATGACAAAATTTGTGGAAATGTTCACAACAGCTCTTCACTTCCAGGTTCTGAGATCAGAAACGGAAGTTTCAAAATACCGAAAGTTCGTTTATGTTGAACATAGTGCTTGGGCGAAAAGCAGGAAGTCCAAGAAAGCCTGATCTCATGAGATTTTTCAGCCCAATTTGGATCCACATCTGCACTTCTGGATTTTCCACTGAGTCCAACCTCAGCTGCTCTGCAGCTTCTCCCATTTCACTGACTCTCCACCTACGGGGGTACAGATAAATAACACAGTCTGTGGCCACTAAGATTTATCCAGCAATCGGCCAGTGGCGAGGTGGTCAGCTGGGCCGGGCAGCAGACAATTGAAATTTGAAAAATCTGCACATTTCTTTCTGTAAAGGTTTCTTAAAAACCAAACCAAAACAAAAGCTCTAAACAATAAGTCATCCAAATAATGGCCTCTGTGCTTGTTTCCAGGTGCAGGAAACAAGTGGAAAGGAATCTTGCCACCTACTCCTTCCCGCAGACCTGGCCTCCCCATGGGTCAGACCCTGGCCGGGCTGGGAGAGGATGGGAAGGAAGTGGACCGACAGCAGGCCTGGGTCGCCAGCTTTGGGGGAGCCTCAGAAGATGGGGCGGGGGAATCATTTCTGTATCCCATTTAGTTGATGGCAGGAACTGGGATTAGAATCTGGTGGATGGCTTCTGGCTGCCTCTCTTTCCAGCTGTATTACCTGCCTGGCCACCTCTCTGCATTCAGATGAGTTCACAGCATCACAGAGTTTCTAAGTGACTGGGTATAAAGTGAACGTTAGCTGTTATAGTGTTTACAGAAGGGTGGTTACTACAGCTGATGCTATTTTTAATTGGAGTCCCCTTCCATTCCTGAGTTCCCTGGGCAAGTCAGTATTTATGAGGCTTCCCTGCCAGAAGATTTAGAGGGTCCCAGTTCACCCCACTCCCACCATCCCCGCACCACCTTAGATGCCCCCACATTAACATCTGGAAGATTTCTGCAAAGCAAGAATCTGCAGCGCCCTGTGGTCTGGCTCCTCTACTCACAGACTGGAGCACGCTCGCTTGCAATGCAGCTTTGAATCAGCCACACCCAACTGAAACAGTCCAGGAGAAGGGCAGACCACACCTTGCAGACCCCTCCTTCACCCTCTTTTCACTCTGAGGAGCTCAGGCACATGTGGGTTCCTGCCTCGCCTTGTGAATCTGTGCACACTGTGCAAAGGAGGTGTAGCCTAGCAAATGTAGCCGCTGTGTGGCCTTGAGTGAATCACTGAACATCTCTGGGCCTCAGTCTCCCCCTCATAAAAGCTAATGACAACATCTGACTCGTGGGTGGCTGTGGGCCCAACAGGGACGTGTCTATAAAGCGCCAGGGCACACGTGGGCACTGGCACTTCCCGCCTGCCCTGTGGTCCAACCCTGCCCTTTCGGGTGGGGTAAACCCTGGGGGCCTAAATGTCTTAGAAGCAGGCCCTCTGAGCTCCAGGAGAACGGCCAGAATCTAGAAGCACAAGTCCTCAAATCTGCAGTGCAATTTTCAGGAGAGAGCAGCGGAATTTCTTACACTTAACAGTCATTAAATAAATACCACCTTAGAGCAGAACCTTAAATGAGACGGCTCTTCCATTCGAGACGGCCTTCTGGGCATCACTTCATCCTGACACAGGTCCTGCTCTGTTTCATTGGCCACCCTGCAGGTGCACATGCTTTCCTGGGTACCCTGGCTGGGGTGCACTTGGAGCAAGCCCCCAAACCCACCCCATTGCTGGAAGCTGCAGCGGGAGGACACGGGGCCTTTCATGTGGCAGGGGCGGGCGTTTGTGCCCCGGAAGCCAAGCTGGTGGGCAGAGGCCACGGCCGCCGCCGCTTCCTCCCCACCTTGGAAAATTACACAGAGTGCCGCTCTGCCCACTGGCTGCCAGGAGATGCCCTGCTGGGTTCTGAAACGATCCCACCTCCTTAGATTGAAAAACAATAATGTGCCCGCAGTGGCCAGCTTGCCCTTTCCTCCCCCTCCTCCTCCCTGCCCTGGAAAAAGTACAGGATCTGTAAACAAGTCATTAGATTCGAGATCCTGCCCAATTTAGACCTTTGTCTCAGTTTTCTCCAGAGTAAACTCGTGGTCACACCCACCCAAACCAAGCAAAGCCCAAAAGGAATGCAGAGTCCTGCGGCCAGGCTAACCACAGCTGACCCCACCATGCCCAGGGCTCGGCGCGCTCCTGGGGCTGGGAGGGACTGAGGGAAGGCCCAGCGCTGGCCTCCATCAGGGCCAGAGCCAGGCGCTCGGACGGGCCAGCGGCTAAAAGCTCCGTCTCTGGGTTCAATTCCCCAAAGCAGTTTTCATTTTGCAAATGCCTCCCCAAACTATCAGAAAACCAAAAGTCCACCTCCTTTGAAGTCTGGCAAGAACCCCCCACCCCCACCCCAGATCAGCTTCTCTTTATTCCTGTACTTCCCGTACAGGCAGGCTTCTAGAAAACAGAGGTTGGAGAAAATGAAAGTCAATGCCAAATACTAACCAGACAGAAGAATAACTGCTTTTCCCCACAGCCCCCCACCCCCAGCTCTGGCATTACGGGCTGGGGGACTGGGCCCCTCTCCTGCCGCCGTAGATCTGTTTATTCTGCACTCCATAAAGGGAAACCAGGCCCTTCGCTGACATTTTGGCTTGGAGGGGGTGGGGAGGGAAGGAGGTCCAGAATTTAAACTCAAAACCAGATCAGCTTCGCTAAATCTCCTAGTGCTTTTTTCTGTGATTCCTCAATGGGCCACATTGTGCGATTTGGGCTTTTAACTCTCCCAGCCTGCGCACCCCCATCACTAACAGTCTGGCTCTGAGCTGCGACGAATGCCGTAAACTGCAGTGACCCCTTTTTGACTTCCAACCCCGCCGGTGCTCCCCAGATGAAATTAGGGAGCAGCAGCACGCGAGGGGCTGGGCTGCTCCCCATTCCCACCGCACTCCTGGCTTTTCTCTGCCTCTCCTGTCCCTGCGGCAGAGAAATCTGTGTCTATGCCCCAAACCTGGCTCTCCCGAGTGGACCGGGGCTTCCTTTAAACAATGAAACAGGGAATTTCCTTTGTCCTGGAAATGTTCCGCTTGTCATCCATGTTATCCTTATCAGCAGACCACAGTGCACCGAGCAAAGGCCCCTCCATGCTTGGGACCCAGGGGGTAACATTGCAAAATGTTTTCTTCGCTTTTTCCTCTGCCTCGAATTCAAAGCCTGACCTTTATGGGTGGAATTCAATCAGGTCATCGCTCAGATTCCCCAGCGGGGAAATAAAAGTAGCACAGGCAAATCCTATTGTTTCCATTTCAAGAAGGTTAGAAATGCGTTCTCCCCCGTAGCATCCAACGAAACGGGATGGGGTGGGGGATAGAGGAGGTAATAAAAAACCCTCAGAAACAGTAGACTAGAATCCCCCACTCTCTATTTACACAGTCTGTTCTTCAGCACTGCTTTTGCTAGTTTTCAGGTAGTTCATTTGTATTTGAACAAGTTCGGAAAATATTTTTCCCCTTTAAACAACAGAAGAGCAGTACAGGCGTACCTTGCTTATTGGGCTTCACAGATGTTGCATTTTTGACACATTGAAGGTTTGTGGCCACCCTGTGTCAAGCACATCTCTTTGTGCCATTTTTCCAATAGCGTTTTGTGTCTCTGTGTCACAGTGGCAATTTTCACAATATTTCAAACTGTTTCATCATTGTCATATTTGTTATTGGGATCTGTGATCAGTGATCTTTGATGTTGCTTCTACAACTTGCTGAAGGCTCAGATCCTGGTTAGCATTTTTTAGCAATAAAATATTTTTTAATGAAGGGTTTCAGACGCAACACAGTTGCACACTTAATAAAGTATAAATGCAACTTTTCCTAAGAAAAATTGAAAAATATTGTGACGTGCTTTACGCTGATGCTGGCTTTACTGCAGTGCCTGGAACTGAACCACTGTCACCTCTGAGGTCTGCTCGAATATTTAGGAAGAGGGGTGGAGGTATGTGGGAATGCCAGAAGGCCAAAGGAATTGCAAAAATCAACTGCTAATGTTAACACTCTTGTATTCTGGGGCAGAAATAATTAATTGTATATGTTTAGTCACTTAGCAACCCTGAGCCCATATTCTGAAAAGTTCAAAACATTTCACATATGTACGGAGTAAAGTCTCTGAAATCAGACGGACCCTATGAGTTGCACACACTTTGACAAGAAACTTGGGTTTTCTGCACTTGGTTCCTCTTAGGTAAACTCTAATGACAGATGTAACGCACGGGCTGTGGTAGAAATGAAGTGCTAAAATGCACTGAAGGGCTCAGGACAGTGCCTGGCTCATCTATAACTACTCAATTAATATTATTATTATTGTCATCATCATCTTTTTTTAGTTGCAGCATGCAAACTCTCAGTTGCGAATGCAGGATCTAGTTCCCTGACCAGGGATCGAACCTGGGTCTCCTGCACTGGGAGTGCTGAGTCTTGGCCACCAGACCAACCAGGGAAGATCCCACCATCATTACTGACATTATTGAAACCTCCTGGAAAGTTGTTTTAAAGTAAATAAATAGGTAGAGGACACAGTCACTCCAGAAAAGACCTTAAAAGCCAATCCCAGTTCTTGACCTCTGTAAAGTTTTAGACCAGACGGCTTTCTCTGAAATTCTAGCAAACACTCGATATAGATAGCACGCGTCTTCAGCAGGGGTTTTTGTTTTCTTCTTTTTGTTTTTGATCTTACAAAATGCACTTACAGCCATTTTTATTACAACATCACTTCGAGGTAAAATTATCATTGGCAGAATCTCTTTGCTCTGAAGTTGAGGAAACCAAAGCATGAGGAGGTCCAGGACCTGCTGAAGGGCTGAGGGCAGCTCACACCGAGGCCGGTGAGCATGACTTCCAGAGCCCTGTGTGCCCAAGAGCAGCCTTACTCTTCCAGTAAGGAGGTCTGCAAGGCTGAGAACAAGTCCAACCCATATGCTGTGGGAATCATCAAAGATGGAAAGAAGCCTTAGAGAATCTTCCTGCCCTTGACATTTCTGGATGCACTGCATATTCAAAACATATCAATCCTCCACTTAAATACACTTTCTTAAAAAAAAGTCTATCAACCAATACAAAGGAACTTAATGTGCTCAGTCAAATACTACTCTGATCATGTCTTTGAAACCTTGAAAGTCATTGTCCTCTTGGGATATTCTTTACTCACTTAACTTGCCTTTACTGAAGAACATGGCTTACAGACCCACAGACAATGCCTAGAGGCACTAAATGTAGCCGAGCGGCAGGAAGGCAGCGTTTCATTCATTCATTCCGCGAACACTTCTTGAAGGCCTGTTCTCCTTCATGCCTCCTCGTGCTTATCACTCAGGGTTCAGCCTAAATGTCACTTCCTTGGGGAAACCTTTGACCTCTGAAACTGGTTAGGTCCCCATAGTACCCTCTCCTGAAACATCTTCTACTTCCTTTTTCACAGAACTCTTTGCCCTTATAACAACACACCCAGTATCTCTTTTCCCACCTTGACTACAATTTCTGTACCAAAAACTGCCTTGCCTGTCTTTTTTCTAACTACTCTATCCCAGGACCTGGCACACAGAAAGTGCTCAATAAATACACGAATATCACTACCATATTTAAAATGGATAACCAACAAGGACCTACTGTGCAGCACAAGGAACTCTGCTCAATGTTATATGGCAGCCTGGATGAGAGGGGAGTTGGGGTGAGAATGGATACATGTACACATATGACTGAGTTCTCTGTTGTCCACCTGATACTATCATTACATTGTTAATTGGCTATACTCCAATATAAAATAAAAAGTTATAAAAAAATAAATATGCAACTATGCGCAGGGAGCTGAGGTCTCAAAGACAAAATGGTGGGGTGTCTGTCCTCAAGAAGCTGACAGCAAACAGTGAAAACCCACACTTCAGTGCTTGCCATGATGTACCAGGAGTCACTGAACTATCACCATCACAGAATTATATTCTGCACACCCATCCTTACTTTATTCCAGATGCAATCTGAAAAGAACAAGGATGGAAGATTTCAAACTGCAGAGTTTTCTGAAAATGCATGAGCCATAGAAATACCAGACTCTTGATGGATTCTATACGTAATCAGCATGAGATGATCCAAGACTTGAATTGGGCATTCACAGGTGCCCAGGAGTTGATTTGTACTTTCTCCTTTCTAGAGGGCAAGTGTAAGAAAGAAGCAGGACCACAGTGGTTCACCACTCCTAAAACCATCGTGTAGTTAGTTAGCCTGCAGGGAGCTCTGCTCTATTTTCTCTGTAACATCTGTCCATCTTGATTTTAAACAATTCAGCTCAGAAATGCACGCCACCGATTCAGGGGGTAGACACAGGATGAACCTTCTCAGTGATTCCAGTTGAAGACTTCCAAAGCAAAAGCCACCACAGCTCTGCTCATGAAGAGGCCTTAGGGGGACTTCCCTGGCAGTCCAGTGGTTAAGAATTCCAGTGCAGGAGGTGTGGGTTCGATCCCTGGTCCACGGAACTAAAGATCCCACAAGCGGTGGGGCAACTAAGCCTGCAAGTTACAACGAGAGAGCCCACACAGCCAAAAAAAAAAAAAAAAAAAAAAAATCAGGCCTTAGGAAGGAAGTCAGATCTCCCCAGAGAAGAATAAGGTGTTTATTCCTCACGGTCATTCCGAAGCCACAGCAGGTAGAGCATGTCATATGATCGATTTTCCACGGGTCAGGGTCATGAAGGAGGGAGAGAAATTCCTCCATGCCTTGGACGTATTAAGCGCATGGGTCCCAGTAACTGAGAACACCACAAAGCAATGGAAGTCCAGGGAATATGCACTGGAGGGATCCTGGGGTTCAAAGTCACCATTCTACCTACCCGTTTGCTAAATAAGTTGCTTTGTTCACGTTTAAACTTAAGAAGAAATCTACTTACAATGAATTAAAGGGATCTTGGAACTCAGAAAGCCAAGTCTCTGTTAAAAGGATGGAATCTGCCGTCAGAGAAAATCATATTTTCATGGCAGGACAAAGCATTAGAACTGAAAATGACCTTGAAAACAATTGACCATCATGCCAGCATTTTACAAATGAGGAAAATGAAATCACCGTGTTCTGGAGGATTCCCTGTGGCTGAGGTCACTTTCAGTGAAAAGGTCTACAGGAAAAGCCCACACCTTTCTTTGACAAGCCTGATATACATTTAATCATCTTTTGTGAATATCCCGGTGACAGATTTTGAGTGCACCCATTTTATGGATGGGAAAAGACAGCATTATACTCTTCAAGGCCAGTGTAAAATTGGCAATGAAGCCGAAATACTAGATGGTAGCCTTAGTTCCAGCCCCAGGCCAGCATTGGTAATATTTGGGTAAAGATGGATATCCACTCTTCCTTTGATTTTGCTTTAATGTCAGTCATAAGCATCAATGGAAATGTTAGTCTCTATGTGGATCACACATTGCTGACTCAAATAAAAATAATCCACAGAAACACACTCTCCAGCTGAATTCAGATTTTAAGACCGTTTTTGACCTGAAATATACAGACTTGCATGGTCTAATACGGGAGCCTCTAGCCACAGGTGAATTAAATGTAGATTAACTGGGAGGAAATGGAATGAAATTAAAAACTTACTTCTTCTTTGCACCAGCCACATTTCAAGGCCTTAGAAGCTACCTCAATAGCTAGGTTAGTGGCTACTATAGTGGATGGTGTGGAATAGGGCATGTCCTTCCTTTGTAGAAAGTTCTACTGGACATCCCAGATGAAGACAGTTTGCTTAATCTTCCACTGTGCCTTTAAGATCAGGTTAAGAAAGCTGATAAGTATTAATGAAGTTTCCCAAATCTTTTATCCTAAAAGTTATATAGAACCACGTCTCTCATGAGGTTGCCAATGGATCAGTCTTTTCTAAAAACAAATGTTCAAGCATTCTACAGACCAGGAAAATATCACTCTCCCTTCCACTCACATAAATTTAAAACCAGAATGTTAGAGTTACTTGAAAAAGATCAGAACGTGTTAATTAGCTATTTCCAAATCTGTAACATCTTTAGGCAGGACATTGGACATAGCTAAGATAGTAGGATATTAAGTATATCTAGAAAATCGTTATACAATCTAACCTCCCAAAGATAGATATCACTGTCAAACAAAACAAATTTTCTGCAAGGCTGAGTTAATTTCCATGTGTGAGGTGTTCTCCATAGTTTGAAATATGTATTTGAGATGCTCTCTAATCTCTTTACCTTTACTCTGTGGTTTCGGTGTAGAAAAAACACAGAATATTCCTTCAATACAGCCTACAGATCTTGGTGGTCATTTGCTTTCACGGAGAAAGAAGTGGTGGGGTTGATCTTAGCTGGATTGTGATTCCTAAAGAACTGACAGATCGTCTGAGGAGCTCAGTGTCCACCCTGTGGACTTTTAAATCCCAATTCTGTTGGCTAAGAAGAAAGCCCTAATACCTAATTCAACATGTTCAGAAAAAGATGTCAGGAGAAGCTTTTCATCAGAATCCCTAAATGTCTGGATGAGCCTTTTAAAATGAAAAGAGCCAACTTCATTTTCCTTTTTCGTGTGTGTCTCATTATCACCTAGCTGCTTCAGTGTGGGTATAACCGGGGTAAGCATTCTTCCCCTTCGTTCCACCTCTGGTCACACAGTCATACTGGTTGTGTAGTGCAGCACGGAGATAGACAAGCTTTCCTAAAATGTTACCGATGCAGGATGAGACAAAGACACAGCTTGCCTCTTGAGTCTCCGTGCCTGGGGGAAGAGCCACCGTCATCTCTGCCTTCTGCTCCAGCAGAGGAGCATCTTCAAAGTAGATGACTTCTTCCACACTGTCACCCCCTCACTCACACTCAAGTCAGTTTCCGCTTTCAGTTACTTTCACACTTAAACCATCACATCCCAAACCAATCCAGATTCCTTGATCAGGAGCGTTCAGTCCTACAGTTCCTCCTAGGTTGGAAGACTCTTCTTTTTGGAAGTGGAAGGTAAAACAGAGCCTATGGAAGGACTGGAATGTCAGCTCCCTCTGAGTCAACCCACCTCAGGCCTGGTCCTGCGTTCCCACAGGGACAGGGAGGAGACACAGGAGGTGGTACAAGTGGTAGGGGCAGTGGTTGCTCACTAGATGAGCAGCAAAAAACCATTCACAAGGGGAAGTGGCACAAGATACATGGCTTATATTCTAGGAGGGTTTTTGACTCTTTAAAGGCAGAGACAAAAGTTAAAAAACAAAACGTGAGTAGCATGGTCTGGACAAGGGAATCTTGTTTCCCTGGTGTTTTCAGTTGGACACAACTCTTTATCAGCAGCACAAGCCTGGAATTCCTGAAGCTGCACTCACATCCTGCCATCGGGTTTTACGTAAAACCCCCATTGATGGGGATGGGAGTTTCACGAGGAGAACAATGGCCGGATATGAGGGAGGGGAGAGGAGGAATATGGGATGTTTGGTCTGTTCTGGTCCATTCGTAGGGGAGAGTGTCTCTACTGGCAAAGAGATATGAATAAATAACTGATGAGTTTCACCAAATGCAAGTAAGTCTTGGGAACCATGAAAGTCAGAAAAAAAGTAACCCATGGACTCCATTTAAGCAACACTTTTTATCTGTTAGGGTTTCCCTTAGTGGCTCAGATAGTAAAGAATCTGCCTATAATGCAGGAAACAGGTTCCATCCCTGAGTCGGGAAGATACCCTGGAGAAGGGAATGGCAACCCACTCCACTATTCTTGCCTGGAGAATTCCATGGACAGAGGAGCCTGTTATGTTCAAACATCCATCTGGATGAGAATAATAACTAAGATAATAATAACCAGCATTTACATTGCTGTTTACTCACTAAGTCATGTCTGACTCTTTGCAATCTCATGGACTGTAGCCCCTCAGGCTTCTCTGTCCATGGGATTTCCCAGACAAGAATACTGGAATGGGTTGCCATTTCCTTCTCCAGAGGATCTTCCCAACCCAGGGAATGAACCCATGTCTCCTGCTTGGCAGGCAGATTCTTTACCACTGAGCCCCCTGGGAAGCCCATAGCTCTTTACAAAGTGTTTTTTCTTCCACACTTATTTTGATTCTTATTATTGGTCAGTATGGCAGTAGAAAACTTCATATTACTTATGACTGGTCTTATTTTACAGATAGGAAGGGAGGAGATGAGAGAATATCTGGCCCAAGATCACACAGCTAATCAGCTGCTTTCAAACCTAGATTTTCACACTTTGAATTGCACAGGAGCCATTCTGCCAGCATCATAATAATCTGCAAAACACTATAGCATCTCACTGCCCACCAGAATAAAGGTTTTTGTCACCTTTCTCAGCCAAGAAGCCCCACACCGCATCCCCACATGACACTGTGTGAACACCAAGTTACACTGTCTAACTCCAGCTTAACAGGGCTAACCAGCCTGTAACAATAAAGAGAGAAGAATAAGTGGTCCAAATAAGACTCAGAATTGGAAATAATGCTTGCTTTACAATTGACAACAAGAAGCGCCGTGTAAGGAGTTGCTGAGTTGCTTGGCAAATGGCAGTAATTAATTAATGCTTTTCTTCAAGAAATTCAAAGCAATCTAGCAGGCCAGATTTTCACCAAAGTCAAGAGAGCAGAAGACTGACTGTTCCTCTTCTTCATCCTTTCGGGTGGATGGAGAAGAGAAGTTAAGAAAGGGGGAGAAACTTGTCCAGTCTCACCCAACCAGCCAAAGGCAAAGCCAGGAGCAGAAATCAGATTACCAGATGCCCTGTGCACTTCAGAGGGACCGGTACACAGGCAGAGCTTGGGACTGCTTCCACAGGCCCCAGGGGGCCTGCTGCGTCGGTCTCTTTTGCATTTAGTGCAGAGGTGTATGCAGGTAGGTTCATCATCAAGGCTCTGTATCGAGTATGAAGGAGGCGAGGGATGCATTTGCTGTCAGTGCAGACAACGGACTGCCTCCAGTCAGAGGGACCAGCATTAGCACTGGAACACCAGTCCACCTGGTCCATCTCTGATGAGACTGACCGTCCCACAGACAGCCTGTTGATGCTGACTGGCTGCATTAAGAGGGATGCCTGTGTTTCTAGCAACATGCCCCTGACCATTCCGGACGAACTGAGCTCCGAGCACCCTGGCCTCCCAGCGGTAGGGACACCAAGTTGTCCGCCTTTCGTCATATTCCTTATTTTCCCATAAGAGTCACCTTCACCAAGGCATCTGGCTCATAAATATCCTCGTTTTGTGCACATACAGTAAACGTTCTCTCCTGTTTCCAATTATTTTGAACAATTAAGCATGCAAATGCCTGAGCAACATTTATTAAACTTCTGTGGACTTTGAGGAGGAGAAAGAAGAAAAAAAGATCAACAAGAATCTGAATCATCAAAGCACTCTTACAAAACCAGCATTTTGAGCCTTTAATTGGAAGTGAATCAAAAACAGGCGTGTGAAATTTTCCATGAAATACACACAGGGCCTAAATAGTTTTTTAAAAAGGTGCTCTGGGCGGAACAGAATCTAGGTCCTGCCCAGTCCAAACTGATGAGAAGAAATGATTAATTTCAAGGTGATTCAAACCCAGCCCCACTGACTGATCGTGGCTTGCCTGTAACACCTTGCAGGGCAAACTCTGAGAAGGCAGAGGAGGAGGACTGCGATTTCCCTTTACAACAGTACAGATCAGAAAGTAGATAGGGAACCACAGATCTGCAGAACCAAGGACTTTAGAGGCCCCGGTGCCCAGAGCGGCAAGTCCACATGCCTCGAAGCCTCTTCCATGAGGCACCCTGGGAAAATTCTCTGCACACCAAATTTCCTGAAACACGTTTCCAGACAAGCAGTCTGCCCCTTTTCTCTCCTTCTTGAAAAGTGCAGAAAGTACAGGTGTCCCTCGAGTCCTTGACCTCAAAAGAAGTCCTGTGTTGCAGCAAAGACTCTATTTGATCAAGACTGGTTATACCTGTTGCCCCCAATATGCCCTTATGGTAGAGAAAACTAAGGTCAGTACAGTCTGCCCCTTCTTTCCAAGGGTTCCTCATCCCTATATGCAACTGATCGAGGACGTGTTAGAATAGTATTTCTGATCTGTGGTGGGTTGAATCTGCCGAATGGATAAGCTGAGGATATGGACAGCAAAGTGTAAGGGACTTGAGCATCTGCTGATTTTGGAACCCTGGAGCCAATGCACAGGGTGGTATCAGAGGTGGACGGTACGTATACGGTTTTCTACAGATAGCATTTTGGGGACTGAGAGAGGTAATGCACGGGTCTTTGTTCTCTAAGATTCCTGCCTGGTCACAGACTTAGGTACAGGGCTGGTGGCAGAGCTGGGAAAAGAAAGATCTCATGTTTTCCTGTATCAGTGCAGAAATGTTAGCCCTTTTCTCCTGGCATCCTCAAAGCAGGTTATTTGAGGCTTAGTATCCTCATTGAGCCCTTACCTACCCTCACACACTCACCTCACACCATATAGTTTCTGAGTGACTTTCCTCTCTGAGATCACCCCTTTTCAAAGCATTTACATCTAGAAATGATTACACTTGAGGATTGGGTTGGGAAAAATCAATATGAATTATCCATGATAATTCCTGTTGTCTGAAAAATACATCTTTTGCCAGGGGAGCTACATTGCAGTTTCAACTGTTTTCCATTTCAAGTCAGTGCTTTGTAAAGAGAAAGGCTGCATTTGAGTGGCTGCATGACTGTTTAGATGCCTCGGCGGTTCCTATGGAAAATGCCCTGTTTGACCCCACAGGAGAATTATACAATGGCCAGGAAGTAAGACTGAAAGGCAAAGAAAGCAGGTTCACCTGTGGATGTGATGAGGCTAGATATCTTTTCTTGTAGAAACACTCTTACCGTGAAATGTGTGCTTTGGGAAATGGATACCTGCATTCTGCTGTCCAGTTCTCATCTTTAGACACATCACACCTTGAAACCTAGACACTTCTTTGGTACGATGGCCTCTTGTCTTCTAATAATCTCAGGGTGGGTACTCAGTTAGCAACGTGTGATGTCTGCCTTGGGCAATATGGTAAATACAAGCAGCGGTTTTTAACTTGACTGTTTTGTGCAGCCTGTGGGATCTGAGTTCCCTGACCAAGGATAGAGTTGGGGCCTGTGCCTTGGAAGCACAGAGTCTTAGCCGCTGGATCACCGGGACATCCCCAGGCAGCTCTCTTAGTAGTGTTCTCAAAGTTATGACCAACCTAGACAGCATATTCAAAAGCAGAGACATTACTTTGCCAACAAAGGTCCGTCTAGTCAAGGCTGTGGTTTTTCCAGTGGTCATGTATGGATGTGAAAGTTGGACTGTGAAGAAAGCTGAGCGCCGAAGAATTGATGCGTTTGAACTGTGGTGTTGGAGAAGACTCTTGAGAGTCCCTTGGATTGCAAGGAGATCCAAGCAGTCCATCCTAAAGGAGATCAATCCTGGGTGTTCATTGGAAGGACTGATGCTAAAGCTGAAACTCCAATACTTTGGCCACCTCATGCAAAGAGTTGACTCATTGGAAAAGACTCTGATGCTGGGAGGGATTGGGGGCAGGAGGAGAAGGGGACGACAGAGGATGAGATGACTCAATGGCATCACCGACTCGATGGACGTGAGTCAGTGAACTCTGGGAGTTGGTGATGGACAGGGAGGCCTGGCGTGCTGCGATTCATGGGGTCGCAAAGAGTCGGACACGACTGAGCGACTGAACTGAACTGAACTGCTTACTGGGAATTAAGCTAAAGCCCTTTCAGAAATAAGGTGTAGAGTAGGAGGTGAAACCAAGTGGTAATGGGTAATATGGAGTCCTCTAAGCGAAAGAGGAAAGAAACGCCTTTATTCCAATTTCTGGAATTTCCTCTTCAGTTAACACCAGTGATCCTTGGGATACAATTTAAAGTTTCTTTCCTTATATGCATGTTTCTAGAGTTAGAACTTCAAACAAAGATAAGCTGACATCTCTAAATAAGAGTTTCTTTGCTGACAGATTATGTTGAATTAGAATGACAAAAATGTAAACCCTACACACAGAGGCCTTCATGTGACTCCTGGAGGTATATGTGTGTATGGCATGGAGGAGGTGCTCAGGCAGGCTTAAGGAGGAGAATGGGTTAATTTTCCCTCTTGGAGTGAAATCAAACTACAACTACGATAAGTTCGAGTGCCTCCTTGACCCCTGAGAGTTGCACCCGAGGTCCACCGTGACAACATACACAGGGTGGGGTGGTGGGGGGAACGCTGGAGGGGGTAAAAACTCAAAGCCAAGCACACAGCCTCCACATTGAGAATAAAAATTTTTAAATAATAGGTTCTTCAGTGCTAAATGATGTTTGGTTCCAAGGATCCTTGGAGCTATGGTTTTCTTTGTTCTGCCAAAGGAAAAAGGAAATACATCAGGAAGCTGGGCCAGTCCACAGGAAGTCTCACTTGAGCTGATAAAAGGAATTGATGTGAGGTGGCTGGGGATGCAGTTATAAGTCAATCAGCCTTGAAATAACAAGAAATGCTATTCGGGAGAAACTGGAGCCTGAAGTTAGCCTTTCTTGACAACTCCCTTTTAACCTTGCAAAATGTCCCCTTCTTTGTCTTTCGTAGAAACACATCCCCCCACCAGATTTTTTTTTAAGTGTGTGTAATTTATGTGTGTGTGTGTAAGTGAAAGAGAATGAAAAAGACAGCCAGAGTTAGAGCCAGACAGGAGAAGAGAAAGCATAAAATTGTATAAGAGGAAGCATCATTGAGTCAAATATGCTATTCTCTACTGAGCTACAAGAGCTTTTTTTTTTTTTTTTTTTTACATCAAATCATCTTGATAGCTCGTAGAGGGTGGGACGATCTGAGAGAGTGGCACTGACATACAGGCACCACCATGTGTAAGCTGGAGAGCTAGTGGGAGCCTGCTATACGTTACAGGGAGCTCAGCTTGTGCTCTCTGAGGACCTTGAGGGGTGGGTTGGGAGCGGGTTGGAGGGAGGCTCAAGAGGGAGGAGATACATGTATACATATAGCTCACTCAGTTGTCGTACAGCAGAAACTAACACAACATTGTAAAGCAACTAAACTCCAAGAAAAACAAATTTAAAAAGTAAAATAGAACCTAGCGGTTTCCCCTTCCCTTGCCTGCCTGCTACCCAGTTCATCTGCCAGCAGAGTCAGGCAGGGACTCTTAGCCTGGGGAACAGAGGGCCGAAGCCTTCTTAAGGACAGGATGTGGAGGATAGGGTGAGGCCACAGACCCGTCTAGAGCAGAGGGGGTCACCTAGACAAACACTACTGCCTGCGTGCTCAGTTGTTCAGTTGTGTCCAGTTCTTTGTGACCCCATGGACTATAGCCCACCAGGCTCCTCTATCCAAGGGATTTCTCAGGCAAAAACACTGTAGTGGGTTGCCATTTCCTACTCCAGGGGACCTTCCTGACCCAGGAATCGAACCCATGTATCCTGCATTGGCGGGTGGATTCTTTACCAGTGAGCTGCCTGGGAAGCCCGCCACCACCTGCAAGTCCTCCATAGATGGTCTCAGTTTGGAGCCTCAGTTTTATGGACGTGCATGTGTCAAACTGGCAACGGATCACAGAGGCTAAACTCTATGAACTTCGGAGGCAAACAGGATAAGCTTCAAATCACTGCCTTTCCACTTTCTGTCCTCTTGGCCTCAGATAAGTTACTTCACCTCTCCAAAATGAAAACAGTACATACAGCATAGGGTCTTTCCAAGGATCAAAAGGGACTATGTCCTAGAGACCAGACTTGTGGTTGCCAAGAGGAGGGATTGTTTGGGAGTCTGGGATTAGCAGATGCAAATTATTACATAGAGAATGGATAAACAAGGTCCTATTGTATAGCACAGGGAACTATATTCGATATCCTGTGATAGACCAAAATGGAGAATGTGAAAAAGCATGTATATATATGTATAACTGAATCACTTTGCTATACAGCAGAAATGAATTAGCCTTGCATAAAATAAAATTTTTTTAAAAAGTGAGCATGGCCATAAAGGCAAAAACAGCTATTGGTACACAGTCAGAGCTCGATAAATTGCTCCTTCTCTTCCTTCTGTTGATTTTGATCATCTGCCCTCCATACTCTTCCCCTCAGGTGGAAGGTGAGTGAGTCTGTTACTCTCAGATGAGGAGTAGGAAAAGAAAGGCCTTCGTAAGGGCCATTGAGGCTCATGCAAAATGGTGGGTGATATGGTTTCAAACTGAATTGGGGCTTTTCAGGGTTGACTGTGTTTGCCCAAAGCCTAGCACCACTCACTTCCTGTTTTAAGAAGAAGAAAAAAAAAGGCTCCCAGAAAACTCATTAAGAGGCTCAAAATCCTTCCTGGACATCAAATATGTCCTCAAAAAAAATTTTTTTAAGAGTTAAGTGTAAATGAATCAAAACCAGACGAATTCAATTTCCCTTCAATTAAACAGAATTTTTGTTTTTTTAATCCAAGGAAAAGGCACTTGGGACCAAATGTGTTTTGGGTTTTAAATGAGACCAAATTTTGGGAAAGAGCGTCTAAGACCCCAAAACAGAGTCAGGCCCTATTCTTCGTTTACATTAAGGCAAAGGGGTTAACACAGCTCCAGTGTTGCCTGGTAATAAAAACACCAGCTCCCAGAAATTCAGGAAGGCCCTCGTGAGACCCAGCCCCTCCCCGCCCAGCCTCCAACCAACTCCCAGATCACTCTATGAATTATCCTTGGATTATGCAGAAGAACCACATGGGCTAGACAGAACTTCTGTGAGAACTTCAGTCATCTAAGCCCTCAAATGAGAAATGCTTGTAAAGTCTGCCTGGGATTAGAGTCTTATAAACATGGGAGGTGAAAGGAACTTTTGAAATCATATCTTCATTTTATACATGAGAAAACCTTTAACATGAGGAAATTTACACGAATACTGATGCAGGTAAATGACTTGTCTAAGATCCCAGAACTCCTCTGGGGTAGAGCTGGGGCTAGAATTCAGGTCCCCAGATCTTGGCTAGACAGTTTTTCTCTGTATTTTACTGCAAAATGGAATCCCAGAGTCTCTGAGAACAACACACTGGGGACAGAATGATAGTGTTCAGCTTATTCTTTTTCACAAATCTATTTCTAGTCCCTCTTTTACTTCAGTTTTTAAAAGGATAAGAGTAATATATACTAGCGATTTAAGAAGTCAAATACTGCGTGTTTATAGTGTGAAAAGTAAAAGTCCTGCCCATAAGTAGCCACTGTTAAAAGAAAACACACACACACACACATCTATCTATTATAATTATTTATGCATAAACAACTTCTTGGAGAAGGCGATGGCACCCCACTCCAGTACTCTTGCCTGGAAAATCCCATGGACAGAGGAGCCTGGTAGGCTGCGGTCCATGGGGTCGCGAAGAGTTGGACACGACTGAGCGACTTCCCTTTCGTTTTTCACTTTCATGCATTGGAGAAGGAAATGGTGACCCACTCCAGTGTTCTTGCCTGGAGAATCCCGGGGACCCGGAGCCTGGTGGGCTGCCGTCTATGGGGTCACACAGAGTCGGACATGACTGAAGTGATTTAGCAGCAGCTTAGCAGCAGACAACTTCTGGAAAAGTATATCCATAAATAAATAAACAAATAAACATTTTCATCTTTTTTTACAGAAATGGAACCACACATTTTGTAATGTGTTTTTTTCCATGTATTAATATCCTTTGGAGAATTTTCTAAGTCAGTTTGTATACACAATTGATTTTATTCCACTTAACGACTACATGATACTTTTTTACCTGAGTCTTCTAAAATCAATTTGTCTAGTACCCTATTGATGGATATTTAGAGTTTTCCCAATTTTTGCCCTCACCAACAATGCTAAAAGACGTCTTGTACATTTGTCTTTGGTATTTGACTGAATATGTCTGATAAATTTTTAGCATTGGAATTATCATCAAATTTGTATATAAACACTTAACATCTCAATAAATGTTTCCCAATTGCCTCCCAGAGTGTACCAAGTTAGAGTCCCACTAGCAGAAACAGTGAGAGACATTTCCCTTTACTCTTTCTACCACCAGGCAACAGTAAGCTGTTTTCATCTTTGCTATCCTCATAGGTGATAAATGTTGGAATTTCATTAATTTCATTTGAATATATAGATGCCTGAGATTCTTTTCATATGCTTTCTGACCATTTATATTTCTTTTTCTAGCGTTTATTTATAGCATTTTTTGTTTATTTTTCTTCTATGTGGTCTACCTTTTTCTTATTTATTTGTAAACAGTCTTTATTATTATTTTTAATTGACTTTTATTGGAGTATGATTGCTTTACAGTGTTGTCTTAATTTCTGTAGCTGTTTAGTCTGTAAGTCATGTCCGACTCTTGGCGCCCTCACAGACGACAGCCTGCCAGGCTCCTCTGTCCATGGGATTTCCCAGGCAAGAATACTGGAGTGGGTTGCCATTTCCTTCTCCAGGGGCTCCTCCCGACCCAGGGATCGAAACTGAGTCTCCTGCATTGGCAGGCAGATTTTTTACATACTGACCCACCAGGTAAGCCCTGTGTCAGTTTACATACACACACACATATATATTCCCCTCTTTTTTGGATTTCCTTTCCATTCAGGTCAGCACAGTACTTGAGCAGAGTTCCCTCTGCTATTCAGTTGGTTCTCATTAGTTAACATATTTTATACACAGTGTCAATAATGTGTGTATGTCACTCCCAATCTCCCAATTCATCCCATCCCTCTTCCCCTTTGGTATGTTTGATCTTTATGTCTGTGTCTCTGTTTCTGCTTTGTAATAAGATCATCTATACCATTTTTCTAGATTCCACATAATCTTTGTGTTTTAAGACATGTGCCCTCTGCTTGATGGATGGGGAATAGTCTTTCTCGGTTTCTCATTTGTTTTTTCACTTTACTTACGGTATTTTTCTTGATGTCAATATACAAAAGGAGGAACTAGAGCTGACAAAGGGAGAATAATAATAAGAAAGAGTTTCCTTGGCTGAAACCCTGGATTTCCAAAAATGTCCATTCCAGGACTAGTATCACCCAGAGTAAAAGGGCAATTAAAAAATTATAGGCTGGGTGTTCCCCTTGGGAAAATGTGCCTACACTTCCTTGTAATACAAAGCCATGGATAAAGAGGCCCCTAGTGAGTACTGCTTCTTTTGGAAACTTTAAAATCAGTGAGCAGAGAAACCTCTACCCTCTAGATGCCTAGAAGAAGCAGTAAAGACATCCGGCTCTTGTTCGTTTATGTAAAGCTTTGTGCCTGGCAATAGTTTTCAGTGTTTAGTTGAATGAGCAAATGTATGAGTAAGAATGAAGTGATAAATCCCTAAAGACGAACTCTTCAGGCATAAGAATTTCAATCTAGGGAACTTCTCTGGTGGTCCAGAGGCTAAGATTTCATGATCCCAGTGCAGGGGGCCTTGGTTTGATCCCCAGTCAGGGAACTAGATCCCACAAGCTGCAACTAAGAGTTTGCAAGCCACAACTAAAGATTCCGCATGCGGCAACTAAGACCCAGCACAGTCAAATAAACAAAAATTTAAAAAATAATTCCCTCTAAATACATGCATTGATATACATTGTAACAGCATTGACAACTCACAAACTGGGTAATTTTATAATATCAACCTGTTTGTTTTCACATTTCTTCTACAATACTGCAAAACTGTTCACTCTCAGACTCCTTCTCAGGGAAAATCAATGAATTCCCATGTATGAGACCTCAGAAGTCTCCTCTTGGATCAGTAGATGCCAGTAGACACCTGAAACCCACGGCTGTCTAGAAATGCAGGGTGGAAGCTCCCATGGCACCTGTAACACTGATCACCTACACGTGCACACTGGGGTGTGACACGGTCTTTCACTCCCGGGGACACATGGCACCGACTGAGAAAACGGGCCCTGCGGTGGGCAATGCATTTCACATTTCAAGTCTGCATTCTCCTGGAAGTGAAAACTTACATACTCTGGAATTTTGATCATGACCTAAACGGCAGGCACATTGCTCCCCAAAGAGGGAAAATACCTCAAATATTCAGTATTTTGGTTCATTTTTGTGGGTAGAAGCCATTTTGAAGCTGTTGTGAAGTAGATCTGAAGGATCTGAAAAGGAGTCTGAGCACCTGATTTCTGGTCGTCCCTGGAAAGATAGTGATGTCACCTAGGTTTTGGTCTGCACAGGTGAAATGTCAGTATTTCTAAGTGTGATGATGGGCCCGGCCATTCATTTTCCCTATGAAAGTATGTCAGATTTGTCTGAATTTCCATAGAAATTGGATTTGCGTTTCAGGAAACAGCTTTTCCTTTTGTCTCTTCTCATTTACTATCTGCTGACTCATTCTAAAAAGGAACTAAGTTGGTAGCCCAGAATGGATGGCCTGGTTGAAAAGACAGCTTGTGGTGAAGTCTCTAGAACACTGTGAGAGAAGACGCAATCAGAGAAGGGAAGGAGAATCATATTTTTATCGGATCTGGTGAAATAGTTTCTCCTCTCTGCCTTGACTCCGTATTTAATAAACAAACAGCTGACAACATAGTCTGGTGGCCTGAGTCTATGACTGGTTGTCTAATCCTTTCTGCTACTTAATTCTTGCGGCCTCTGATAAGTGATAGAGCCACTTTCAACTCTTATTTCTTTTTTGTTTTCCATCTCCTAAGGAGCAGGATGAGACTAGGATGAGATTCCATTCCTGACAAATTTTTACAGTTATATAGATCAGCCTTCTATTAAAAATTTTGTGATTCCTCTTTCCCATGTGTTTTGCAAGACCCAAATTCTCTCTTGCAGTATTTAAGGTCGTCCATAATCTATTCCATCCAATATTTCCACTTTTACCCTCTCCTTCATATGCCCCACCCCCACCCCACCCCCAGTACTCTACTTTCCTAGAAAGCCCTTGACCCATATCTTCCTGAGCAAGTCCTACCCATCTTTCAAAGTCAAGGTCTACCTGGGCCAAGAGGCACTGCGGCTGGTGTGAAGAAAAACAAACAAGCATTCTGGAAACAGAAACACACTGGGCTTGAAAACCAAGTATGTCACCTATTCGCTGTCATCTTAGGGTTACTTCACCTCTCTGAACTTTCATTTCTCCCTGATAAAGCAGAGATGTGATGATACTACCTCCCAAAGGGTCGTTGTGAACATTAAATGCGAGGATGAATGTGAAAATGCTTTGTAAACAGAAAGGGGAAAACACATGACTACTTCTGTCTTTTCTGTGTCTCTCCAGTTGAAACTGCTCTTTCGTTCTACTGCACACACACTACTGCATTCTGCTGGGTGTGCACGCACACACACACACAGCTTCTCCTCCTGCTATGTCTCCAGGGCAGGAGCCCTTTTGCCACCAGCCTGGTGTCTTGATAGCATTTAGTACCTAGTTCAGCCTCTGCCTAACAGCCATGCAGCAGACCTCCTGACCTGCATTAATACAGGTGGCATCAGCTTATGATGCCCATGAGACCAAGGTGACAAGTTCCCATAAGACCAGCTCGTTCTGCGCAGAAAACGGTTAGTCCATAGACTGTGTAATTCTCTCAGATGTCCAAGACACCTGTCAAGATGTCCCTAAGGGTGACAATGTGGGGACAGACAAACCCCATCCGTTGCCTCTGGGGGAATATCTCAAAGTCTGGGCCACTGATGTTGGGTCTATCAGGTCAGTAGAAAAAGTAGAGTGACATTATTTAGCAAAACTGTCCCACTGTTTTGCTTTCCTGTGAATGGGAAATACAGATAAACATCAAATGCATCCCATGAATGGGATGAACACTATAGACAAGTATCATTGAAGCAACAGAAAATGAAACAGGGTATAGTTTTCTGCAGAGAGAAAGACACCTGCATAGCTCTGAGATTTCAAAAAAACCTAGTATGACTGGTTGAAAATTTTGTGAGACTCTGTGTGTGTGTGCGTGTGTGTGTATGTGTGTGTGTGTGTAGATAGAGGCCAATATCCTTTAGTCTTCTCCATTTGTCACAAAGCAACAAACAAAAGATAACTTAGAAAAACTGTTTCAAGATAGGCCAAAAAAGAAAGACTTGTTATTCAAAACAAAACAAAAACATTATTCTCTACCTACATAATGCAACTGTTTGTCTCAAATAAATGAAAATAGTAGATGTTTTTCCTTCCAACCCTAAATAGTTAGGTCCTAATCTGAAAATCTTTTTATCAAGCTTCAGGCAGGATAAGACTTTTCCCAAGAAGACAAGGACCTTGCTGAGGGCCTGAGTGTTGACTTAAAACATAGGGGGATTTTCTGACATTTGAGGGACGATAAAGGCCTCAGACCATTAGAAATCCAGCCTGGTGGTTCATCATCATAAAAAATTTTCCAACTTTTTTCTTTTGCTGGGACAACTGGATGCTAACATTTGTCTAATGTTGCATTTCTTAAAAAAAAAAAAAGATTTGGTTTAAATGAACCACTTTTTAAAGCCAGTGCCAAGTTAACTGTTTGACCCCAAATAAAAAGAGACATTGAAATTCTAAATCGTATATAATGCAGCTGTTATTGAAGACCTACTTACTACACAGACTAGAAGGTAGACCCATAAGATATGTTCTAATGCATCTGAATACATTCTATTTCAATAGTTAAATATTCAATTATTAAAAGAACTGAAATAGTAATTCAGCCCACCTGTCCCTGGTCTGTAAAGGGGCCTATTTGCTATTTAAGTAAAATATCCTATTTCTTTTTGTCTCCTGGTGGTAGACACCTTGTTTGTCTACAGAAAGAGGAGGATTTGTTTTGGAGAACATTATGTAAAAATCCTATACAAACATTTGAGATTTTTTCTGAAGTATGGAAATACATTTCTATTAAATAAGAGAAATAGTCTTTAGTCCAAACTGTCAGATTCTCCACGATTTCTTTAATGACTTATCCGCCGCTCTCTCTCTTTCTCACACATACACACCACTTCCAGGACCCTACAATTCATAATAATGTAATGAAAGCAAATGAAATGTTCCTATTAAGTGGAAAGAACACTGGCCTGAGGGTAAGGACCCTGCATTCTCACCCTGACTCTGTCACGAGTCAGCTGTGTGATCTTGGATAATTCAGCAAACACCTCTGGGCCTCAGTTTCCCTCCCATAAAACAAGGATATGGAGCTAAATAACCACTATAGCTCTAAAGTTGCAGTCCTGAAAGCCTGAAGTGGAACAGCAGCAGATGTGGGGAGGAAGATTTTTTGGTAGAAATTATTCAGGAACAAAACAGGATTCACCGCTTGGTGACTCCCCAAGGGAGGCAATTCTCTGTGGTCACCAGACAGAGACACAGCCTGTTGTGCCCTAAGTTTGCGTGAGTGCAGGTGCTATGAAGGTTAATTAAAGGCGCAGGTGGGGGAACGGTTCACTCCCAGAGTGAAGGCAGCGTCCACCTTTAAGGACAGAAGTAAAGTCTTTGCTCCCGGGTACCCCTCACTCTGCTGCTTTCTTCCAGCAGGCCCATCCTGAAGTTTTCCAACTGGACACACAGTGTCCGTGGTGACTTGCCACCTGGGCCAGTATGGCTGATGGACTCTGATGGTTTTCAAAGCCCAGCTGACACTTCAGCCCTCCTTTCCCATTTTGTTCTCCCCACATGTACTGTTGTGTGGTGCAGTGCTTTCCCGAGGTAAATGATGAAAACTAACTGTATTTCTGCTTACCTGGGACTCTGCTGGAAGCACCCTCATGACCATCCTGGCTATCTAACCACATCCCTGTCTATTCCCTAATCCGCTTTACTGTTCTTCAGAAGACGTATCAGGTTGGACACACAATTATTTATGTATGTGTCTGTCTCCTCTGCCAGAGCATAACTTCCAGCAAGGTTTTGATTCCTATCTTGGTGGCTCAGACAGTAAAGAATCGGCCTGCAATGCAACAGATGCAGGTTCAATCCCTGGGTCAGGAAGATCCCCTGGAGGAGGGCACGGCAATTCACTCCAGTATTCTTGTCTGGAGAATCCCATGGACAGAGGAGCCTGGCGGGCTTCAGTCCATAGGGTCGCAAAGAATCAAGACATGACTGAGCAACTAACACTTTCACTTTTCACTTTAGCCTCAACACATAAAGCAGAGCCTTGGAACATAAGAGACACCTAATTAATATTTGTAGAATTAATGAAAGATGTATATAATAAATCCAGACCTATGAACTGATTTTCTGGCCAATCGATCCCCACAAGCCCTATCCCCAAGGAGAAAGTCAACTAACATACAGTCAATGAAGGTACCAAACTTTATTGAATCCTTACTGTGACTTAAGGCAAGAAGGTACTTTGGCTCCACTTTACAGATGAAAAAACTGAGTCTCCCAGAATGGAGACTGAGCCTGGGTTTTCTGACTCCAAGTCCCCAGTTCATTTCCCTATTCTATTCACATCATCTACATTTTCTCTGATTGCTTCCCCATCTTTAATGGTAGCATATGTACTGACTGAATCAAGCTTCCATAGATGAAATAAGCAGATTCAGTTGAAGACTTCCTAGATCTAAGATGCAGTATTTGAAACCAGGTCATTCTTAAAGCAGCAACCAGTATCACGTGCTTTTCAACAACTGATAGCATCACCGTGGGGGAGCAGGGCGGGGTAAGGTGTTGTTCAATATTTAGACGGACTTGCCTGTGGCAAATGAAGAGTGGAAGGGCTCCAGCAAATGCTGGTGCTCCCAACGTGATGTGCAGAGCCTTCCCAGGAGACATTCTTGGAGAGAAGAGAGCATGATACAGAAGGACTTATTATAACAAGAGTGATGAGGTTGAGATTTGGTAATCACAAAATAAAAAGCTTCTGCAAAAAACTTCCCTGGCAAACTGGACCAAATAGCTTCCCCAGTGATGAGACCCAGAGGTATTCTGAAATATCAACATGCTTTATAGATGAAGAAGAAATACGCAGGTGCATAAAAATCACATCCCCAAATCAGTCAAAGATGATGTGTCAAGGCCATTCAAACTGCAAACACACATTCTGGATTTGTGTCTACAAATTCCACAGCTGCTGTCACCTGAGCTCTCTCAGTCTAGAACTGGATTTCCTGGACTTGGAGTTCCATGTTCTTGCAAGAGCACGTGAGCAAGATATCCTAGGAACTGAAAGGATTGGAAAGATACTATTGCAGAGATAATTCGGTCCCACTCTTTCACTTTTACAGAGTCTGAAGCTCAAACTGGC
Organism: Capricornis sumatraensis; assembly: GCF_032405125.1. Lineage (NCBI taxonomy): Eukaryota > Metazoa > Chordata > Mammalia > Artiodactyla > Bovidae > Capricornis > Capricornis sumatraensis. The sequence goes on from NC_091076.1 coordinate 18,735,481, forward strand.
TTCGTGGACTGTGCATCCTCCCTCTCACGGAGACCAGAAGTCCCGGGGCTTCTCCTTGTCCACGTCCTCTCCACACACAGTGATGGAACCCCTGTGGGAGTGGGGTCTGGGAACCCCAAGATCCGAAGGTCACACATGAACAGGAAACTGTGGCTTTCACACAATTTAAATACCACAGTATACACTAAAGACTCAGTCCTCCAGAACGCTGGGCAGTTCTGAATGCTGGGCAGAAGATGACAACCCGAAAAGCCACTGCTCTGCTGGTCGGCCTCATATTCAAGCAAGCTGGATGGGAGATGGAGGGTGCCCCAGGGGACGGTCTGCATGGACTGACGGGCTTCCGTCACCCCTGCAGCAAAGAAGCCTGTCACCCCCACTAGGGTCCTGGCCTAAGCTTGCTCTCACTGCTGGCCATGCCAATCCCTGCGTGTGCATCTAAAGAGGTTAGCACATTCTGGGTACACAGACCACAGCTTCCTCCCTACCCTCAGGGCCTGTGCTGAGAGGTCTGAGCATCGGGGAGACATTGCTTCACTTCTCCTTAGGGTGTCCACATCAAGACCCTGGAGCCATCTTACCACCCTTCCGGGTCAGAGGGGGGCCTCCTGGGTCAGTGGCAAGTGTCCTGGTGAGGGGAGTTTTCTAGACTGGAGCATCTTATTACTAAACCAGACATACCGAGACTCGAGACTCTTGCACACACCCACCAAAAGAAGGGAGACAGACATTAAATGACCAGTCACAGGACCCCCATCTACTGGTTCCCCCCTACAGGAACCTCATCTCCTCAACTGACTCCTCACCCACACACTTTAAACTGAAGGAACCCAGACTCACAGAGGCTCCTTTTAACCCAATACAATCAGTAATCTCATCTCCAGATTTTCAAGTTCCTGCTGATGGTGCCTTTTACTTAAGTCAGCATATTTCAAACTCTCAGAAGAAGAAGAAGAAAAAAAAACTTAGAAAATAAAACCACTACCCCACCCAAATGATAAAAATCTCTTAAATTCTCCAAGCCCAACATCTGAGCCTCCTCTTACTCAACCCTGAACAAAGATTTGATTCCTTTGAGTTCGGGGAATGGTGGGCTCTGCCAGTCCCCTCCTCACCAGCCTAATAGATTTTCCAGACTGGCTCTGGCTTGCAGCTGTGGGGTAGCCTCGCAGCCAACTCCTGGTCCCATTCATTCCTCTCGGTCGTCTAAGGCCCGTCACAGTAGGGGCTGTCCCTCCTCTCTGCTCCTAACCCCACTTCCCCCTTCCAGAGGGAGCAGGCAGTGAACCCTCCTGAAGTCTGCGGTGAAACCCAGACCCTGACCCGTCCCTCTGGGCTGCACTTGGCAAGCTGGACCCGGGCGCGAGACGAGGGTAGAGGTGGGAGTAGGAAGAATCCGGCCACCTGGCAGCCCCCAGGGCGACCGGCTCAGGGCTGCTCCCTTTAGGAGGGGCGGCTCCGCAGGCGACGGACCCTCCTCGAGAGGCGGGAGGGAGCCCTGCCCGAGAGCTGGCGCAGCCCGGGAGCGGAGTGCGGGAGCCGGGGGTTCGGAGAGCCGCGCGAGCCGTCCGGGAAAGTGATGCCGGGCGAAGGAAAGGCAAGGAGAGCCCGGCCCGTTAGTCCCGGGGAGTCGGCAACTCCCAAGCGCCAAGAACCCGGCAACAGAAGTACCAAGAGGAAGGGAAACCGGCCCGCGCTGACATGTAAACAGGGCTTCCACCCGGAGGAGCCCTCGCACACAGATCCCCGGACACACTCACTCGCACCCCGATCCGCCTGCAACCAATCCACTTGCCCGCCCCTGGGCCCACCCGGCAGGGGACCCGGCTGCTGGCGGCTGCGCGCCCGCCCCCGCCGCCTTCGGCCTTGGGGGAGAGGAAGCCGCCGGCCGCCGGGCGGGTGCCCAGAGCCGGGACCGGGTGCTCGGCTCGCCTGGTGGGAGTGGGGGCCCAGGAGGTCTCCGGCTCCCGGCTGCGATGGGCGCCCGGCTCCCCGGGTTTCACGCCGCCGGCCCCGCCCGCACGCAGTCCGGCCGGCAGCGCCGTGGGAGGGGGCCGGGCTCCGCTCGGGGGCAAGGGGTGTGGGGGAGATCGCCCTCGCCGCGGAGCCCGGCGGATCGCCCCCGCCTGCGAGACTCGCCACCGGAGCGCGGGAGGAGACGGCGCGAAGCCGGGGTGCGGAAGGGAGGGAGAGTGGCCACGTCTTCCGGGACCCCGGCGCCCCGCGCCCAGCTTGCCCGCCGCCTCGCCGCCCCAGCCGGCTCTGCGCCCACCGACCGGTCGCTTACCTTAATAGTCCCGTCCATTTGGCCAAGTCTGCAGCCGAGCCCCCCAATATTCCACACATTGACCCGGTTACAGCCTGACCTCGCAGCCCCTTCGGATTAGCCCGGCGCGGCCTCTCTGGCGCCCTGGGCCCTCCCTGCGTGCCCCCCGCGAGCGCCCTGCCCTCGCTCCCCGGTGCACGTTTGTTGTTGTAGCGGAGCGAAAAAGAGACAGTTAACCGGATGAAACTTTTTTTTAGCTAATTTTGGGAAGTGACTTCACTTTGCGAATGGGGAGGAAGTCCTATCTCTCTCTCTCTCTCTGTCTCGCGCTCTCTTCTCTTCTCTCCCCTCTGCTCTCCCTCGTCTTCCCTCCCCCCACACCCCCTCTTCGCCCCCCCCTCCGGCGCTCCTGCTTTTCGCATCGCACACACTATATAAATATACGCGGAGATGCCCAGATACATTCATGCGCTGCGCACACAGGATACTTGTTCCCGGGAGATAAGGGCGAGCTGGGAACAATGCCGGGGTCCACGCCCGGCGCTCGCGCCCTGATTCCCAAAGTCTGCACGAACCCACCCCGCCGCCCCCCTCCCCAACCTTCCCCCAAAGTCCAAGACCGAACGCCTTTGGCCTCCTTCCTTTTCCCGGGGCCGTTGGCCGAAGGTGGCCCTCCTGACTCATTCACTTTCCGTTTCTTCCCACAGATACGTTCATTAATGTCTTTTCCAGCCTCAGTCAAACTTTTTTTGGGGGGCGGAAGAGTTTACTGGGGCTAAGGATAACTTGGAGCCTACCGCCCGGGAAGATCCGGACGCAGATCGAAGGCGACCGACCATTCGAAAGTGCATCCAATGGGAAGTTTTCCACTCCGGGCCCTCGGCTGCGGAGTCGCACAGACTCGCGGAGCAGCCGCTCACCCAGCGACGCGGACGCCGGGCGGTTTCGGACGGACCCCGGCCGTCGGGGGCGTGGACTCGGCTCCGAGCGCTGCGAGCTGAGGGACGTCCTTGGGGCGGCGCGCCTCGGCCCTGGGCTACTGGAGAGCTCCCGGCGCCTGCCGAGGGCTGGTCCCTGCGGCACCCCAGGCCACCTTTCCGTGCCTCCTAGGTCAACCCCCTGGCGCATACCCCCGACCCGATGGCCCAAGCCCTGGCGCCCGGGTCTGAGCCGTCCAGGCAATGCCACCTTGGGCCCCAAGAAACCTACGCTACGACGAGATGATCCGTCCAGGCTGGCCGGCGGGTCTGCAAAGCCCAGCAGGCAGCATCCATGAACCGCCCCAGACTCCTCGCGGGGAGACCCCCGATGCTCCAGACCGTCACCCCATCCAGTCCTGAGGCCAGCCTCCCCTCGGCCCGCCCTGCAGGGCCTTGCGACCCGGAGGCCTCCCGGGTCCCCCAGCACTAACCCTCTCCCGCTCTAGCTGGGGCACGGAGGGGACCCTCGGGTGCTCTCGGCCTGACTCCTCGCTTCTTTCTCCCCGACTTCCGAAACAGGTTACCTTGTCCACGCTCTGCAGACCACGCTTTGGACTTTCTCACTTTTATTTAAGAGTCCATCCGGAGAAGGAGGGGAAAAAAGTCCAGAGGAGATCCGAATCAATTGGAAAGAAAAAATTTCAAAAGGGTGTCCACAGCGACGAAAAAGGTGACTTATTAATTCTTTATTTCTTCAGGAGCACTTGAGCCCGAGAGCTCGTTGGCCTCCCTCCCTCCCTCCCCCCACCCCCCTCTCGAAATTAGCCTCATCAATTCAGCTCCAATTTTGGGTTCGAATACAGACACGGGTCTGAACGTGACCAGACCTGGAGTGGCGGGTGCAGCTTGCCAGCAATTGAGACTTGGTGTGTGTAAGGGGGAGTGCGGTGGGGGGATGCGGTGGGGGTTGGAGGGGGGCCGGGCCGGCCCCCCCCACCTCCTGTCTGCTTCTCAATCCAGGGGTCTGCTCGGGGGCTCCCCTGGGACCGCCACATCTGGTTACCGCTAGCGGGGTCAGTCCCCCCCTTGCCTGGGGCCACCAGTTCTGGAGTTCAATTAAAAGAAATCAGGCTTAACCCTTTCCTCCCCTCGGCCCCGCCGCCCGCCCTCTCACTCTTCTCTTCAGCGTTTCCACATGCTTTCCAGAGAGGAAAGAGGTTAAAGGGAAAGGAAGAATGAATTACATCCTTTCAAACCCCAAATTGTTTCCTTTTCAGCCCAGACTTTGCCGACCTTCAAACGACAACAAGGCTTTCAGGAGGGCGCGAGGAGACCGCTTCCCACCCAGATCCGACCAGAAACCCGGCACCCTCGGCCACATTCCCCCTCTTGCAGGCAGAGAGAACGCCACTCTACCACCAGAGGCCCCCTTCCTGGCGCTGGGCAAACACTCAGGCCCTTAATGGCCACCGCAGGCCAGCCAGCGGCTCCCCTTTCTACACTCAGTCCTCCCCCCAGTACTTGAGAAGCTACCCCTGTGGCAAAACATTGGCCAGGCAGCTCTTCCCAGCTCCTACCCCAACAGCTAATAACAGACTGCATTCCCTGCTCTGGTCAGTAAGTCACCCCAACATCCCTCGTACCCCCTCAACTCCTTTTAGCAGAAGCTGCCTCTCCCCTTGGGAGAACTCAAATGAAGACTTGCCCTCCTGTCTGAGCTGTGGGACTCAACAGCACTTTCCTTTTCTGCCTGTAAAACCAAAGCTTCTGGCAATTTCGTAATTTTGAAGGTGCCGGGGAGGGGGAAGAGGCTGGCATTGGCATAGCTGTCATCCTTTAGTGAGTCACTGACTGGCACTGATGCCCTGGCTTTTGGTATTTACCAGCCCCTCCATGAGGAGCTCCTGTCGGTTCACAAGCTAGTCTTCCCAGAAAAGAGAGCCCCCACCCCAACTCTGAACAGCCGTCAGAGAGAATCTGAGCCTCCTTGCAACCCGTGTTGGCATGGTGGTGGGCAAAGCTGCCCACTTATGTAACTCTGGGTTTGAAGTCCCACTCCAGGGCTGCTGCTGCTTTTTTAAATCCCGAAGGGGGAAAGAAGCCCTAACCAAACACAACAGTAAACAAGTCTGCCCTGTTTAATGTGGTTACCACCAGACATCTGGAAAGATGGTTTGATCCTGGCAGCTCACATTGTTTTCACGAGCAGCCAAAGAGAATATTTCGAATGTTTGCATTGAGACAAATTGATAGAGAGCCTGTGGGAAGGCGGCTGCAGATGAAAACTGTCTTGGAGCTAGGCAGGGGGGAACCTCTCCCCTTCCCTTGGCTCTCCCCACCCCTTCTCTATTTTGACCCCCTCTTTTGCCCTCTCCCTTTTCCCTCTGCGTTCCCCCTCCTCTCCTTCCTCCAGGCCCAGCTAGGGGCTGGTTGGTTATCCCAGCCCACACACTTGCTCACACCCTTTTCCTGGCTCACCAGAGACTGCCCTGCCTCTCGCTTTTCCAGACTGGGCAGGATTGGTGAGCAGCACCTGGTGCCCGCTACCATCCTGCCCACCCCACCAGCCCCTCTGGCTTTCAAGTCCGAGGAAGCTCACAGCCGAGGGAGCCCTGGACCATCGCTTAAAACAAAATCTATCCGCTGGGGGAGCGGGGGGAGTGGACTAACCAACAAAACAGCCCATTACATGGTTCTAAGTCTAAGGTCACTTGCAGAAAGCACGCCCGGGGGGGCGCATATTCTGGAAACCTTAGGACTTGGGGTATTTTTCACTGCAACTGTGGTGGGGTGACTTGCCTCTAACCATCCGCACGCACTTGACAATATTTTCAAAGATGCGGAAGTCCTGCTTCCCCCGGGAGGGGAGCGGCGGGGGTGAAACGTGTCTTGGCTCGCTCAATGTCAGCCCTTTTGACCCGGTCAAGACTTTTCCAGACGAAGCTTCCCCGGGTTTCTTCGGCCCCGGCCCCGGTTGGGGGTGGGAGGACGCGACAACCAGAGCCGGGTCCCTGGGGTGCCTCTAGACCTCGGGACAGCCGGTCACTTGAAACCCCTGAAAGATGCCAGGCTTGGTAGAGCGTGTGGGGCGGGTCCTTCCCCCTCCGGCCTCCCTCCTCGCGGCCCCTCCCGTCCAGCCGCCTCGGCGGGTATTCGAACGGGCAAGGCGGGTGGGGGAGGGGGACGCGGGGGAGGGATGGGCGAGCGAGCGCCAAAACTCCAGACTGCACAACTGCAGCTTCAAGTGTCTGGCCCCTCGCTCGAGGCCATAATTAATTTGAGATTTATTTTTATTGGAGAACTCGAGTCTCGTCTGACCTTAGCCAAACAAGGCAGCTCGAGCCGCCCCCTGGACGCGCTTGAATGCCGGGGAATATTTCTGCAGGAAGGCTCTGCAGGCGCGCCTGCTTTGAATTTGTTTCTCAGACTTCATCTACTCACAGATTGAAGGAAGATTTAGAGCCTCTGCCGGCCCGGCCCGCTCCCCACGCTCGTTCTTGCCTTAGCGCCAAGAGGGTTCAAAACTCTACGTGGGAGGCCGCGGCGGCGGGAGGGCCCGGAGGGGGAGGGTCTCTGCGCCCCGAGCCCGTGGCGCTCCCGGGCCGGGTCCCCAGACCACGCGGCGTCGAGGAGGAAATCCCAAGGGAGTCGGAGACTGACCAGAGAGCGCAGGCTGACAAGAGGTGGAGACCAGCCAGGTGCCGGGACCCTCACCCGGTGGCGGCGCCTGGATGGGGGGCTTGGGGGAGGGGAGAATTAGCCTCTCCCAACCTCCAGCCGCCGGCCTCCTGGCCACTCCAAACAGCGTTCAAAGTACAGACCTGTGTCCTTGAAGCGCCGTTTCAGGACCTGCCGGCCAGATGCTGCCCCTGCGCCGTGCCGCGGCGAACATTCTGGCCAGCCTCCTCTCCTCTGATTGAGGGGGTGGGGGGGGTGTCTCCCCCAGGATGCGGGGTGGGCTGAACCAGCAGGCGGGTTGGTGGGGGAGCGAGAACTAGCAGTCTGAGATGGAACGTGGAGGACCCTGCCAGTCTCGAGTGGGGCGGCTTGGGGCCTTCAGGGATGCGCTCCCCGCGCTCGGACTCACAAGTGCCTTGTTCCGTGCGGCACCTCGCGAGGACCAGGTCCGGGTTACTCCATTGGGTCTCCTGACCCTCCCGGTTATCAGCAAGTGGAACGTCCTGCTTGGACGTTCGCACTGGGAAACCCGGCTCTGTGGGGTTTGCATTCTGGCTGTGCACTTACCCGCTCTGTGGCCTTGAACAGGTTGCCTAACCTCTCTGTGCCTCAGCGTCTTCGTCTGTGCGTCGGCGGCGTTTTAAGAGGATCTACCTCAAAGGGCTGTTGTAAAGCTGAAGTGAGTCTTTAGACCTCGCCTCGCAGTCAGCACAACTTTGCCCTCCTTGTTTGTGTCTTGGCTCTGTCCCTTGCAACCTGTGTCACGGTCACCTCTCAATGCCCCAGTTTCTCATTTGCAAAATGGACCACCTCCTAGGGTTGTTATTACTATTCAACAAGTTAGTACAGATACAATGCTGTCCCCCTTTTCCCTTGCTCTTTCCAGCCTCAAGCTCGCCCTACACACTCTCCTGCGCGGGCTTCCTTGAGCACTTGGGATCTAGATCGCTGCTCCGGTGCAGCGGGCACCCTTGGTTCTCCAGGGTACGGCTCGTGTCCTGCCTCCTGGGGCCCGGGCGCCTGGACCCCCAGGGTTTGTCAACAAGCTCGGAGCCGAGTGCCTGAAGCGGAGTGGCTGGGGCTTGGCAGCCGGGGACTGTTTGTGCCCCTCTGGCGAATGGCAGGCGTAGGGAGCCTGCGGAACAGACCCAAGATTGTCCGCGCCACGCGGACCACTTGCACTCATCAATGCACCCCTTTGTGCAACAATACAAACTTTGTGGCTGCTGAAAAATCCATTTTTTCCCCTTGAAAAGAGCTCCTGAGGCGAGCGGCTCCCCTGGCGGCCAGAACTCTTAGACTGCCGCCCCCAGCCCCTCCCCAGCGGCCTTCTCCCAGTGGCCGGGCTCCTGTCTCTCTGACTCTTGGCCCGGAGTCAGGCTCCCGGGCTCCCTGAGGTTTTGGGTCCCCGGGTGTTTGCACACTCAAGGAGTCCCAGAGGATGGGAGAGAGACGACAGCTGCCCGCCCCGGGGCCCTTTGCAGCCTTAGGGGCAGAGCCGGGAATGAGAGCTAGGTCAGCCGTGCCCCGCGTCCCGGGATCGGCGGACTGGGAGGGGTGACCGCGTCCTTAACCTCTCGGGAAAGCTGGACACGGCGGACCCAGCACTCGGTAGTCTAACTCTGCTCTGCCACCTCCTGGGAGACACCGGTCCACCCAGCCGTAGCATCCACTGATTCAGTAGTTTTTCGTTCACTTATCACGGAGAGATTAAACACCCCTTCTCCACCAAGCCTCCACAACCTGGCTTCCCCAAAGTGCCTAGAGACAGCTTCAGACCTCTGGCGGGGAAAACGCTACTTGGTGTGAACGGATTTCCCTTAAGAGAAACAGGAACGGCGATGGACGCATAATTGGCGCCCCCGGATGAGACCCGAGAGTGCCCACGCCATGGAGGTTCCGGATTCCTTCGGACGGTCACTCCACTGGCATTAGCGGACGCTGGACGCAGAACGGTGTGCGGGGAGGGGGCGGTGGGGGTGGAAACTCTAGGGGCGGAGTTTCGAGGAGTGGGCGGGGCCGAGACCCAAGAAGTTGGGAGTACTTTTGACGAACCGCAGTGGTCCTTCCTTTTCCGAGCTGGGGAGGCTCTGGGCCGCTACCTGGAAGGCGGGAGGTCGCGCCTGGGCGGCGAGAGGACCTCTCCGCGGTCCCCACCCCGGGCGGGTCCTCACCCTCGGCCGCGCCCCCCCGGCGAATTTTCACTAAACGTGTAACCCAGATGTCCTGGCCTCGGTTTGTTTACATTCTTGGGAACTGTTGTGGAAAAGGAAAAAAAAAAAACCTAACTCCCTTCGACATACTTGTCAAATATAGGAATCTGCGCTTTCGACAGGCCAGTGGGGCCAAGGAAGCTGGGCTTGAGGACTAGGGGCTCTCGAGCTGGTACGAAGAGCGCGCCGCGGTCACTCGCCTGCATCCACACGCATACAAGGGCACGCCCACACCCTCACACTCGCGTCCGCGCACACCCTCAACTGGGGGAACCTGCTGTGCGCGGCGCGGCGTGGGGCCACGACCTACAGGGGCCGGACGGTGGCCCGCGGGTCCCCGTGCGGGTCTGGGCTTCCTTGCAGGGCCCTCGCACACCATTCTCCCAACGGAAGCGGCCAAGAGTCTTAGTCCTCAACCAGGGATCCCCCATCCGATTTAGTTAGGGCCCCTAATCTAGACACACCTGCAGAGAGAGCGGTCCGTGGCCCCCACCGCTTTAACCGGAAAAGGAGAAAGGGACTCTAGGTGTGGGCAGAAGGTGGAGGGCGGGCTGGGGTGGAGGTGGGGGGTCATTACCTGTTTAAAGACGCTGTCATGTCTTACCTTGACGTAAGACGACGTGTCAGGGACTGTCTGAAACATCCTGGGTTGGTGAGGAAGGGTCAGGAAGGCCCAAGAACCAACCTATGTGGAGGAAACCTCAGTCACTGGCGAGTGGAGCAGGGTGAGTCGGTGGGGGGTATGAAGGGAGAGGGAAAACAGAGAGAGGACAGGAAAGCTGCAGGGTGGGGCGTGTGACTCCAGTCCACCTGGACTAGCGAGGGAGGGTGGGACGCAGGTACCCTTGCCCTTCCTATGCTTCTGCCCCCCAGGCTGCAGGCTGAGGGGTGTCTCTTTCCTAAAGTCCTGTAACCTTCTCCTGTGGGCAATTGTAGACACCCTTCTCCCCCAGGGCCTTCCTAGTTTGGTACCTGGAGGTGCAGGGGGGTAGGAGGGTGCTCCGGCCAGAGAGGAGGTGGCAGCTAGTATAGAGGTGGAACTCCTCACCAGTGCCACTGAAGGCCCCAGAAAACAGATATTTATAGAGTTGCCAACCCTGGGGCCTTGGGAGCACAGATCGTCTGCTTGACCTACCACCCCTAGGGCTCCACCAGTGACCCTCTGTCTCCCTCTTCCCTGCTGGGGGGGCCACTTAGAAAGGTACCCTGGCTAAGCTTCCAGAGGTCTACAGAGGATTTCCCAGAGTGACTCCCCCCACCAGTTTCAGAAAGAAAATAGGGTTTCCTGCAGAGACAAAGACAATGAATGAGGCGGCCTTGTTTCTAGTGGCAGGGGAGGTGCTGTCTGAGGCTTGAATATTTGGACTGAAGGAAGCGAAAACTGCCCTCGGGTGCCAGGTGCCTCTGCTTGAGTGAGTCTCTCTTCTTGTCCAAGTCTGGCCGCCGTCCCTCTCCTCTTTCTTCCCTTTCTCTCCTAAACCATCTCTAACGTGGCAGGGTGCAGCTTCTACGGCAGCCAATGTGTTTCTGATAAAACACTTTTCTCCCCACTAACAAATTCCAGCTTTTTGGCTCCTGAAGCCACAACAGACATACATATTCAGGGACCAGGTACGTCTCTCCCGGCTCCTACATTTCCATGCTCGGTTCTCTCCCACCGCCCTCGCTCCAGATTCGCCCCATTTTCTTTGAAAGTTGGAGTGAAATCTGCGAGAAGAGAGAGCAGGAGAGGGGGGAAGCACAGAAAAGAAAACCCAGGAGAGAATGAGAGAAAGAAAGAGCCCCGAAAGCCTCTTGGCTGCAACTCGAGCAGGCAGCTGGGACTCTGCATGGCCCCTAAAGATCCCGAACCAACAGACACCCACCTTCGATACCCCTTCCTGCTCCCCTTCCTGCTCCGCCAGCAGGAGCCTGACTCCAGCAACTCCAGGGTGTTCAAGTTCTTGGTGCGAATCCTCTGCCCCTAGACTCCGGACCCTTGGCAGAGCGAAATTAAATCTGCTGGCTGTGACTTGTGCCTTTATTTCCAGCGTACCCAGACAGGCGCCCTCAACCCCAGCACATCCTCGGGGCTTCAGGAACCGCTCAAGTCTATGCGTCTCCTCCCCTCCAGCCTCTCTCCAGCTCTCTTGGTCCCACTCCCGCTTCCTCTCTCTTTTCCGTCTTTTAATTTGATTTCCGTTTTCTTATCAATATCTCAACTGCTGTCTGATAAATTGTTCTAATGGACAGCCACCCATCTGCCCCCAGCTGCTTTTCCAGAGACACCCCCAGCCCCGCCGTGTTACTTGGAAATGTCCAGGATCACCATAAACCACCATGTTTCAAAAATGTAGAGACACACAGCTGAGTCCAGCAATGAGGGGAGGTGGAAACCAGGACCTTCTTTAAGCTGGCTATTTACTTTCAAGTGATTGCAATGCAAATAATTAGTCTTTACATTTAAACAAGACGAATGACCTCTATTTTGGTTTTTCAAGCCCTTAGTTACTTCTTTCTCTAGTTTGGGCCTCCCCAGGTATATCCCTCCTGATTTACATTTTCTAGGCAGCATCTCTAAGAGCAAAGTGGATTGTGTTAGGGAACCAAGGCTATTATGGGATTTTGATTTTAAAATACATATTTAAAAACACTCTTGCTCTAGCACAACATTGTAAATCAACTATACTTTAATAAATAAATAAATAAAAGATACTTTGGTTAAGGAGTGGTTTCTGGGTCTTCAGATTTGTGTTTCCTTGAAATTTGAAGGTTGCTCATTCATTCCTTGCCTTCCACTGGTAGACCTGAGGGTCAGATTTGTGGGTTCATGCTCACAGAACATTTTAGTTGCCCTATTCCAGGACCACTTTCCACAGACCTGGCCTGGCTAATGGTCCCCTCCAGCCTGGGCCATTTTCCACATCCTGGGCTCCTCTCTCCAGAGCCTCCTGTAAAAGGGAACATAGCTCACCAGGCCCCAGACCAGAACCTTGGGGTGGGGGTACAAGTGACAGAGAAGGGAGTGGAGGTGACAGGTAAGAGTAGAGACTACGCCAATTTGTAACAGCAAAACCTCCAGCTCTGTGCACCTCTGAGAATTAGTTTCTTCAGCCTTCCCCTCCTCTTCCTTCCTGGGGTATCCAGATCGGGGGCTACTTCAGTACACTGGACACTGAAATTTTGTTTAGTACCAGCTCCCTCGTCTCCGCCTCCCCGATTCCCCAAACTGACTCTGGAAATTTCTGACCAAAAGGTAATGGCTTGGATTCCGTTTCTGGAGAAATCACGCTTATCACCCAGATCTCCCCATGTGGGGGGTATGGACACCGGCGGCAGGGTTATTCATTATTTCCTTCTTAACAATATCCCGATTTTTCTCTCCATCCCTCCCCCAAAGCTCAACATATTGAAACATTTTGCTGCTTAATAAGAGCGGCCAGGGAGAGCTGGGAGGTGAAAGGCCAACCCTGGACCGTGACTGGGGCTGCTGGGGCTGCCGGGCTCTCTGTGCTGACGGCTGGGCTGCCCCCGCCCAGCACATTCCTGGCCACGGCTTAGGAAAACAAGACAGCGCTGGGGAGGGGAAGGGGCTGAAGTACCAGGGCCATGGCCCCGTGCTTTGGTTCTTGGGATTCTTGGAGAGCTCGTCTTCCCTTCCAAAGGGAATAAACACTACTGCACACAGCCATGAATAAAACAGAAGGCGCTTCGTTAGGTAATAATTCTACACTGATGTCATGCATTTTAAAGTAAGTTCTTTTTAAGAAAGTTAGAGATTTGAAAATGAAGAATGAAGACTTCTGCTGTCATAGAGGAGATGAAAATCTAAGCAGATTGTCTAACTAATGCCTCACCGCCCAGGTTAGGTCTTTTCCATCGTTGGTCCTTCCTTTACTTTCTGTTTCCCTCCCTCCCACTCTTTCTCCTTCTACCTTCCTTTTCTTGAAGGTGACGTCTAAGAGATCCCTTGAGTACCTGCCCCTAGATTTTTAGCCCTTTCTTTATGTTTTCACCATTGGTGTTACATCTTTATTTGTAAAGATCCTCTGGAGTAGGAAATGGCAACCTGCTCCAGCAGTCTTGAAATCCCATTGACAGTGGAGCCTGGCGGGCTACAGTCTATCAGGCTGCAAAGAATCAGACATCACTGAGGAACTGAGCACATACATACACACATACTATCTAAGATTTGCTCCCTTCATTAGACTATAAGTTCCCTGAAGGCAGGAATTGAGTCAGTTTGGATACTCAGTTTCCACACTGCAATTGACCAGCAGAGAAGTAGAACAATTATTTAGCTCATGCAAGCTCAGTCCCGCAGACTCTTTGCAACCCCACGGACTGTGGTCCTCCAGGGTCCTCTATCCACGGGATTTTCCAGGCAAGAATACTGGAGTGAATTGTCATTTCCTACTCCAGGGGATCTTCCCAAGCCAGGCGTCAAACCCATGTCTGCTGTGTCTCCTGCATCGGCAGGTGGATTCTTTATCACTGAGCCACCTGGGAAGCCCAATTTTTTTAGCTACAATCCTCCTTTCTGACCAAAAACTAAAGAAAAAATGCAAAACAAATAAACCATCACATTGTTATTAAGGAAAAACTAACAGGAAAATTATACCTGAGTGAGCAATCCTGATTCATTTTCTGCTTTGCAGGGTTACATGAAATCAATGCTCATGTATTAGATTCATTTTTATATAAATGGCTTAACCAAGGAGCATGTGATCATCCCTTTTCCCAAGTGCTCTGGGTATGGTCAGCTGGTGGAAGTATCCCATCTCTGGGTTTGGTACCAAACTCATCAGGGTTGTGTGTGTGCATGGAGGGTAGGGATAAGGACGTGCATACTCATGGCTTGAGCATGTTGTCCTATTTTCTCCTTTTCTGGTAATTTTAAAAGTCAACAATGGGCATTTATCCCAAGGGTCATGCAAATAATAAAATCTTGTTGGTCCTGGGGAAACAGATGAATTGAGAACGAAGTGAAGAATAATCTGGAATCCCTTTCAGAAAGGGTTTCAGGGCTGGACGTAGACCTGGGAGCCTGCCTTGTTTGTGAAGGTATGGGGCTGGGGTGGGGAGGGTTTGGGATGCCCAGAGAGGAAGTGCCTGTGGCCCTAACCATGCAGTCTGGGAGCAGAGGTGGCATGGAAGTAGACCCAGGCTCCCTTATCTTCCTGGAAGACATGACCAACTCCCTTTGTCACTTGGAGCCTTCGACAGGCCAGAAGAAAATTGCTGAAACGGATAACAGCTGCCTTAAGAAGGCATGAATGAGAGGAGGATGAGGGGGAAGAGGCAGGAAGAAGAAAGCCCTTATCCCTTCAGCTGTTTTCAAGGGAGAAGGGGTGGGAAATTTCTTGCTCCGGGTACCGGTCTGCACCAAGCTGCTTCCTTGGGCTGTAGATGTGCAATCCAGAGCTTCGGTGGCAGGTGACTCTGGTGTGGAACTGAGAGATCAGGCCTACCACACTGGGCCATCCATGGGTTGTAAGCAAGACAGTTCAGACTAGCTTTCTTATTTGGCAAATGAGAGGGATACGATTAGATCATCACCCGATGCCTTCCAATCAGAGCATGCTATAATTCTGTGAGATTATTTAACCCGGGAAAGGCTGTGAATCAAAGGCAAATTCACACGCTAGGGTTTAAAAGTCAGTTCCAGTCCTGGTTCTGCTCCTGATGACTGGTGTTAGGAGCTGAATGGTGTTCCCCTAAAATTAATATGCTAACACTCTAATTACTTTTCAGAATGTGACTGTATTTGAAGATGGGGCCTTTAAAGAGGTGAATAAGGTAAAATAGATGACCCGGAATCCAAAAGGGCCGGTGTCCTTATAGTGAGGCTTCCTAGGTGGCGCTAGTGGTAAAGAACCCACCTGCCAAAGCAGGAGATGCAAGAGACAGGTGTGATTCCTGGGTTGGGAAGATCCCCTAGAGGAAGCATGGCAACCCACTCCAGTTTTCTTTCCTGGAGAATCCTACTGACAGAGGAGCCTGGAGGGTTACAGTCCATGAGTCGCAGTCAGACACGACTCAAGTGACTTAGCACGGACACACGTCCTTACAGTAGAGGAGATTAGGACGCAGAAATGTGGGAGTGCAGAAGGAAGACCAATTGAAGACACAGCAAGAAGGTGTCCAACTGCAGACCAAGGGTAGAGGCCTCGGGAGAGCCCAACTTGCCAAAACCTGGATCTGAACAATCTAGTCTCCAGAACTACAAGAAAAGAAATTGTTTAAGCCACAAAGACTTTGGTATTTTCTTATGGCAATCCTCCCAGACTGGTACCACTGAAGAATGGTATTTTGGTATGATTTGGTTTCTCCAAGCAGGTAAAAGGAATTGATTATGTTGATTCAATGTTTCTAGAAACTGCTGTGATGATCAATATCTGTTTATTGTATATCCCCTCTGTTTGGGGCCATGTATGGCCTTGCATATAAAGCAGTGTTCTTGTCTTTGGGGTTCATTCTGCCCTTGATAAGGTCCAAAACCACACTGAGTTTCAGTGTCCTGTATGGTTTTTTTTTTTTTTTTTTTCGCCTTTGCTCCTAATAATGAGGAGGAAAGGAAGGAAGTTGCTTCCTGCCCTTCCAAGATGCAACTTCAGATTTTATAGTGTAGCCAGAGAGGGATTCTGCCCCAGATAAGATCCAAAACCACACTGAGTTTCACTGTCCTGTATGGATTTTTCTTTTATTGCCTTTGCTCATAATGATGAGGAAGAAAGGAAGGAAGTTGCCTCCTGCTCTTCCAAGACGCAACTTCAAATTTTAAAGTATAGCCGGCGAGGTGTCATGCACCTTATCTCTCAGTGTCTGTGTTCTCTAGTGGACAGACTGCAAACCTAGATTGAGCTCCTAGAAATTGCAAGCAGAGAGAAGGGGCGGGAAATCTGCCCAGGGAGATAAGTCCAGGAAATAGAGGCAGTGAGTTGAACAGAATGCTTGAGCAGAGCAGTCAGACTGACCGGGGCTCTTTAGGTTTGTGTGACCTGATTGACTCTTTGGTTCCCATCACATAACAACACATACATACGCTCACACACAAAGGCACATTCGTACATATTCTCAGTATAAAAGAGGATCTACCTTAGCAATAGCAGCGTGGGATGCACAGCAGGGAGCATCCAGAGCCAGGGTGGAGGGTGACTGGTGCTCAGCCACCCAAACAGGTATAAGAGAAAGCGCCTCCCCCAAATGACAGACTCACCCCCACCCCCACCTATACATCAAACAAGTGTAAAGCTTCCCACGACTAGGGATGAAGAGGTGAGGTTATTGGAGAATGAATGGGACCATGCTTTAAAGCAAAGTGGTGCTCTGAAGACCAAAGATTTTTTATATAGTTTAGATTTATTCTTCTACAGCCCTAAGCAAGTTTTCCCTCCCTTTAAAATTATCTCTTCATGGATATCAGTTAACTAATTTTATTTTAGTAGATAATCTCTGAGGTCTTTGCCAGCTTAAATTTTCATAACTCTAAAAACTCCGGTGGCTCAAACAGTAAAGAGTCTGCCTGCAGTGTGGGAGACCCGGGTCTGATACCTGGGTTGGGAAGATCCCCTGGAGAAGGAAATGCCACCCACTCCAGTATTCTTGCCTAGAGAATCCCATAGACAGAGGAGCCTGGGGAGATACACTCCATGGGGTCACAGAGAGTAGGACACGACTGAGAGGCTAACTTGCACTTTCAAGGAGCATAGCATTAATCCCATCTATGGTTATATTTTTCCAGGTTATTGGGAGATGGTCTCCTTCCTTGCTTCTGTTTATAAACTGTAGAATGTTTCCTTTTTTTAATAATTCCAGTGTGATTCCAGATAAGGTGATGTGTATTCATCACAATGAATTAAATCCTTCATTCATTTGTCAGGGGTGGGAGGATGAGTCATAAAAAGGACCTGAGTAGTATCACTTTGCCATTTCTGAGAAGGCAAAGGCTTGCAAAGACTAGGTCGTCTTTGCTCTATCAGTCTGGTCTCTGCGGCTTCTCAGTCGTGCCCGACTCTTTGTGACCCCATGGACTGTAGCCCGCCAGCCTCCTCTATCCATGGATCCTCCAGGCAAGAATATTGAAGTGAGTTGCAGTCTGGCCTTACTCAACCCTAAAAAAGAGGAAAGAGAACAGAATTAAAAGAAAGCATCAGGTTCAGGACCTCTTGTGAAAAGAGTTACCTTCACAGTTTAGGGGGGAATGAATTGGTAACTAAAGGGTTTGAAACATAATTGCACAGAGTGGGGCAGCTAGTCCATCTCCTTGCAACTTTGAGGTAGAAGATAATTGCGTTGGTTGGAAAAAAAAAAACCTTTGGGGTACCCTTTGAGAAAAGTGCCACAGAAATAGACACCCTGACTGCCTAGGATAGGATAGAGAAATAAGATTCTGTATTATTTGCCTTCTTCCTTCCTTAATGACCCTAATTTAATAAAAAGAAAAGATATGTGTATATGCATAACCAATTCACTTTGCTATACAGCAGAAACTAGCACACCATTGTAAATCAGCTGTACTCCAATAAAAATTAATTTTAAAAAAGAAAAGAAAAAAAAAAAACAGAGAAAAAGCCAAGCTGGGCCAAGGCCAATACTATTTGACATGAAGGTCTTTGGCGGTTTTTTTAATGAAGACGATAGTAGTGGGGTGATGAATAGAAAATTGAGGAGAGGTATTAACAGTATTGGGCTTTCCAGGTGGCACAAGTGGTAAAGAACTCACCCACCAATGCAGGAGACATAAGAGGTATGGGTTTGATCCCTAGTTCAGGAAGATCCCCTGGAGGAGGGCATGGTAACCCACTCCAGTATTTTTGCCTGGAGAATCCCATGGACAGAAAAGTCTGGTGGGCTACAGTCCATGGGGTCCCAAAGAGTCAGGCATGACTGAAGCAATTTAGCACTCACGTATAAACAATATTCCTCATATTTTAACGCCTGAGGAGAGTCTTTTAAGAATCAAGAGACTTTGGGCCAAGCGCTTCCAACTTCCAGAGGAAAAAGATGCTATGTAAATACTTGCCTGATCAAATACTGGTCTGAAGTGTCATTATTATTATTTTGGTGACCTTCAGCTTTGACAGACAGTGGACTTTGGGGTCCTGAAGAGAGTATGGCTGCTCAGCATCACTTCAATACGCTCAAAACAATGTACCCCACTAAACACAATAAACACTGGAGACCCATCGCCTGCCTTGTGAGTTCCTCTAGGGAACCTGGCTTTCTTAGATAAGAGATCAAAAGTGGAGGGTATGTTTTCATTTTCTTGGTGTGTGTTTTTAAATCAGACTTTGTGAAATAAGATGTCTCCTAGAATTCTGGCTAAGGGCAATAGGAACATAGATGTATTCCAAATCCTATTTTATCTTTGTAAAAGATCAGACTGGTGGGTGGCACGTAGATTAACTGAGTATTTGATTCAGGAATTCTCATTGTTTCGAAGAGATCTGTAAACTGGTCTTGGAAAAAGAAAGAAATTAAATGTCACTCTCTGTGCAGCTTGTATGGTGCTACCTTGGTTCTCTTTTACAAGAATTGTCCAGAACACAACAGGGCGGTGTGGAGTGGACCTTGAGGGCATAGGGCTCCCCTTCAAGTGGGCAGTGTTCCTTCCTGACCGCTCTCGCCCTCTTCCCCAAGTTCTGACCAGAGAGTGAGATGGCCTGGGTGCAGCAATCAGAACTTGCTTGATTTCAGTCCTGCTAGTCCCAGTGTCCTTTGTGAACTCAGCTGGCCACCTCTGCTGGCTGGCTTGTCCTTTGAGGTCCCTACCTTTTTCAGTCCAGGAACATTTTTATCTAAGGGACACCAGCAGCAAAAAAATCAGAACCAAGCAGCAGTGTGCCCACCAAACATTGCTCCCGTTAGCTGGACAAGTGGGCAATGGGCAACATGTCTTCAGCTACTAGCTAGGGGGGCAGGTACCCCAATCTTTTTATACACCCCCAGGTGATTGCAGTGTGAAGCTACGTGGAAGCCAATTTCTTCACTGCCTTAGAAATTCCTCAGGTCAGAATACCAGCCAGGGTGACCATTCAGCAAGTTGTCTGGCTTGGTTTCCTTGCAGGGACTGACAGGGGTGGGTGATGATCACATTTTTTTCAGTTGGGCAGTCCTTTAGATCTGGAACCCAAATAAATTTTGGCCTGCATCTCGAGCAGAGAGACTAGTCATAGCTGTGGGGCCCAGGACCCAGTGATGATAAGGACTAGCAATCTTGAGTGCTTATCTCCTCCTGTATCTGGCCTTCTTGCTTCTATAAAGTAAATCGGGAAATCTCACCGCAACAGGCTTTCCTGTGAGGAGGCTGGCATTTCCTGCCTGCCCCAAAGGGGACAAGGATGGAGGGAACACATTGCTGATGCTGAGGCCACGAACTAGGTGATTTTCAACTGCAAAGCACCCACCGAGATCAACAATGATGTACGTTTGAGCTACAGAGGTGGTTATTTTCCAGACACATTTTCCACATGGTTTCCTATACATAGAATAAGAAAAAAAGAATCCATAGTTACTTGCTTGAATACAAACACACACACAAGCTCACTCATACATATGTACTGTGTGGATATTCATCTGCCATAAACTGATGAAACTGACATGCTCTGACAAACTTCACACCATTAAATTGGTGATAAAATTAGGTCATATTTTAATGCACTGGGGAAGCTGTTCTATAAACTTCACGGTTTAGCATTTTTTCAAATTTTATAAACAAATATTGCTTCTGCAAAGTGAATTGTCTCTCCTCACCTCTATTTTTATTCCAGTCTTAACAAGAGTGCTACTGAAAGGTCATTTACGATAGTAAAGATTTCACATATTACTTCTATCAAAGAGACAGCAGTATATGTAGGCAACTTGATTTTTTCTACTATGAGAACATTTACATGATATGTTTTATGCAGCCCTTAGAGTCATATGCCATTGGAAAGATCTCTAGAGAATTCAAATTCAATTGCTAAATGAAAGAAACAGAATCTGAAACAGAAATTACATTTTTTATGGCAATATTTAAAATGCTCTTTCAGTATGTGACACGATTATTGCTATCACCATCTTTTACTTGTACTTGGTGAAAAGTGAATCACAAGTGAGAAACCCGAGTCTCTTAGAATCATCTTTTACACATTATCAACATAACTTGTTTTAGACATTATCTAAGTATTTACATAAGCAGTTTGTCAAACTTTGCAGGGGGAGCTGCAGGGCCTGGCTAGAACCCAGATCTTTTAACCTCTAATCTCATATTTCCTTGTTGAGTTTCTATCAATGCGACCCATGAAATAAAGTACTTTTCCATCTCCTTTAGGTGGTGTTGGGGGTTGGTTTTTCACTAACAATGCCAGTTCACTGACTTCATCACTTCCTTTTCTCTTTCCATGTTTAAGGCATCCAATGTGACCTTCCACTTCCCTTCCCTTCATCCCTAAAGGAAAAGTGCAAAGATAGTAGAGTTGAGCTTGTATACCCTTCCCCAAATGTCCCTGAATTATGTAAACAACCATGGGATGACTACAAAAATTTAGCATCAGTATAACACCATTCACAAACTACAGACTATTCCAGTTTCATCGGTTTTCCTGCAGTGCTTAGGATCTGCTCCAGGGTTCAGTCCAGGACCCATGTGACACTGGCCTGTAGGGTGTCCTGAGCCTAGTCCCTCTGTCATAGTAACTCAGTCCTTCCTTCTAGTCCACGACCTTGACATTTTGGAAGAGCACTGGTGAGGTTTTAAGTATGATGTCCCACTGCGGGTTTGTCTGAAGTTTTCCTCAAGATTAGATTGAGGTTATGTGTTTTGGGGAAGAACACACAGAGATGAGGTGTCTCCCACAGGTCGTCATTCTGAGGGATCCATGCACTGCTGGTGATGTTGATCTTGAGCACCTTGACCAGGTCCCCCTCCCAAAGTTACTATTCTCAGTCCAAAGCAAGGTGCATTCCTTGATCCTATGGAGTCAGTTTTTCAGGAAGTTGAGGACAGCCCCTCAAAGAGTGACTGGTCAACGTCAGTGAGTGGGGACCCAGACACAAACTCACAGGAGTCCAGGAAATGCAGGAGCCCCTGAGCTCGGGAGATTTGTTCAGGTGCCAACCTGGTGGGGCTCAGGGATCTGGAAGAGTTGAAGCACCCGGGGCTCTCCATGGTGGGTAAGTCTTCGTCTTTCTTCTCCGATTCCATTTCCTGCCTCTAACGGCCACAGCTTGATCGTTGAGACTTAGCCACCCGTGACTGTTGAGGGAAATAGAGGGAAAATTGAGCCGCTGCATTCATCTCCTCCTGGCACAAGGGGCAGGGCCCAGTCAGAGACCATCACTCACTGTCACCCTCTGTTTTAAAACTATTCTTTTAGGATCTGGAAAAGAGACTCTGAGAATCTTACAGAAGGGATCCTTTTGCATTTATCTTTTTTGCCTTTTTTGAGCTTTAAGGGTGAGGAAGTCTGTCTCTGATGGAGAAAGACAGAAGTCGTGCCCAACCAAGGGGCAGTGTTTAATTCTAGGGAGGGAGCCAGAATAGCAAGCAAATGTTGAGAAATGGATTTGAAGAATGATGCAAGTCGGCGTCCTAGCCCTAACAGCTATAGTTATCAAGGAGCTATCCTGTCTAGACCATCATCTTTGCTATTCAACCACTGGAAACTAATGCTGATCACTTCCTCTTCATCTGGGCCTCTGTCTTCCCAGTCTTTCAAGTGGGGATATCAGGCACTGTTGAAATGAGGTGAGACTAGCCAGGGGTAGCAGAGGTCCTAAAAAAAAACACCCATCTTAGGTCCGTGTACAGAGCACCATGCCTTATGACTTGATTCTAAAAATTCACTGATAGCTAAAAATACCTTGTTGACACAGGCCTGTCTGCACCCTCTGATTTTTTACTTTTCATGCAAAAATGTATGTTTTTCCATTTTCCTTGGCCAAGGTTCTGTTATTTGAAGGTAAGGTGTAGGAAGTCCTTCAGAGGTTCAATAGGAGACAGAGAATCGGATATAGTTTTTCTCTCTGGAAGGAACTTTCATCGAGATTAAAAAAAATGTTTAGGCTCTGCTTGCTACTGTAACCTCTAGTCTTCTGCCAAATGGCAATACAACAAAGAAATCCTCCTTTTCAAGTTCTGGTTAATAAAACAACACAACGCAAGACAAATAAACAGAAACAGAAGGCTTGAGCTCGCAGAACTTAGTGAGCCCATGTGTGCAGCGCAAAGGAGCCACCGTGCCTGGCCGGGCAGGCAACGTCTTCAGGAGACCATGGTACCCCAGACATGGGCTCAGGGTCTGAGACCCACCATGCATGCACGCGGGTCCCCAAGCCAACAACATGGTGGACTGGAAAAATCTCACCAACAGCATCCCCTTTTCTCTTTCTTGCCTCCTTGCTCTTTAGCTTTGGTTCTTCTGCTCATGGAGACTTGAGCTCATGGCTTAGTTTCTGTATGTAGTGGCTCCAGACTTGTTGACTGAGTGGATAGTGCTCAAAAGAGTGGATGTCCTGCAGGAATGATGGTGACTTATCATTTTGGGTGCTTTGGGTAGAACTGAATGGGTAACTGAGTTATTGAAACTCTAACCTCAGCCTTCTCAGGCTGCTGGTCTTTCCTCCTCATGATGTTATTTCTCAGGGCTCAGCTGGGAGTGGGTGAGGGCTTGTGTTAGGTGAGAGGTGAGGGGCAAGGTGCAGGGGAGCTGGTAGCCTGCAAGTACCTAGAGGATTCATGCAGCTCTTGCAGTGTGAGCTAAGGGCAGGAAGGTGGCCACTCAGGAAGCAGTGTAGTAACAAAACCCACCCGTCACTTCCATGCTTCTCTTTTCTCTTCGACCTGTGAAAATGCTCTCTCCCTTCTGCCTGCACTGGACTCCCTCTCTCTGCCTCCCACCAGCGGCTTTCAGCACAGGATTGAATGTAAGCCCCAAACCCATGAGGAAAGCATTTCCTAGTAGCCGTCTTTCCTCAGCTCACAGGGAAGTGGTTTCTCAGCTCCTCATCCCTGTTCTCAGGGGACATCTTTGGGCCATTAGGAGGCTATATCTATGGATCAGCTGCTGCTAAAACCTGGAAGCTGAGTAAACCCAACACTTGAAGAACTGCTAAGGATTTATGATTCAGAGGAGAAACTGTTCATAAAAAGCCAGCCAGCCAACTTCTCTGCAATGTGTTAAATAACAAACTGAGGATGGAGAGCTGTTTTTTGTTATTTGGAGCAAATTAAATGACAGGAGAGACCATGAAGCGGTTGGTGGGATGTCCTTTGGAATTCAAGTACGTGGACTGTTCACGTTTGGGAGGACTTCACGCATTCGGTTGCTCTTCCTTCAGACTCAATACTTCTCCTGTTTTTGATAAATGTCTCTAGGAGATCTTCTGGGGTATATGATTCTTGCGGAGAGTTCTTGCAGAACTCTCCCCCAATTTCACTTTCTTGCTGAGTGTTTTATTGTGCTACATGCTAAGGTGCTTCAGTTGTGTCCGACTCTTTGCAGCCCCATGGATTGTAGCCCACCAGGCTCCTCTGTCCATAGGATTCTCCAGGCAAGAATACTGGAGTGGGTTACCATGGCCTCCTGCAGGGAATCTTCTTGACCCAGGGACCGAATCTGTGACTCTTGCGTCTCCTGCATTGGCAGGCAGGTTCTTTACTAGATTTGATTCATCTAAAACTCTGTTTTTGTGGAAGGTGATCACCACAAAGAAACCAGATCTGGACGATGCCCTCAGTAGGAAGCACTAAGTTTTGGACACCATAGAGGGTTTGATGGCTGCTTACATGCTTTCCTGTCCCTCCTCCTTTGGCACTGGCCATATCCTGCACTGTTGAGCCACCCTCCACTCCAGGGATGGGCCACGACTTGACTCCAGGGTAGTTCCCTCCTTGAATACGGTTGGCTCAGGAGTGGTCATGAGACCTTATCCTGTTTGAGGCCAAGATCACAGAGACTCTTAGGAACATTCTTTCTTACTTTTAAGACAAGCAGCAAATACCCCCTTTTCTCTCTCTGCTTCATTTTCTGTCGATGGCCTTTTTAGTATTATGAAGGAAGCTGGTCTGAGAACAAGGCTGATGCCCCAAGGAAGACAGCTTGAGAGCCTCTCAGGGAAACGTAGCCAGAGTCTTGCCTGCATGTTCTTAGAAGCCGCCGAACCTCTGGACATCCTGGTATAGGGGCAAATAAAATTCTTTATTGTTCAAGCCATTTAGCTGAAATTATCTTAGCTGATCTAGGGGTGTAGACTCTTAGCACAGAGGGCTTCTCCTATGGCTCAGACAGTAAAGAATCTGCCTGAAATGCAGGAGAGCTGGGTAAGATCCCTGGGGCAGGACGATCCCCTGGAGAAGGGAATGGCTACCCACTCCAGTATTCTTGCCTGGAGAATGTCATGTACAGAGGAGCCTGGTGGGCTACAGTCCATGGGACAACAAAGAGTTGAACATGGCTGAGTGACTAATACTTAGACTACACCCAGGGGAAGAGAACAGAGGAATCTGAGGGTCTAGCCTGGGGTCTGGGGCTACCATGTACTAATTACGGGCCTGGGAGCAAGATGGGTCAAACTTCCATGTTTGATTCCCGTGTTAAAGGAATGTGATCATTTTTTGCAACAATGTCACAAGGCCACGTTTGAGTCAGATAAGTCAGAGTTTTAAACATATCGGGTCAAATGTTATTACCACCCTTTGTCAGTTCAACTCTATCATTCCATCATAATGAAAATCACAGAGGCTAATTTCACCCAGAGGTGATAATGTGTCAGGCCCTGTGCTAATTGCCTTAATGACTGAGCTCATTTAATCTTATTGCAATCCTATAAAGTAGTTCTTATGTTCCCATTTAGCAGATGAAGTAAAAGTATTAGAAAAACTAATACATTTTTCAATATTATTCATCCGGTATGTGGGGAACCTTCCTAGTATCTGAGGATAATGATACTTGCTAAGCAAGTGTGAAAAGCTATGATCAACCGAGACAGCGTATTAAAAAGCAAAGACATTACTTTGCCAACAAAGGTCTGTCTAGTCAAAGCTATGGTTTTTCCAATAGTCATGTACGGATGTGAGATTGGACTGTAAAGAAAGCTGAACGCCGAAGAATTGATGTTTTTGAATTGTGATATTGGAGAAGACTCTTGAGAGTCCCTTGGACCCAAGGAGATCCAATCAGTCAATCCTAAAGGAAATCTGTCCTGAATATTCATTGGAAGGGCTGATGCTGAAGCTGAAAGCCCAATACTTTGGCCACCTAATGTGAAGAACTGACTCATTTGAAAAGACCTTGATGGTGGGAACGATTGAAGGCAGGAGGAGAAGGGGATGACAAAGGATGAGATGGTTGTGTGGCAACGCTGACTAAATGGACATGAGTTTGAGTAAGCTCTGGGAGTTGGTGATGGACAGGGAAGCCTGGCGTGCTGGAGTTCATGGAGTCACAAAAAGTCGGACACAACTGAGTGACTGGAACCGAAGCGTGTGTTGAAGACACTGTCAGCTGCAGAAGAGTCGCTACCAGTTCTGCATTCTGTGTTAGTCTTGCTCCCATTTTCCGTGCTTCCCATTGATGCTGTCACATCTAGTTGCCTGCACGGCTCCACAAGTTTCGTGTTCAGTCACCAAGTCGTGATCGACTCTTCGTGACCCTATGGACTATGGCCCACCAGGCTCCCCTGGGTATGGGATTTCCTAGGCAAGAATACTGGAGTGGGTTGCCATTTCCTACTCTCCAACTCCTTAAGTTAATACAAATTTCCTTTTCATGATAACTACTCTACTTATTTACTGCACTTGTAAAATGAATAGTTTGTGCTGGTGGTGTTTTCACCACGCCTCTGTGTGTGTGTGTGTGTGTGTGTGTGTGTGTGTGTTGGAGTATTAATGGAAATAATGGGTCCTTCCAATATTTTAAGACTGTTAAAATATGTGCACCTATCAAGGTGTCTGAAAGAGTGGCTTACTGATCACAAATTGTATCTGTAAGTGATTGAATATCTTGCTTGAAATCTTGGAGGTGGGTATAGATTCCATGTAGTAAGGGTGGGGACTTCCTTACTGTCAAGGCGAGCGATTTGCAAATGAGGACAGTTTTGCACCTGTCACTCTCTCAGGACAATGTCGGCCACATATGGTGACATTTTGAGGATCAAAACCAGAAGGTGATGATGTGCTATTGACATCTAGTAGGTAGAGACCAGGGATGCTTTCAAACTTCCTCCAATGACACATGACAGCCCCCACGACAGAGAGTCATCTAGCCCCACTTGGCAATCGTGCTGAGGTAGACTGACCCTAGTCAAGACTTCCCCAAGGTCCAATGCTAACCTCTTCTTTCCATGCCATTCTTGCTGGCTTAGGAGCCTGACAACTCATCCTGTTCTGAGGATCTGTATGAATGAAATGCTCACAAATTGATATCCACGTTCAGGCTCAACAAAATCCTGGAGCCTGGTCAAGGGTCCTTCTACTGGAGTATCCACAGCTTTTTGCATAAAACTGATGATGAAAGGATCTTGCCCCAAAGAGTTGAGATCCGCACCTTTTAAACATAAAGGGATGGTTTTCAGGCTTTCAGTTCCTACAGCCCCCCTCCACTCTGCCCCAGGCCCTGAGCTTCCCGCACTGCTTGACTGTCTCTTAATAGGCTCCTCCCCTTCCTCCTTGGGCCCTCAGGCTGGCTTCTATTGACCCAGTCCCTGACACTTTCCAAGGTCCTGACCTCAGCACCTTTGCTCCTCTATTGCCAACCCAGGTTCCCATCGTCAAATCTCTTTACAGCAAAGTGTATGATCACTTTCCTTTCCTTCTGATTTATACACATCATGATCATACACGTGATTTCCCGTTTCACTCAGGACATTCCCTTGTCATTCATAGGAGTTTAAGTTAGAATTTTAAAAAGAACAGGCTATTAGAATGTCTTCTTTTAACCTTATACTGAAGTCGAAATTTTTCTTACAGTCTGTAAATTCCTCTAAATAATGACGAGGGAGTCAGGACACACAGCAAAGAAAGAAAAGAAAAAGTCAAAAAGATGAAAATGTCAAGATCTTATTTCACTGCATTCAAGATTTCATATGTTTTTGCTCCCTGCACTTTGGAGTTAAGAAGGAGCTAGTGGTGTAGAAGATAGTTTTATGGGTTTAGCCTGATGTTATGGACATCTGGTGACTAGATGTTTGTTTTTGAAGCATTTCTGAATGTTATGCTCAGAGGATGGGAACTGGCAGTTGAACAGTAGCTGCTCTGACCAGTTTAATAAACAATATTTGCTTTGAGATCAGAGATTAAGGAGAACAGAGATTAAGGGCAGAAGTAAAGAGAAGTGGTTCAGGCTAGGCAGAAGCAAATTTTTGCTCCCTGTGCTTCCATTTATTACTTTGAAGATGAAACTACCTGACATAATAGCCATAGCTATAATTCACAGATTGTTTAGTGTAAGACAGGCACTGCACTAGTACCTTTGCCTATGTTTTCTTATTTACATGTAGCTCTCATAATGTTCATCTGTGATACTCCATAGGATGTCTGTAACACTTCCAGAATTCACTTTATTCTTTTTCTCCATTACCTGGATACATGCCATTCTTTAGACTTAAACATATGGTTCTCACATTTAGGAAGTTTACTACGACCGATCCTAATATTTTCTGTTTGCTTGTTTCCCATGTGGTGTGGATGGGTTGTCTTGAGTTGTCCCTGTTCATTGGTCCAATTTGCTCAGAGAAGTTTCCAGGTTTATGGTGTTAGTGTGAGTGTGAAAGTCATTATGGGAAATGAAATTCTCCACCCCAAAGTCAAACCTTGGACCTTTGTTTCATAAATTCTAGGGTGCAACTAGTGAATCAATTGATATCTTTGAGGAAAGGGCTAGATTTTTCTAGAGGAATACCTCTTGAACTTGAGATTTTTGGAGGATTATCTCTGGGGCTTGAGTCTTCTTTCTATCAGAGACAGGCTGAGGAAATAGAAGATTGCATTTGGTGCTCAAATTCATGTTTCAGAAAAGGAAAGGCTGCTAGAGGGATATACTTGGTGTGCAGATTTGACGGCTAATAGAGAAGACTGTGAACAGAATTCTGCCTCTCCCCAAACACCATGACTGACAACTGTGACTGTCATCCCAGTGAATTAAGTTGTCTCCTGATGGGAGATTTTCTAGAGTTGGGCCAAGGTTGTCAGTGGCCTTAACAAGAAGGTTCTAACGTAAGTATTAAAAAAAAAAAAAAAAAAAAGGGTAAAAACAGACAATATATGCTGAATGGAACAAAAGATCCAAAGAGCCTTTCAAGGAAAAGAACAGGGTGTCAAGATCAAGAATTCAGGAGGTGGGCAGAAAAGATCTTGATGTGGGAGCCAGAGACTAGAGGTCTAGTTAGAGTCCAGAAGAAGCTGGGAGATGCAGACCCAGGTAGCTCTTGGTGAGGGGCCCAGAGCTAGCCTTCCAGAGCCCACACCCCAGTCCCAACTGTAGCAGTGAATCAACCCTGGAAGGTCAGTTGTAAAGGTCTGGGGAACTGGTGATACAAATAAGCAAGCCTGTACCCTGACTTAGAGGCTTCAGGAACACCTGTCCATTATTTGAAGACTAGAGACTTCTCACAGCTTAGAGGACTCACAAGGGATTTGCCTGTTGCCTTGGAGTGAGCAGGCTCAGTGTGCTCAGATGAGGCCATGGCATCTTGTTTCACCAAGTTGGTGGAAGGACTTCATTTATCAGGAAAGTCCTCAGCTTCAGAGAGTGAGAAGGAACAGAGTTGGGTGAGTGGGAATAAGACATACACTGGAAGGCAGAATGTGTTATGGAAGTGTCTCCAAAAGATGGTGTCGTCATACCTCCTCTAATTTTAGGAGAGGAGACAGATTTTAAACAAGCAAAACTAGTGTAGGGAGTTTTCAAAAAGCTTATAAAGCAACCCTGAAGACCATAGAGCCCCCAGATAGTTCACGTCTTACTTCTCTTTTTCTATAACTTTTGCTTTCAGGATGGAGCAGTCAATGATATCAAGATGGTGCTGGGAACCAGGACTCCTCTCTGTCACATTCTGTTAGTTAAGTGCAAAAATAATTGCAGTTTTACATTATCGAAATTTGCCATTTGATATTTGAATACATTATTAAATAAGGGTGATTATGTTATACATCATTTTAATGAACATTTCTCACTTTGTTTTGTTTTCTTTTTTTGCTAAAGACATTACTTTCATTAGCTTTAATGCAAATATTTTTATTTTAGACTATAGAAATGATATTAGACAAAAAGCAAATTCAAGCGATTTTTTTTAATCCAAACTGAAAATGAGGTGTAAAGCCATAGAGACAACTAACAACACCAGCAACATATTTGGCCCAGGAACTGCTAATGAACATACAGTGCAGTGGTGGTTTAAGAAGTTTTGCAAAGGAAACAGAGCCTTGAAGATGAGGAGCGAAGTGGCCGGCCATTGGAATTTGACAATGACCAATTGAGAGCCATTATCAAAGCTGATCCTCTTACAACTATGTGAGAAGTTGCTGAAGAACTCAATGTCAATCATTCTATGGTCATTCAGCATTTGAAGCAAATTGGAAAGGTGGAAAAGCTCGCTGAGTGGGTGCCTCATGAGCTGACCAGAAATTTTAAAAATTGTTTTGGAGTGTTGTCTTCTCTTATTCTACACAACAGTGAACCATTTCTCTATCACATTGTGATGTGCAATGAAAAATGGACTGCATATGACCACCAGCAATGATCAGCTCTGTGGCTGGACCAAGAAGAAGTTCCAAGCACTTCCCAAAGCAAAACTTGGGTCAAAAAAGGGGTCCTGGTCACTGTTTGGTGGTCTGCTTCCCATCTGATCCACTACAGCTTTCTGAATCTTGGCAAAACCATTACATCTGAGAAGTATGTTCAGAAAATTAGTGACGTGCACCAAAAACTGCAACACCTGTACCCTGCATTGGTCAACAGAAAGGGCCCAGTTCTTCCCCATGACAATGCTTGACTGCATGTCACACAACCAAGGCTTCAGCAGCTGAACAAATTGCGCTACGAGGTTTTGCCTCATCTGCCATATTCACCAACCCCTTGCCAACTGACTAACTCATCTTCAAGCATTTCAGCAACTTTTCGCAGGGAAAACACTTCCACAACCAGCAGGAGGCAGAAAATGCTTTCCAAGAGTTCACTGAATCCTAAAGCATGGATTTTTTACTGTACAGGAATAAACCAACTTATTTCTTGTTGGCCAAAATGTGTTGATTGTTGTGGTTACTATTTTGATTAATAAAGATGTGCTTGAGCCTAGTTATAATGATTTAAAATTCATGGTCCAAAACTGAAATTACTTTTGTACCAACCTAAATACAAAGAAGAAATCTTTTTAAAATTTTGGAAATCTTCAAAATAGAAAGAATAGTTTGTGAATGGATTCTCTCAATAAACAAAAAGAAAGATTACCTTCTATGATCAAATTTCATGTACAATTTAAGTCTCTTTACCATACAGGACCAACCAAATACTTTTAACTCTATAAAGTTTCCATTATTTCATTTTGCCAGAGAAACCTTACAGCAAATAATTTGCTCAGCTTGGAAAAATTTTAACTAGCCATTTCCATATCAATCAAGTTCAGGGACAATATATTTCATGTATCAGTATTCTATAAAGTTTAGTCTTAGAAATGTGGATTATATTTTTAATATTTATTAAAATTTTTTCTTTGTCGGCTGACTTATTTTAGGTCCACAAGCATGTGCTTTTATTGCACTTATTGTTGGCTTAATTCATGTGTTCAGGCAACTCTAACATCTTTCTGTTCATGAAGATTATTTAAGATGAAAGGCATTAAAATAAGGTATACTCTGGATAGCAAAGCATCTGTTTAATACAACCCTTCTTTATATTACTTATTTCTGGTGCTGGGCATCAAAGAAAAAAAAAAGAAAAGTCGGCAATATTCTCTTAAAAATACGTCAAGGGCCCCAACTCTTTAACAACACAGGAAATGTCAAATATTATATGGATATAAATAACTCAGTAAAACAGGGTTACAAGAACATCTGGCTTTGCACAGTTCCACGCACTTGGCTGGCGCAGAGATATTTCAGTAATACTATCCAGTCGCCGGGTTGTGTGAGACTGTGGGGCACAGAAGGGAATTTGAGTGTCGAGTGAAAAATGTGCTTGTAAAAGGGTCTGAACTGTTATCTGTCTAATCCGTCCTAATCTGTTCAGTCATTTGTTCCGGGGGCTCCAAAGAGGGAATACTGACCCCCTCTGGAAGCTACCTTCTTAGATGGACACTCCCAGAGCCCAGTGTGAGGGGTGGAGGGTGGAAGGTTAACGATCCGTAAGACACACACTGCCTGGTTGATAACTGGAGAGATCATTTTAAAAGGGACATCTCAATTTTCAGGGGAAATTGCATTTATTTCAGCTCTAACATTGGGAAACCGTCGGCAGGGAAGGATGGTGACACGTGTCCCCTTTGTTCTGGTCAGTTTTGTCTCTGACCCCATAGGGCTCTGCTCTGTGTGTCCCCCCTGTCTCTATTGCTTCTTGGTACCCACTGAAGGCTTCCCTGGGGTCGGATGGGCTGGGGGAAAGGCGCTTTGTACAGTCTAAGTCCTTGGGTGTTCACTTTATTATGCGCACTTAAAAAAGAAAGCAAAATCCTCACCACAAATATACACCAAGGCTTCACACAAGGCACTTAAAGTATACGGTTGTCCTCTCAGTTATGACGTTCAGCATTATTAAGAATAAGAAAGGGCAATACCATCCACCTCACTGGAGGGCAAAGACAAATATCAATGACTGTACGTCTTAGATTTTTTCAGGCTCATTCCCAAATAGCTTTCCCTTGTTTATTCTGTAAATATTGAGTAATTACCATGCACCAAGCTCTGTGGTAGGTAAAAAACTCAAAATCCTTCTTTTGCCTTCAAGGAGCTTGTAGTCTGAAAGGGAAGACAACACTTGAACGCTAATAGTTTCAATCAGATCCAACCCAATCCAATCCAGTCATTCTGGTCCAATACAGTGTATTCTAAACTAAAGTAAACCATTGAAAGAAATTAATTACCAGGTGAAGTACTTGCTTAAATAATTCCTACCAAACTTTTGAAAATCTAGTTATACTGATATCTTTCTATATCTCCAAGAGTCTTTTAGGAAATTAGTCGATCATCTGTTAAAGTCAAGTCTATGCTGGAGAAGCACAGGTGATTTAACTGACCAGTACTGGGACAGGAAACGTAGGTAAAGCTGATTTCCAGCTGAAGAAATTGTCTTGAGGTAAAAGAAATTCCTTTTTGGGGAGTGTGATCAGTAAGTGTGCCAGACAATCTGGCTTGTTCAGTGGCTCCTGGCGACCCGAAATGTGTGTGCGCTCAGTCGTGTCCAACTCTTTGCGGCCCCGTGGACTGTAGCCCACCAGGCTCCTCAGTCCATGAGATTCTCCAGTGCCATGGGCTTCCCAGGTGGTGACAGTGGCTTAAAAAAAAAATCTGCCTGCCAGTGCAGGAGGCACAAGAGATGTGGAGACCCCAAAGTGCTAACCCTATGGCATATTTTTTGTTCTTTCTTAAATGTGTGTGTGTGTTAGTCGCTTAGTCGTGTCTGACTCTTTGCGACCCCATAGACTGTAGCCCACCAGGCTCCTCTGTCCACGGGATTCTCCAGGCAAGAATAATGGAGTGGGTTGCCATTTCCTTCTCCTCCTTTCTCAAATAACCTTATTCTATTCACCAATTAATTGGTTAATTCAACCAATGTGTTTCTATGGAGCATCTTCTAGGAGTGAAGGTCTGTGAGAGACGCTAATTCTTTGCTTTCAATAAGCTCAGTTGGGTGGAAGAGCTGTGTAAATGGATACGAGCAACCTCATCCCCCTTATGGAAAGAAACTTCTGGTTAGAAGGTAAAACCCCAAGGAGGATGGGTCGGAAATCATTGGATGGGTCAGAGTAATTCTGACACTAGATATTCAGAGGTTAAATTTTATTTTTCATTCCAAATTATCCTGATTGGCTGTATACCTTGTTTGCAATTACTGGATAATTTCCCAGAAACCTTTTACTGCTTTCTTTGTAAACTTGACTTGAAAAGAAATGGTCAGTCACCTGAATTACAGGCTTTGCATAGACTGGGAGTTTGGTTCTTTCGAATGTCGAGGGGGTGCCCCCTTAGGTTTATCTGTTGGCGAGGTCCCAGCCCCCACACACCAGCCAGCCCTAGATGAGCACTGCTGAGCATCACTTGCCAACTTGCTCTCCTGCTGGTTTCACGCAAGAAGAAACTGCCCCATACACCATTGAGATCGTTACAGGGACCAGTACACTTCAGGAAATTCAACTTGACAGAAACTCCTGCCTCTGCTCTTGCCCAAGTGGCGTGGTGTAGCAAGACGCCAGCTCAGAGCCATGGGCTGCCACCGAAGGTTCTTGACCCTCTCTGCAGAGATGGAAATGCCTGGGGGGCTGAAAGCTTTGGCAGAGTTGAGATAAACACTCAGGTTACGGCATTTTTCATCTGTTTAACCAGATCTCATTATGTTGTCAAACAAGACTGTGCTGCTTGCAAGAAACAGCGACACTATTCTTGTTGAGAGCTGGGACAAGATGTAAGAATTTATTTTTTCCATGAGGATTAATTTCTCTAATGCTGGGATGCAGGCATAGTTTTCACTGGAATGGAAATGCGGGTGGTGGTGGAGAGAGTAAAGTTCTTAGAGTCTTTAAATAAAGCTTGATGGTACTTCATAGAGCCCCCACCTTGTCTGGTGGAGAAATGATTTTAGTGATCATCTTGCTTGAATCCTCTGCAGAGGACTTTCTCAAGGCTCCCTACAGAACCTTCCCCTAATCATATATTCCCCTACTGTGGCTTCTCTCACATATCCTTTCTGCTCATTCCAGGAAAATGCCACTTTATTTGTATTTAAAGTAACTTCTCTGTCTTTTCCAGGTTGAGTTAACTTTAACAATACTTAGTCCTGATGATGCTCAAAAGCTAGGTAAATTACTGTGCTACGTAGACATTTGTCCGATTTGTACAGAAGTCACATGATCCATGTGAAAATCCTTATCCATAGTCCTATAAACGGACTCACTGAACCAGAACATCTGCATTTTAGAAAATCCAGAGCAAATGTCTGGTAAGTGTATCCTTTCATTAACCGCTGACTTCTAGCACAATGTTCTTTATATTTGGGCCATGTATTTCACATATTAAGCTCATTTTTGTTCTAATCATAAAACTCTATGATATAGCTTAACATTTCAAAGTTAATTCTCCCTTTATTTAGAAAATATTTGAGTCACTGGTTTGTGAAGGTGATCTTATGATGTTCCTCTCCCACATTTGCATGACTATTTTAAAACTTCTTCAATGGAGAATGGATACTTGGGTATGTAAGGGTGAGTCCCTTTGCTATCCACCTGAAACCATCTCAACATTGCTGATCAGTTATATTCCAATATAAATTAAAAAGCTATAAAATAAAAATTAAAAAAAATAGAAAATCTTTGTATACTTAAAATGGACACGTTTTGGTGATGTGGTGGTATTTAGCCACTAAGTCGTGTCTGACTCTTTTGCAACCCCATGGACTGTAGCCTGCCAGGCTTCTCTGTCTATGGGATTTCCCAAGCAAGAATACTGGAGTGGGTTGCTGTTGCCTTCTCCAGGGGATCTTCCTGATGCAGGGATTGAATCAGCATCTTCTGCATTAGCAGGCAGATTCTTTACCACGGAGCCTCCAGGGAAGCCTTGGGCAAATTTTAGAATATGGACATCATGACTCAATTAAGCTGTTTTCCAAAACCTGAAAAATCACAATTTCACTTATACATTTCTTACTGATAAGTGAAAGCAATATGTGTTCAAGGAATTTAACCTTTCTGTTTTCAGATTCTTTCAACAGTTAATGAGGAAAGTGGGTCCAGAAACATTCAATAAGTGTACTTGTCCAAAGAATAAAACATTTCCCACTTTGTAGTTTCGGGGAAAAACGAAACTTCTCAGCTCTCCTAGACCTCTAGGGCTCTCGCTTCACCTCCTGCCCTATGGAGGTGGTTCTGCTTCACTGGGAAAAAGGAAACCATCAAATGGGAATCCCTTTAACTTCCTGCCACCAGATCTGCATCTTTCATCTGCCTCCGTATATCCCTTCTTCCTTCCTATGGCAGTGGAGAAAGGTCTCTTAGGTAGCTGTTTTACAAAGCAGGAAGCATGACAGAAGAGCTGTCTAAAATCTTGTACCCAGCAAAGAGCAACAACAGAATTTGAACTCCAGTTTCCAGACACTTTGGTCTTACTGCCCTTTGTTTTCTTCTTTTTTCATTTTTAATAGGCTTTATTCTTTTAGAGCAGTTTCAGGTTTCCAACAAAGTTGAGAGGTAGTTGTAATTTTCCATACAATACATTCCCTGCTCCCACAAATGCATAGCCTTTCTTAAGAGCAACATCACTCACCAGAATGGTACAATTTATTTTTAAACCAAGGATGAATCTACATTGACACATCATAATTACTGAGTCTATAGTTTACCCAGGGTTTTCCTGGTGGCTCAGTGGTAAAGAAGCTGCCTGCCCACGCAGGAGACACAGGTTCGATTCCTGGGTTGGGAAGAGCCTCTGGAGAAGAGAATGGCAACCCACTCCAATATTCTTGCCTGGAAAATACCATGGACAGAGGAGACTGGCGGGCTACCGTCCATGGGTTTCCAAAGAATCAGACACAACTTAGGGACTGAACAACAGCAACAAATAGTTTACCTACGGGTTCATTTTGGATATTGCATGTTCAGTGCTTTTAGACAAATGTATAATGATATATGTTCATCATTATAGTACCTTACAGAGTATTTTCTCTGCCCTGACACTACTCTGGGCTCTGTCTGTTTACATCACCACTGCCTTGCCCTGCTATCTGCCTGTTGTCTGGCCACCGCTGATCTCCTCAGTTTTGCCTTTTCCAGATGTCATACCATTGGAATCATATGGTATGTAGCCTTCTCAGATTGGCTTATTTCACTTAGCAATAGGTATTTAAGCTTCGTCTATGTCTTTTCATGGCTTGATAGCTCAATTATTTTTTTTAGCACTGAATGATATTCCATTCATATTCTGGATGGACCACCGTGTATTTTTATGTCTGTATTTTTATATGTATACCTATGGCTGATTCATGTTGCTATATGGCAGAAACCATCACAATATTGTGAAGTAGGAATGCTCCAATTAACAATAAAATAAATTAAAAAGTAAAAATCATTTGTTTTTAAAAAGAACATACACAAAAAGATAACAAGTGAAAGCACATTGATGAGCATATAGATCTTTTCTTCCAATACTTTCCGTAAATACTCAGCCAATCTTAATTTCTCTTTCCCAGTAGGTTACATGGTATCTTACCTGTATATTTGTAGGATGTTTCCCTGTTATCCTTATGTTTACAGTAAATTTCCATGTCAAAGGGTCATAATATATACTTGCATTTTTGAAGTATTAGAATAATTTTCCTCCTGTAATATGGAGATTAAATTGATACTACTTACTTTCTTCGTGTATTACAAAAATGGAGATTTCAGCCCAAAGCTGGAATGAATAGAAACAGTTGAATAGTGGGGAAGACCTGAATTAACGACAGGTTTCTGTAGCACTTTATGTCCACAGAGCCTTTTTGCTTGTGTATTGCCATGGATACTATTTTGAGTATTCAAGATGGTTGGGAGTGAAAAACTCAGTTTACAAGTTTTTGAAGCAGCTCGGACTCTGTTTAACATGAGGGGTCCCTGTCAAATCCTTCAAGGCATTGTGGCTTGCTCATCTTCCTGCCTCCAGTTCTGGAATAGTTGATACAGAGCGAATTTTTGCTGAATTGGAAGATCCTAAAAGTTACAAGCGGCATAGCTGTGGAACTCTGTGAGCATCGGTTCTGGAGCCAGACAGTCTTGGGTTCTGAGCTTGTCTGTGATGCTAATTACCTGGGTGTTTGGGGGCAAGAACTCCATCACTTCCTGCCTTATTTTTCCTGCATGGAGAATACTAGTATACCTCAGAAGGCTACTGTAAAGATTAAATGAGTTAGTACAGTCAAGTGTACCAACCACATTACGCAGGGCCAATATTTGGTTCAGATACTAATTGCATATCTGTCCCGTGACAGGTTGACTGAGGGCAGATGCATCTCTGTCATGTGCCAGGCATTGTGCTCAGCTGTGGGCAAAATTATGAACAGGATCCAGTTTCTACCTTATTTACACAGTAAGGGGTTCAAACAAGTAAGCAGGTGACTGTGTGTGCACATGCTCTCAGTCGCTCAGTTGTGTCTGACTCTGCAACCCCGCAGGTAGTCTGCCGGGCTCCTCTGTCCCTGGAATTTCCCAAGGAGTGGGTCGCTGTTTCCTACTCCGGAGGATCTTCCTGAGCAAGAAATTGAACCTGTATATCCTGTGTCTCCGGAGAAGGCAATGGCACCCCACTCCAGTACTCTTGCCTGGAAAATCCCATGGACGGAGGAGCCTGGTTGGCTGCAGCCCATGGGGTCGCTAGGAGTCGGACACGACTGAGCGACTTCACTTTCACTTTTCACTTTCATGCATTGGAGAAGGAAATGGCAACCCACTCCAGTGTTCTTGCCTAGAGAATCCCAGGGATGGCGGAGCCTGGTGGGCTGTTGTCTATGTGGTCGCACAGAGTCGGACACGACTGAAGCGACTTAGCAGCAGCAGCAGCATCCTGTGTCTCCTACTGGCAGGCGAATTCTTTACCACAGAGCCACCTGAGAAGCCCAATCAGGTGATTACAACAGTGATTATATATATATATATATATATATATAGATAGATAGATAGATAGATATAGATATCATATATATGATACATATATATAGATATGATACATATGTATGATATCTAAATATATATGTTATTTTATATATAAAATAACAACTGTAGTTATTTTATAACTTGGTCCTGGGAGCTTTGGGAGCATATAGTAGGGGGTCCCTTCCCTAGTCTCGGCAAGGATTTCCTGAAAAAGTGGAGTGGAAACTGATCAAGACCCTTCACGCCTATGGAAGGAAGTGAGGACTCAAGATCCATTTTAAGGACAAAGCTATTAGCAGATGTGCTTATTTATTTAAATAGTCTTCTGAGCGCCCTTTCCTGGGACAACAGCAGTGACTGCTACAAGACCGCAGCCTCTGGGGGCTATACGTGGCTTTTCAGGGATAATTTGGTGTCCTGTTTATCTTAGCTTGTGCCCAGCTGGGCACCATGTCTGGGTCCACAGCGTGTTGGTTTATCTTCTGGAACACTTCTTCCTCTCTGGACACTTCCCCGTAAGTTTCCTGTTTCCATCAGAACTGACGTATCCTTAGACTCTGGGCTCGTGGAATAAGCACATGCGCCAGGAGAGTCAGACTGCCCTGAGCACTCCACAGAGCAGCTCTTTTTTCTTCCCTTTCTTTCCTTGGTTCCTTTCTTCTTTCCAATTATCTCTCCACTCCATTTCCCACTTGCCCCAAATCCTCCGACTTCCTCTGTCAATTCCAAAGGAGGATTTCAGACACCTTGTGATCAGGGGCCTCTATTAGGGGCAGGGAGCCTCTTGAGTCCACTCCAGCTTTGGACAAAGCAATTATCTTGGTGCAAGCAGATGAACAGAATAAAATCTGCAGGTCATTCAAAACCTCCAAAATCTCCCCTCTGCCTTACAAACCCTTTGCCTTAGCAGAGCATTAATTACCCTTATTCACTGAGGTTAAGGCAATAAAACCTGTTGAGATTTCAGATGCTAACTAAGAGAAGATAAATATGGGTCCCTGATCCCACAGTACAAATTAGTCCTCTGCTACCCCTGCCCCAGTCCTGAAGGCATAAAACCCAAAACACGGGATTTTGTCTGTTGTTTTTGTTGTTGTTATTATAATTTTCATTTTATATTGGAGCATGGTTGCTTAACAAGGCTGTGTTAGTTTCAGGTGCACAGCAACGTGATTCAGCTATACATATACATGTATCCATTCTTTTTCAAATTCTTTTCCCATTAACATGATTGCAGAATATCGAGCAAAGTTCTCTGTGCTGTACAGTAGGTCCTTGTGGGCTGTCTATTTCAAATATAGCAGTACGTGTATGTCTATCCCAAGCTCCCAATTCATCCCTCACTCCCCACCCTTCCCCCCTGGTAACCATGAATTCATTCTCTAAGCTTGTGAGTCTGTGTCTACCCAACTTGTGGTTTTTATAGGAACTAAAAAATATGGAGAATGGGGGCTGTTACCTGAAGGACAGAGGTTTTGCCACAGCAGAGGCCCTGTTGGCATGGACTTTGAGAATCTGGAAATAAGGGTTCCCAGTTTTCCCCTTCCTCTCCTCTCCCTCACCCCCTTCCTTCTTCCTTCCTTCCTTCCCTCTCTCTAGCCCCTTGCAGGCAGGTGATGTTCTGTCTGCCTTCAGGGGATTTGAGGATGAACAGCTGAGTGCAGCAGGATGACAGAGGAAACAAATGATGAGCCTGCATAGTAAAAAGTGTAACGAGAGCTGGAGGCACTCCATACCCATTCTGGTGGGATCAGAGACATTTTCTCAGGGCATTTGAGCAGGAACTTGAAGATGAAATAAAGATTTTCCACCTGGACTTGGTGGGGGAAGGACTGAAATTACTTGGACAGCAAGGAGATCAAATCAGTCCATCTTAATGGAAATCAATCCTGAATATTCACTGGAAGGACTGATGCTAAAGCTGAAGTTCCAATACTTTGGCCACCGGATGGCGAAGAGCTGACTCACTGGAAAAGACCTTGTTGCTGGGAAAGATTCAAGGCGGAAGGAGAAGGGGCGGACAGAGGATGAGATGGTTGGATGGCATCATCGACTCAATGGACATGAGTTTGAATAAACTCCAGGAGTTGGAGATAGACAGGGAAGCCTGGCGTGCTGCAGTCCATGGGGTCACAGAAGAGTCAGACATGACTGGGGAAGTGAACTAAACTGAACTGATGCGAAGAGACGACTCATTGGAAAAGTCTCTGATGCTGGGGAAGACTGAGGACAGAAGAAGAGGGCATCGGAGGATGAGCTGGCTGGACAGCATCACCGATGCAATGAACATGAACTTGGGCAAACTCCGGGAGATAGTGAGGGACAGGGAGGCCTGGCATGCTGCCGTTCATGGGCTCACGGAAGAGTCGGACATTGACTGGATGACTAAACAGCAAAAACTCTGGATGAAGCAATTCGGGAGCCTGAGGTGGTCTGAGAGGAGAGCAGCCCCCTGTGTTTGGGGACGGGATGTGGGTGGGAAGGGGGAAAAGTGGGAGAGAGGGTGATTGTGGGAGGTGGGGGCGATGAGGCTTGAGAAGGGCTTTGTGGACTTTCTCTTCACTCAGGCACGGAGGGAGTTGGTTAAAGCAGAAAGCTCTGGGTGACCTCTCAGCAAGCATCTCCATTGTGTGGAAATGTGCTCAATGGTGCTCATAAATGGTCCTTTTCTTATAAATCCGTGAGGGCCGGGGGGCCGAGTGCGCTGAGTGAGGAGAGCGCTGAAGAGGGAGGAGGCCAGTCTGCTGGGAGCTGTGGGTTTCCCTTGGAGCGGGTTTTTCAGGGAAAAGAAAGCATGGAGGACGTCTCCCTCCAACCCAAGGCTGTGTCAACACAGTCATCAAACACAGTGAAAATATGACCAATGGGGAACTCATCGTCAACGCCCTAATTAAAACCAAAATCCATTTGATTTTTCTTAGATTTTCCTGTTTGGCTTTGCACAAGTGAAGTATAATTTGCTGGAGTCTCCCTTCTCTCCAGGTGGCTGGTACCAACCTTGGCCACCTTGAGATTCATCCGTTTGTAGGAGAGAAGCAAGGGGAGAGGAAAGATTATTCAAGGCACAGGAGCTTCTCTGGTGGTTCAGTGGTAGAGTCCGCCTGCCAATGCAGGAGACGCAGGTTCGATCCCTGGTCCGGAAAGATCCCACATGCTGTGAAGCACCTAAGCCCCTGCGCCACAGCTTCTGAGGCTGTGTTCTAGAGCCTGGAAGCCACAGCTACTGAAGCCCACAGGCCCTGAGCCTCAACTAGAGAAAAGGCCCTTGCAGCAACAAAGACCCAGCACAGTCAAAATAAATAAATAAAATTAAAGGGTTCAAGGCACAGAAGACAGACAGTGAATAGAGGTGCTTGTGTGGGTGGCTGGCCTTATCTGTTCCACCCCCTTTGAAACACTGGAAACTTTTTTAGGAGAGGACCCCGTGGACTTTGTGGGTCTTCTGCAAGCAAAGCCCTGTGGAGGCTGGAGGTAGAGGGGAATAATCCAGTGGGAGGGATGGGAGACACAAACGTGTGTCTGATCAGCACCTCCTGTTTGTTGCTTTTGGTCTCCAGGAGTGAGACTCCTAGCCACCTGTGGGTCTCCGGGGTCCGGAGGAACTGGGGGGCCCCCTAATTCTCCTCCAAGACGGAGTCTATGGTAGGAGACAGAACAACAGCAAATGCGAGGATATTGCCTGAGGAATAGAGGCAGCCTTGCAGACCTTGTGTTTGCCCGAGGCAGGACCTAATTCTGGCTCGAATCCTGGGTCATTTTTGTCTCCAAAATCATTTTGGACCAAAGCTCAGGTATTCTAGGTCAGCTATGTGCAGCCAGGCTGCTCATCCCTATGACACAGTCATGGCCGGCAGGGCCCCTCCCACCCTCGGCCAATTTGCTTTCTCTCTCGGGACAGGTGGGGCCCTGCTGCGGCTCGTGCCCCCGCCTGTCCCCTCCCTGACCCTTGCCAGTGCGGCCTCAGGAACCCTCAGTCCAACTTTTTATCATCCTCTACCACTTTTAAAGGACATTTAAAAAATACAAGTAGGACTTTTCAACCCAAAGTCGGGGTCTCCTGACTCAGCTGGACCCAGAGCTTTCCATCCACTCTGTCACCAGTGTCTCCATGACCCTCCCCCCTGCTTCTCCCCGCTCTCTTCAGGCTCCCTTTAAATATTCCAATCCCTGATTCACATGGCTGTCCTTCCCATTTCACAGAAAGGAAAAGAGAGAGAGAGCAGAAATTGTACTCCCCCCACCCCCACCTGCCTGCTTACACACGTCTCTGCAACTTTTCATATGGCGTCGCCTCCTTCCGCTCAGCTCCAAGCAGAAGGGATTAGACCGCTGCAGTGCAGGGCTTGTCCATCCAATGCCACTTGGACCCCTGTCCACCTGACTCTTTCTGTGTTTTCCAAGAATCCTGGCTTTCTCTTCCTATGTCTTAGCATCTCTCTCTCTGTTGCTTATCCCCTTTGGGTTATAGAGGTGCCAAACTCCCCCTCACCTTTCACTGCCTCTTTCAAGGATGCCCCCCTCCCCACCACCATCAAAGTTCTCTTGTTCTTTGTGCCCTCGGTCCCTGAAGCAGTTTTTTCCTGCGGTCTCCATTCCCTCTCCTGACCTATACTCAGACCCACTCCCAATCCTGTCTTGTCCAAGGGACGTCAGCTCATTCAGGAACACCAAAGGGAGACTTGTTTTACAGATGAGAACTGAGGCTCCAGACAGACATCAACTAACAAACGGCAAAGCTAGAATTCAGAGGTAGGTTTTCTTTATTCTAAAATCTGTGCTTTCTCCTGATGCGATGCTGATGGGAGGAGCCGACTGTCAGTACCTAGACGTCTCTCTGGATGTGTTCTAAAAAGCAGATGGTGTTGTGGGTAGGTAGAAGGGAATTTTAGAAGTTAGAGGCAAGGAAACTAGTCAAAATAGCTTTCTAGTTATGGCGA
Source organism: Capricornis sumatraensis (assembly GCF_032405125.1). NCBI lineage: Eukaryota > Metazoa > Chordata > Mammalia > Artiodactyla > Bovidae > Capricornis > Capricornis sumatraensis. The sequence goes on from NC_091076.1 coordinate 18,778,277, forward strand.
CTCCTACTTATCCCCTCTCCAATGCTCAACCTCCTTTCTCAAGCACACAATTACACACCTACAAAGACCCACATGTGGCCTGTTTAGCAGAGCACGTCATAAACACCCAGTGATTATTTGCCAAGTGAACGAAAGCCCAGGTAGGAAAAGAGGCAAATGTCCACGATATTTGATCTTCGATTGTGAGCGGGGAGGAAGCCCCGTCCTGGCTCATTACTCCTTTGCCCTGGAAGGAGCCCATTGTCCAGGTCGCTCCGACAATGCTTGAGACCCCTGGTGAACTGGGCAAGGAGGGCCTGTCTCTGAGAGGCAGCACACCTGTGTGCAGGTGGCAGGTGGGTCTGGCCTCCTCTGCGGTCATATAGCTACTTCCTACTGGGCAAGAGGGAGATAGCTGTGTTTACTTCATGGGGTTGCTGGGAGATTTCAGCAAGCTTTTGCAGCGCAGCACCTAGGACATGGGGACTGTGAGAGCTTAGATGCTGCTGGTGTTCAGTGACAAAGATGCTGATGGTGCTGAAGAAGATGTCATAACCCTGCTATCAACTTAGTGTACCCGGTGAGCAGTGCTTGAGCACCTAGTGCATGCTGAGAACTGTGCTGGGTGGGGCGAGTGTGGGGATGAACTAGATCCTGGATGGGAGGAGACTCGGGGCTCACTGTGATGATCCCTGGACTCTGGGACTTGAGTGGGCAGCCTTCCTAAGAAGTGAACACCTCTGGTCTGGCAAGAGCCTTTGAGGAGGGACTCCTCCAGGATCTCAGGGGCCCCCATTTCCTGCTCTTCTCAGAAAGAGGGCTGTCTTTTGGGTCTGAGTGCCCTGGGGCAGCCAGGGTTATGAGAAAGCCATGGGGTGGGGACCCGGGCAGGACCTGCCTGGGAGCCCCTGCCTGGTAACAGGAGCTTGTGAGAGCCGGTCAGGCTCCAGGATTTGGGGAACCCCCTGGGCTTGGCGAGGCGTAGGACTCTATGAGTTTTAGGTGAATGGTGCTCTTTGTACATGAATGGTGCTGGTGTAGTCTCTCCATTTAGTCCTTTTTGCCAAATGGACTTTGCCCTTCTTCTCCCTTCCCAGGATGGTGAGACAGAAGGGAGTGCTCAGAGCCCAGGGCATCAAGGACAGGCAGCCCCTCCGAGCATCTGCTGAATGAGCCACCTGAGGCCAGGGTCTGCTTGAGCTGGGATCGAAGCTTCTTATTCCTGGCCAGCTATTCCATTTGGGTCTCATAGGGACCACTCTTCATGGGCATTACAAAAGAAAAAACTACAGAGATGCTAAAGGTCTGGGCCTCTGGGGACACGAGTCATTTCTTTTCTGGCCCAACTGTCACGTCTTCTTTTACAAAGGTCACCCGGTGTTGCTGTGTGGATGTGATTTATCTTTCTTAAAAACAGTGTATGGTTTAGAGGTGAATTTATTTATTTTTTTTAGAGGTGAATTTAGTAATGCTTTTCTTTCTTAACATGTTTGGGGTTTTGGGTGTTTTTTTTGTAGTTTACCTCTAGCTTGTTGCAAGTCCCTTCCTAGTTGGATTGTGGTTGTCCCAGAATCCCATGGTGGGAGAGGCTTTTCTTTGGTGATTATGTGCTTTAGATCAGGAGTTGCTGAGGCTCCTTAGCTAGCTCCTTCGTCATCAGTGCAGCATGTTGTGCCCAGGAAAGAGGTGATAAATGACTTTTAAACAGAAACTCAGGCTAAGAGAAGATGCCACTGGCTCCTTGGGAGGTCACTGCCCTGTCACTTGGTCCCCACATCATTCCAGCCCCAGGCCAGGCAGGCCTCCAAGAGAAAGCTCGGGTTTCTCTTATAAATCTCCAGCATCTTCTAAAAAACCAAAGAAGCTAGGACAAATTGTTAACCCTTGGCGTGAGTTCCCACCACACCCTCCTCATCCTGCCTTTTCCACCATGTGTTCCCTCCTCCCCCGTGCCAAGTCCCTCTTCCCAGGTCTCCAAGGCTCTGTACACTCTCCTTTGACCAACCGCTCTTTCCCCTGTTGTATTTGGCTGATGGTCCTTCCCAGTAGCTCAAGTGGTTCCTCTTCTGATAAGGTTCTGTGTGTGCCTCCAACAGGGTGGTCACTGCCCTGCTGTGCCCCCTGGCCAGGACCCTCCACCCTCCACCACAGCATTGTCACACATGCCAGCTCTTGCCTGCCACAGGCTCTGAGCATCTCAGGGAAAGGGTCCTCTCATCTGCCCACCTGTGGGAGTAGGAGCGCCCAGAGTGGGAGCCAGGCTGAACTTGCTGGATGACACGTGGTCCACGGTGGACACGGCAAAGCCATCGCTGTGCCTGACGCATCAGGGACCAGAAGGGGTGCGGGGCTGCTAGTTTGGGCCTTGCCTGTTTCTCAGCATCTCCTGTGAGATCTCAGCCTGTCCTGTGTTGCAGCACCGGCGTTTGAGCAGAAGGGGTCTCTCCAGGCGCAGAACACAGGTTCCCTGTGCTAGAGCCTGGGAAGCTGCTGAGAGGAGCCTTGTCTAGTGAGGAGCAAGATTCCTGGACAATCCCGGCTTCACTGCTGTACAGAGAGGAACTCTGTGCCTCTCCTGTCTCCAAAGAAAGGCTCCTAAATTTGGCCTCCAGATAGAAGGAGTGCTTGCAAGACCCTTCCCCATGGAAGACAGCTTCTCATCTCCCTCCTAGCCTTAAACTCAAGTGTCCTTTCTGTGAAAATAAAGTACACAGGGAAGGAGTTTCTCTCTCTTTATTGTTTTTTATATTTTAATTTAAATATTTTATTTAAAATTTTTATTTTATTAAATAAATTATTTAAATTATTGTAATTTATTTTATAATGGCAATTATCATGTACTGTAATCCCCAAATGGGGTAAGGTAAAACATAAATTAGACTACATGATTTATTTTAATTGAAGAAATACTTGACTTGCAATGTTAATTACTGCAGCACAGCAAAGTGATTCAATTATATATATATACATATTCTTTTTTAAAATATTCTTTTCCATTATGGTTTATCATAGGATACTGAATACAGTTCCTGTGCTATGCAGTACGTCCTTGTTGTTTATCCATCCTATATATAATAGCTTACATCTACTAAGAAGTTTCTCTTTATAACAACATTTGTATGTATGTATAACATGTATCATTGAGAATTTCTTCCTGAACTGAATTTTTCTCCTATTGTCACAAGTTAATATCAACAATCAGCCTACTAAGAATTTATTGTAAGAGTTAATTATATTTATTTGAATCATAGCATAATTTATCTGGATGTGGTATGCCAATTGACCAAATGCCGTTTACCTGTTCATTTTCCAGTTAATTTGACACATCATTCTCATATTCTATTTTCCCACAGTAAGATAACATCTCACATTTGTCAGGATGGCTGTTATCAAAAAGACAAAAAGTGCTGGTGAGGATGGGGAGAAATTGGCAGCCTTGTGTACTGTTGGTGGGAATGCAAAATGGTACAGCTGCTATGGAAAACAGTATGGAAGTACCTCAAAAATTAAAAATAGAACTAAGATGTGATCTAATACTACTGCTTCTGGGCATTTGTCCAAAAGAATTGAAATCAGGATCTTGAAGAAATATCTGCAGTCCCACGTTCATTGCAGCACTTATCACAGTATCCAAGATATGCAAACAACCTAAAGGTCCAATGGGTTCCCTGATGGCTCAGCAGGTAAAGAATTCACCTGCAATGTGGGAGACCTGGGTTCAATCCCTGTGTTGGGAAGATCCCCTGAAGAAGGGAATGGCTAGTATTCTGGCCCATATCAGTACTCTGGCCTGGAGAATTCCATGGACTTATAGGGGTTGATGGGGTTGCAAAGAGTTGGACACAACTAAGTGAGTTTGACTTTCACTTTAAAGGTCCTTTGACAGCTAAGTGGATAAGGAAAATGCAGTACCTCTGTGTATACAATAGAATACTATTCAACCTGAGAAAGATGCCGTTTGACACCATGGATGAACCTGGTGGACAGTGTGCTAGGTAAAATAAGCCAGTCATGCAGGAGTTGGAAAAAAAAAGTGATAGTTGTTCAGTCATGTCTGACACTTTGCGATCCCATGGACTGTAGTCTGCCAGGTGCTTCTGTGCATGGGATTTCCCAGGCAAGAATATTGGTGTGGGTTGCCATTTCCTTCTCCAGGGAGTCTTTCCAACCCAGGGATCGAACTCGTGTCTCCTCCTTTGGCAGGTGGATTATTTACCACAGAGCCCCCAAGGAAGCCCAAGCATCTTCTTATTTACCCTTTTTTTTTTTTTTTTACCAGTTCCCTGCATGACTGGTAACTGTTACTGCTGAGTATTAACTCATTTTAGGTTCTGTCTCCCGCTTAAGAGTGGGAAGAGGAGCTTGATCCAGCTAACGAGACGGTTCTTCCCCTGAAGCCACGTCCAGTTGAGGTGAGACTGGTAGAGAGCATTGACTCTGTCTTGCAGGGTGGACCCATGTGCCCAGGGCGTCAGGACACCAGTGAGCCCCTGCACCACCCTCTCTCCAAGCCTGCATTCTCATCACATCATGAGGACTCCTAACCAGCCTTCCTGTTACAAAGGGTCCAAGAACCCTGAGCAAGGGCAGAGCTGAGGGGAGAACCCAGGGGTCTTGGCTTTCATGTCTGTAGACGTGATGTATTGTGTCACTCTCTAGAGTCAACAGAAGGCTCAGATGTCACTGAACCTGTGGCATTCTTTTTTTTTTAAAGAAGTCAGGATTTTTTAACTATCTTAATGGGTTAATGAAACTATGAGACCTTATAATAACCTCTGCCAGTTATATTGACAGGTGTTTACAAGGTGAAATATTGTGGTACCTGTAATAAGAAAGATGAAAATTGTCATTTTATACATCTGGAAGAACAGTCACTTCTGATATGCCTATTTGGGTTTCAGGATGCTGCTGGTCTCTGTTCTTCTAAGACTTTGGGTTGTAAGAACCCAGATATGAACCCTCCTAGGTGAGTAACCATCTCCTTAATGCCATCTATCTCTTTTTTTTTGGAAATTTGGAAAATTTTATATAATCTTTTTAAAAATTTTCTTTATTTTAATTGGAGGATAATTTCTTTACAATATTGTGGTGGTTTTTGCCTTACATCGACATGAATTACCTAGGGGTGAACCCGAGGTAGTCTTAAGGACCACTCATCACTTCTTTTCATTGATCAGGAGATATCCTGAGAGGTGACATAGTTTTGTCTTGTAGATTCTATGAGAATTCTCCAGATGAAGAAATTGAGTTGACTAAAAATGGGAATCTAATATTAGGACCCTATTATATATAACATGCTGTGATTCATGGGGTCGCAAACAGTCGGACACGACTGAGCGACTGAAATGAACTGAACTGAACTGATATATAACCTAATAATTATTAAACCTATCTCCTATTTATTGAGCATTTACCCTGTGCCAGGCTCAGAATGAAGCATTTCTCATTTCTCTTCCCAGTGTTCCAGGGGTCCTGCCTGGAAGTTTGCAGGGCGGTGGGATGAGTCTAGGCTCCCAACCACACCACCCAGCTTCCAACCTGGTTCTACCAGTTACCAGCTGTGAAGGTTTCTGACTCACTCTGGGCCTCAGTTTTCTCATTGGTGTGAAATGGATAATAATAACACAGAAATCATAGGGTTTGGGGGAGTATGAAATGGGTTAACACATGCCAAACACTTACAGCCTGCTGCACAGTAAGCCATCCAAAAATGTTATTTGCATCCATGTTATGCAGAAAAGAAAGTGGAGTCAGAGAGATTAAGCAACTGATTTTGCTGGAATTTCATCCAAGGCTGCTTTATGCAAAGCCCAGCCTCTTTCTGACCTGCATAGCCAGCTGGGTGACTGCAGAGCTGAGGAGGAAAGAAGCGACTTGGAAAGGAGTGTTTTTTACTGATTCTACCTTCCTGCAGAGACCCTGTCTTTCCAGGCTGGTTCCTGCAAGTTCCTCACTCTTGCTGCACGCCTTCCTATTAGCCTTCAGAGGGCACCATTGAGCTGCATTCACCCAGTTTAGGCCAAGGGACCTCGGAAATTACACAGGAGGAAAGGAAAAGGAAACTCAGGCTGAAATCCCAACTGCTAAGACTTTTGTCTTTATGACAAGCAGCTCTTACAAAAACAAAATTGCCCCCTTGCAGGAAGAAGGGGACTTTCAGAAGTGAAGGTTATTACAACGTGTGTTGTTTTCTTTGCTCCAAGTACTTTCAAAAGGATAAAGATGCCTTAAAACACACCCACACACCCACACACACACACCCACACATGCACACACCCCTCTGGAAACAGTGTCAGACTCTGCAGCCTTAACCTTGTCAAGGATGGAGTCTTAGCCTGGCTGACCACCGAGAGAAAAGACAAATGTTTGTCTCTGGTTAATGCTAACAGGAATCTAACCCGTCAGAGAGAATGGGAGTCCTGCAAAATAATTGAGAGCAATTTACCCTTTGCTTATTTGCCAAACCTGAAGTGCTGAACCGGGTGGCTTCTCTGGAAGCTTTCAACAAGAAAGGCCAAGTGTCCGGATTCTCCAAGAACCGACTGTGCTCACCTGGGGTATTAACACGCCCACCCTCCCGCTCCCTGGACTGACCCCTGATGCCGGCCCCTGCCAGCAGCCTCCTGGAGACTTGTCACAGTCCCCATAATTACCCTTCTATCCCATAAATGGTGCATGTTCATAGGATTACTATTTCTCTCTCCCCCCAGGCATAGGCTAAGTGTGGAAGAGCTCCCGGCTCCAGAGAAAACAGTTCCAATCCCACTGCTCCTGGACATGATTGACAAGCATTTTCTGCCCAGCTCTGAATGGAGGCACCTTCAAATGCATTAAACCAGGGGTCCCCAACCTCCAGGCCCCAGACGGATACCTCCTGTCAGATCAGCAGCAGCATTAGGTTAGAAATAAAGGGCACAGTGAATGTGGTGCTCTTGAATCATCCCCAAACCATCACCTCTCTCCACCACTCCCCCAGCCACCATCCATGGAAAAACTGTTTTCCACAAAACCAGTCTCTGGTGCCAAAAAGGTTGGGGACCTCTACATTAGGCCGTTTTGTCTCTGCCAACAATCTGTGACCATCTCTGTACCCTGTAAATAATCTCTATACCCTGTAAAATGGTACAGAGGGATAAGGTGGCCAGAATGCCACTCAGCTACGAGGGTTTGGGGAGGTTCTAGGTCCTCTGATGTAAGTCCAGGAGACTTTAATGGCCAGATCTTAGCTGAAGACGGATCACTCAGCTTCACTGGCTCTCTCTCCTCTCTTCTTGCAGGGCTTTCCAGGATCGGGCTGTTAAGATCTCTTCCCTCTGTCTCCCCCTGCCCCATCCCCCAACTCATGCCTTCTCTCACCCTCCAAAGTTCACCTTTATCCAAAGTTCCTCCCTTTGGGCAGAGCCATCGGGGCCCATCTGGCGGAGTCTAGTGTGCACACGGAGGCCTCTGCAAGTCACCCCCGGGCCCTGATCCTGGCCTCAGCTTTCCTGGCTTCATGTTCACGTCCATCTCATGCAGCCCTGGCAAGACTTTCGCTCTGTAAAATGCAGATGCTTCCATAAGGGATGAATGACTTCATCCCTAACGTCTTTGTGTGATTCTAGCTTACAGCTCCTTTGCTGACAAAAATTAGGAGTGGGAAGTGGAAGGAAGAGGAATGAGGACCAAGGCACTGAAGAGCCTTTAGTAGAGCCTCGCCTTGAGGATGGGTCCCCAGTCCACCTCGGTGATTTGAGCTGTGCTTCAATTCAGGCCATCTACACTATTTCAAAACAACCTCGCCCTCCGCACCTACCCAAGTCAGCAGAGAAAGGTGGAGACAGACCTGAGTATTAGTGGTGCGCCCTCTCTAAGCCCTTTGAAGGCATCGGTGAGGTCTGACAGTACATTCTCTTTGCCGCCGTGCGGTGTGAGTGACCGTGAAACACTCCTCAGGGACACAGAAAATCAAATTCAACTCTAGAAACCACTTAATTCTGTTCCTGGAAGGGTCAGTTGTAAAAATGAAGCTTTCCTTTGAAAGGACTTTAGAGTAAAAATAGAAATCAGAGACAGTTAATCTTTTACAGGCTTCGGTGGTTTTTTTTTTTTTTTTTCTTTTCCCTCTTTCATTTGTTTATGAAATGTTTCTGCTCCTCACCTTTGGGAAGAAATTTCACATCCCCTCTGAATTTGCCATTACTTGAAGCACTGGACTAAACCTTGTTCTCAATTCAGCTTAAGAAAACCCTTGGAGGAGCCCTCCAAGTCCATCTTTTGGACTTCAATCCTGGAGAATCTTCAAAGGCCTATACCTCACTGCTCCATCAGTAACCCCAACCCAGAAAGGGCACCCTCTGGAGATCACTGAGGTGTGATCCTCTGGGGATCATCTGAGCAACAGCCAGGTCACTGGGCAACCCCAAACACACATAGCCAGGCTCCATGTGGCTGGTATCGTTTCTCCCCCAGGCAGGAGGCAGCTGGACTCTCACTTCCTACTAGCAGCTCATAGTCGGTGACCAGGGGCACAGACATGTCCTGTGCTTGCCCAGCCCCTTTCTTCCCTTAGTGTTCGGCCAGGGTGGTCCTGAAAGGCGCCCTGCTGCCATGAGTGCAGTGTGGCGTCTGAGCTCATGGGGTGCGGGCCTAGGGGAGGAGGAAGGAGGGCAGAAGCCCCCGATGTTACCGGGCAGCCTCCTCATGGTCCTGCTCTCTCTCTGTCCCTCTTTCTTTCCCACGCTTCCCACCTGGTGACTTTTGCCATGAATCCCTTTCCTCATAGATGATAGAGTCCCTGATCCCCACTCTCCCAACATTTCTGGAAGGTTGGAAGAAGACAGGCAGACTCCCCATGGGGGCTATTCTTTGCAGGACACTGGTGAAGACTGCTCCTCAAATGAACGAGAAGAGAGCCAGTGTCTTTTGATTTCTGCAATGAGCCTGGCTGCCTCTTAAGACCTGGCCAGGCTCAGAGCCTCCACGTGGCCCAGGGCACCTCCAGCCCCCAGAAAGTCTAGCTGTGGGGCACAGCAGCACCCGTTTGGGTGGGAGGGGGGGGGGTTGGCAAACCCAAGGGCCTCCTCCCTGCATTTCTTCTGTCACATCTGCTGAATTCAAGCCTTGAAACTGACCCCACCCACTTCCCAACAATCCGCGGCATCTAATTGCTCCTTCCTTTTCATTTTATTTAGTAACTGGGTTCAGCCCAGGAAACCCTGGCTTCCAATCTTTGAGTGTTTTGACTCAGGGACCGTAAACTGTCTGATTTCTTGGACAAACACAATCTTGAGGAATTTTTCTCTTTACACAATGGCCCGGCTGTGTGAATGTCATGGTTCCCCATTCAGGCCTTGGTAGGTTTTTATTTTTTTTTCCCTTCCTACAGACGTCAATCTACTTAAAATAAATACTCCCTTTGGTTTTGGGGGCCCTTTCCTTTGGATTACTCACGTTTATCTCTGGGATTAGAAAGCAGCTGGGAAGCAGAGATAGGAGGGCAGGAGAAACCGGCCACACCAAGAAACCCAAGTCATACTAGAGATTTTTAGCCAGTCTGGAACTCACCTTTGGCTTTGTGGATTATACTCATTGACTACATGAGGCCATCAGCCTGTGTGGTTTCCTTTTAGGAAAGGCTGCTAACTCCCTCTGCCCCTACTTCCCCTCCCCTGGGACCCCTTCCTATCCTCCCACCCCCCCCCCCCATCCCGCACATCGCATCCCCTCCACTGAGCCGAGTCATCTTTCTGAAGCAAATCTGGTCCTGTTCCCCCTATTGCCCCATTAATATTGTTTAATTGCTAAGTCTTTCCAAGTCTTCGACCCACAGGCTATAGCCTGCCAGGCTCCCTTTGTCCAAGGCATTTTCAGACGAGAATACTGGAGTGAATTGCCACTGTCTCCCCTAGTCCCCCACTGGAAGTCTCTGAGGACTTGAATTAAAGTCCCATTGCTCAGGCAAGGTGGGCCCATCACAGTATGGCATGACTCTCTTCTATTTCTTGTGGCTTTCCCTCTATAGACCACGATACAGGCCACCCGAGACCAGGGATCCCGCCTTGGCGTTTGGCACGTGTGATCCCTTCTGCCTGAAATACCTTTTCTTTTTCCTGCTGGATTCTTCCTCGTCCATAAAGACCTACTTTAGTTTTCACTGTGTGACAGCCTTGCAGCCTTGCTCGTGGCTACCAATTTTCACCTTGCACAAAGCTGCTGGCTGACTACTGTTCTTATCATTTCAACCCAGATACACTGGTCAGTGCTCTTTTGTTTTTCTCTTTCTCCCTCTTTGTCTTCCTCTTCATGTCTCCCTTTTCTTGGTAGCTTATAAAATTATCTTTGAAATCTCCACTGGGACCTCTAAGATACCTGGCATTCTACCAAAAAAAAAAAAAGAAAGAAAGGTTGCCATGCTGACTTTTGCATTATCAAATATCTTCCATGCCTTGACACCGACTAGGCACCTTCTGTTTGCTATCTCACTGAAATATCACACCCACCCAGGGAGTTACATCTTATTTTCTTGTTTTCACACAAGATCGACTGAAGCTTAGTGAGTTTAATTCCTTTTCAAGGTCACACTGTTAGCAAATGTGGAGTTCAGACTCAAGTCTCTCTGAGCCCAAAGTCTGGGTGTTTTTGTGGTGCCCCTAGGCACCGGCACGGGACTCCAAGGCTGAGAGAACCTGGGCCCCAGGTGGGGTCTCATGTGAGCCCTTGACCTTCCAATCCTGAGAATGAGATAGAAGTGTTAGCATGCAGTGCTCAGGATGGCTGCTATGTGCAAAACAAGTTCATCAGAAAATGATTGCCATTGTTCAGCATCAGAAGAGAGTAAGCTCCAGAGGGCTTTTACCCCCTTCCCACTGTCAGTTCCTATTCCAGCCCAAATGTATCATGCTTTCTGCTCAGAGAAGCTCATTCCTGGGGAAAGGGGTGCAGTGAGTCTGGATTGCTGGTAAAAACCAGGCTTTTGTGTCTTTAGATGTTGATCAGGCAGGAGTGGATTCATGGATTGTGATGGTTGATGTCCAGTTAAAACTGGACATGAAACAACAGACTGTTTCCAAATCGGGAAAGGAGTACGTCAAGGCTATATATTGTCACCCTGCTTATTTAACTTATATGCAGAGTACATCACATGAAATGCTGGGCTGGATGAAGCACAAGCTGGAATCAAGATTGCCAGGAGAAATATCAATAACCTCAGATACACAGATGACACCACCCTTATGGCAGAAAGCAAAGAAGAACTAAAGAGCCTCTTGAAGAAAGTGAAGGAGGAGAATGAAAAAGTTGGCTTAAAACTCAACATTCAGAAAACTTAAGATCATGGCATCCAGTGCCGTCATTTCTTTGCAAATAGATGGGGAAACAATGGAAACAGTGACAGACTTTAATTTTGGGGGCTCCAAAATCACTGCAGATGGTGACTGCAGCCATGAAATTGAAAGATGCTTGCTCCTTGGAAGAAAAGCTATGACCAACCTAGACAGCACATTAAAAAGCAGAGATACTACTTTGCCAACAATGGTCAGTCTAGTCAAAGCTATGGTTTTTCCAGTAGTCATGTATGGATGGGAGAGTTGGACCATAAAGAAAGCTGAGTGCCAAAGAATTGATGCTTTTGAACTGTGGTGTTGGAGGGGACTCTTGAGAGTCCCTTGGACTGCAAGGAGATCCAACCAGTCCATCCTAAAGGAAATCAATCCTGAATATTCATTGGAAGAACTGATGCTGAAGCTGAAACTCCAATACTTTGGCCACCCGATGTGAAGAATGGACTCATTGGAAAAGACCCTGATGCTGGGAAAGACTGAAGGAAGGAGAAGAAGGGGATGACAGAGGATGAGATGGTTGGATGGCATCCCCAACTCAATGGACATGAGTTTGAGCAAGCTCTGGGAGCTGGTGATTGATAGGGAAGCCTGGCGTGCTGCAGTCCATGGAGTCGCAAAGAGTCGGACATGACTGAGTGACTGAACTGAACTGAACTGATGTTCAGGTACTCTGTGGAGACCAGGTAATGCCGAGTGAAGGGTGGAAAGACTTATGTAAGTGGAGTGTTGGGGAAGGGGGTTGGAATTTGGCGGGGGAGGGGAACACACAGCCCTCGGTTGCTCTGAGCTGGGGTCAGACTGGACTCTGGTTGAGGGCTGCTGAGTGAGGGGTATGAAGGTGGGTGCATTCTTGGAAGGACGTAGCATGATTCCTGCCTGCTTGTCTCCTGTTCTTTATTCCTATACCTTCTTCCAGGGCTAGAATCCACTAGAATCAACCCGTGTTTGCTCATTAGAGCACCTACTGTGTACAAGCCACTGGGAGGTACACAGTTGTAAGCTGCAGGCCCCATTCTTGAGCTTAGGCTGGGAAGGGATAAGGTAGCACTAGTGGTAAAGAAGCCGCCTACCATTGCAGGAGACGTAAGAGATGCAGGTTCGATCCCTGGGTCAGGAAGATCCCCTGAAGAAGGGAATGACTACCCACTCCAGTATTCTTGCCTGGAGAATCCCATGGACAGAGGAGCCTGGGGGGTATGGTCCATAGGGTCACAAAGAGTCAGACACAGCTGAAGTGACTTATCACGCACACAGACTTACTCCTTTAACCACTATTGAGTGAATGCCTTACTATCTTTGGGGGTGAGGTAGGGGGAAGACCCACACGGCATCACATCGGGTGGTGGCAGTGGCTGTTGTGCACGAGGAGCTGGAGAGCGAGCGGGGAGCGCCTATGGAGCTCCCACCATTCTCCAAGGAGCCGTTGGGAAGCCTCACAGAGTGGGGCATCCCTGACCCACAGCCAGGTCCGAGCTGACCACCAGTGCAGCCCCTGGGCCTGGCGCTCCCCTCTGCTGTGGCAGGAGGACCTGTGGTCTGCCAGTTGGTTTTGCATACGGACCATTCAGACAGCAAATTGAAAGTGGCTCTTGCCCAGGAAATCCAGTAGATGTGTTGTCCCAGTGACCCGATGGTGCCCTTTAGTCCCAAGGCCCCTGTTCAGGTATCCTCATCCTCCCTTAGACCTTTTCCTGTGATTAGCGAGACAGCAGCTCCCAGCATGAGTGTGTGTCTCTGACCTGTCACCGTCTTTCAGTACTGCTTTCTTTGTTCCCCAGCCATCAGCCAGGAGCTCAAGGGAGGCCCAAAGCCTGACCCTGTCTTGGCCTCCTCCCTTCTCAAAGAAAGCCCATGGCCACCTGGCTTTAGAAACCTCTTGTCTGGGGCTAACGGCATCTCACCAACAGTGTCAGCTCCAGTGACGCTGACGTTGGCGGTTAACAGTGGTGTCAAAGTTGCCTGGTGCCCAGATCACGGCTCTGAGTGTCTACCCACCTTGGTTCTTCAAAAACAGGAAGTCACCCCAGGCTGGTGTAAGTCAGCCCCAAACCCAGAAGCTTAGATCTCATTAGCACTCAGAAAGTTGGTGTAAAACTTGGCAAGTTTGGTGTGTTTTTGCCTCTTCCAGAAGCCTGGGTGTTTCTTCCTGTCCTCACTCTCAGGTTCTTGGTTAAGACCTGGAGGAAGAGACAGTGGCAGGGAGGCTGACCCCAGCCCAGGGGTTTAAAGACTTCTTGCTCTGCCCACAGATGGAGGATAAGGTCTCAGATCCTAGAACCTAGGGGTACTTGTGTGTTTTTTGATCCAAACAGCAGCCTCAGGACCAAAGTGATACATCCATGTATTTCACCATTAGGAGTAAAGATACTCTAAAAATACCAGTCGTGCTTTTTAGGAGGAATGCTTTTCACTTTGTTCTAAGCTGCTATTTGGGGGGTAGATCAAGATACAGACACGATGACTCAGGCTGCTGCTGATCAGGGCAGGAAGAAAAGAACAAGACCAGGGGGTCACGCCTGCAGCCTGTGTTCACGTCAGGACAAGAGCATCCTGCGTCAGACGTACAGGCTGAGCCTGGATCATCTCCCCTGGGTCAGGTGACAGGGTGCAGCCCACACATCTAACGGGCATAAGACTTCTCCCCCCTGGTCTGCTGCAGGCATACATGCCCTCTGTCTTCCTCATCTTCTAACTTCCATCCACTCTGATCTCTTCGCCTCTTCTGAATCAGAATTCCTTTCTGTGGAAATGAGTGGCCTAGAGGTCTGAGAGAGGGAACAAATAGAGAATAAATGTGTTATCTTGCTGGTTGTCGCTGAGATGTGGCTGGCACTTCCCTTGCATTTGATGATCAGCTGCAGAGGGCTTCCCAGGTGGCTCAGCAGTGAAGAATCTGCCTGCCAAAGTAGGAGATGTGGGTTCGATCCCTGGGTTAGGAAAATCCCTTGAAGAAGGAATGACAGCCCACTCTGGTATTCTTGCCTGGAGAATCCCATGGGCAGCAGACTCTGCAGGCTACAGTCTGCAGGATGGCAAAGAGCTGGACTAAGCAACTAAAAATGTCATAAACTGGAAAGGGCTTCACAGGTGAAGCTGACTTCTGGGGAGAGAAAGAGGGATTTGAAACCAAGATCCAAGAAATAAATCCAAGAAAGGGATGTTGTGGGAAGGATTCATGCTGGATAATCTCTGAGCACTGCTCCCTGCTGGGGGAGAGCAGACTTGCTTCCCCCAGCTCTCTCTGCCCCTCATCTGCCCCACTCCCATCCCCAGGCTCCCCGTGTGCCATCTTGGAAACAAGCATGCATCAGGGACTCCAGACTCCTCCGGGCTCTGCTGTGCTTTGTGGCCCAGAGGAGGGTGACTGGGTGGGAGAGAAGTCGAGAAACTTTACAGTTTTGTCTGGGGACATTTTCGAAGTCATGTTTTAAGAGACAGATCACATCCGATGCAACACGAACCCATGGCCAAGCCGTGAGATGCATATGTTCTCAGGCTCTGGAACCCTATGGGAAATTTTCTATAGGCCCCCACAGCCTGGGAAACTGGCCTGGAGGTTTTATAGAGTGACTAATATCCTACAGGGATCCTCCGGGTCCTAGGACTCGCACTGAGGTCAGTAAATCAGCCCCTCTTAGAGCAAAACCCCTGGGACCATCCGTGTCCATCTGGAAGAAACTAGTCACAGAAGAACAGATTGAGGACTTTAAATTCTCTTTCCCACCTCTCACCCAGCCGTGTGTTTACACATCATTTTATATCTTCTGTTGGGAAATCCCAAAGCCTCAGAAAGGCACACAGAGATTCTCAAGCTTCAGGCAAAGGTATAAAAATGTTGGATGAAGGGAAGGGAGTGGTGCTGGAGAAAAAAGGAGAGAGAGACACAGAGAGAGAGACAACACAGAAAGAAGTGAAATGGCCAAGGAGAGGCTGAGTCTCGTCTCAGCATTATAATGCTGAGATTATATTATTATATAATGTTATATATATTATATAATGTTATATATTTTTTCTTTTTTAAATATAAATTTATTTTAATTGGAGGTTAATTACTTTACAATATTGTATTGGTTTTGCCATACATCAAAATGAATCCAGCACGGGTATATTATTATATTGTGTTATATAATAATATATATAATAATTATAATATTATATAATGTTATATAATATTATAATGAATCCTAAAGGAAATCAACTGTGAATAGTCATTGGAAGGACTGATGCTGAAGCAGAAACTTCAGTGTTTTGGCCACCTGATGAGAACAGCTGACTCATTGGAAAAGACCCTGATACTGGGAAAGATTGAAGGCAGGAGGAGGAGGGGAAGCAGAGGATGAGGTGTTAGATGGCATCACCATGAGTCTGAGCAAACTCTGGGAGATGGTGAAGGACGGAGGAGCCTGGCGTGCTGCAGTCCGTGGGGTCGCACAGAGTAGGACTCGACTTGGCAATAGAACAACAATCCTGTCACATTTGACACCACAGGGTACCACTGTGGATGTTCAAGTTGTAGGACTGGGTGACATACTGTCACAGAAACGCAATTTCTTTCTCCCGCATTTGGGGATATTGACCAGTAGGGGATGTGATGTGTGTACTTGTTTAACTGGTCGTCACTAACCTGGGGGCTCGTCCCCACTGCCAGACAAACATGGCATCTGCTCCGTTATTGTCCGGAGGGAGAAGGGCCTCCCACTCCCTCATCAGCATGAGCTGCTGACACCCTGACTTCACACTGTCAGCCCAAGTCCCCGGCAAGTGGATACATCTGTGACTCGTGTGATTCTTCTGCAAAGTCCGGGGAGGCAGAGTGGACACTGGGGGCTCCAACCAAAAGAGGAACTGGCAGATTACGCTCTCGCCCCTGCTGGTCTGGCTAGTGGTTGATAAGTGATCTTCAGAGAAGTGGGGGGAGCCGTCTGTCCCTGCTTCCTTGCAAAAACCATGACTCAGGAATACGGTTCACATCCTCAGGATGGCAGAGGAGCTAAAAATAAACCGTGACCAAAAAGACCCCGGCAAGGGGCGGGGGTGGGGACGGGAGAGGGCGGGGTGGCAGTGGCGCTGGGGGAAGGCGAGAAAGAGGAGAAGGGAGGAGGAGGAGGGGAGAGGAGACCACACAAGGAGAGGGAGGGGTGGGGTCAGAGCCTGGGCTCAGAGTGGGGAGAGGGAGGGAGAGAGAGTCCTGGAGGGAAGACGTGTCTACTGCACGGACATGACATTCAGCTTTGAAATGGTGACACAGGCTGGACACTTGGCTGAGGGTCATCTCTGCTCCCTTTGTCCCTAAATGGCAATGTCCCACGCTCAGCACTGGACTCCATCTCCCTCAGTGATGTCCTAAATGTCTTTAGTCACCAGTTCTGTGCTAGGAACCCCAAATCTTCATCTCTGACTCTAATCTCAACCAAGTCTGATCAGTCTGTTCAACTGCCCCCAGCAGTGGGTACCAACATTCCTCTGAGGGCTCCTTGGGATCTGAGGTGTGGGGAGGGGGGTGTGGAGGGGCTAACACTTGGGGGCCCGCCTAGCTTCAGTCTAGCACATCTCCCTTTGATCTAGTGGGTTGGCCAAAAAATTCCTCTGGGTTTGTTCAGAAGATGTTACAGGAAAAACAGAATGAACTTTTTGGCGAAACTCATATTTTTTGTATTAAGTTTCCTAAGACTTTTTTCGGCTGCTTAAAAAAAAAAAAAAATTGCCAACCATTGACTTTGGGTTGAAACTGTCTTTGATGAAATTTAAAATATCCCTAGTTAGAGTGCCCCACCCCTTTCTGCTCCCCAGCACCCCTCCTCCTTTCCTTCAGTGTTTCAGCCGTCCTTCCAGTGTGCAGACCCAGGTCTAAGAGCATGGGAGGAGCGTGGTTCCTGCCTACACGGGATCCTGCCTGCACGCATGCGGCCTGCTCAGTTGCTCAGTCGTGTCCGACTCTTTGAGACCCCATGGACTATGACCCACCAGGCTCTTCTGTCCGTGGGATTTCCCAGGCGAAAATACTGGAGTGGTTGCCATTTCCTGCTCCAGAGGATCTTCCCGACCCAGAGATCTAACCCATACCTCGGGCATCTCCTGCATTGGTAGACAGGTTCTTTACCAGTGAGCCACCTGGAAGTCCATGGATCCTGCCTGTTGCTGCGGAAATGCTTCTGGGGTTCAGCACTTTCTTGCCCACCTCCTGTGGTCCAGGACCCTTGGCCCTTGCCTCGCCACCCCCCACCCCGTGCCACCTATTAGGACCTAGATGGCTGTGCCATCTAACTAGCCTCTCTCACCTCTCCTGCTCTGTTTATGTTCAGTTCAGTTCAGTTCAGTCTCTCAGTCGTGTCCGACTCTTTGCGACCCCATGAATCGCAGCATGCCAGGCCTCCCTGTGCATCACCAACTCCTGGAGTTCATCCAAACTCACGTCCATCGAGTCAGTGATGCCATCCAGCCATCTCATCCTGGGTCGTCCCCTTCTCCTCCTGCCTCCAATCCCTCCCAGCCTCAGAGTCTTTTCCAATGAGTCAACTCTTTGCATGAGGTAGCCAAAGTAATGGAGTTTCAGCTTTAGCATCAGTCCTTCCAAAGAACACCCAGGACTGATCTCCTTCGGAATGGACTGGTTGGATCTCTTTGCAGTTCAAGGGACCCTCAAAAGTCTTCTCTAACACTGTCTGACAAAATCTCTTTCACCTACACTTATGCTGGTGCCCACCTTTTGAAACCTCCAGTGCCTCTCATGGAAACCTTCTGACCTGAAGTCAAAAGGCCTCCGGTGGGTGCCCCAGCTGTTTGGCCCATCTCTCTATCTGGTCCTCCCCTTTTGAGATACAGACCTTCTTCAGTCCTCCCCCTCTTCAACCCAGGAATGTGCCCCACTCTTCAGAACTCCCCCAGATTTGCCCATCTTTTTCTTTTAAAGTTACCCTTCTCTATGTGCTTCTCCAAGACGCCCCTGTTTATTTCAGCCTAAGGATTTTTGCAAATCCTTGCCATCTCTCCCGTCTGCCTTGCATAGTTTAGTATTTGTTTATACACAGCTTATCCCCAAGCCTGGCCTGGGCCCTGATGCCACACATGCAGCTCCCAGCCACTAGCTGGGAGGCCCTCCAGCCTCTGGCTCCATGGAGCTGGCCCTCTTTCCTGCCCCCACCCCTCACCAAGGAACAATGGGCCACTTGGGCCCACTAGCCTTGTTTCTGAGCCACAGTCTCCCAGGGGCAGGGCCGGGGGGGGTGGTGGTCAGGCCTCAGTTTGTCTATTGCTGCTTTGGATTAGTTCCAGCATTCTCCACCTTGATGCCACCAGCAGGAGTGTCATCACGCCCCCAGCCTTCCTGTTTTTTTAAATTTTTTGGCTGCGCTGGGTCTTTACTGCTGTGACTGGACTTTCTCTAGTTGTGGTTCGCCGGCTTCTCGTTGTGGTGGCTTCTCTTGCTGTGGCTCCCGGGTTATCAAGTGCGGCTCGGTAGTTGTGGCGCCCGCCTTAGTTGCTCTGCCGCATGTGGGATCTTCCTGGACCAGGGATCGAACCCCAGATCCCCTGTATTGGCAGGCAGATTCTTTAGCACTGGACCACCAGGGGAGTCCTCCAGCCTTTCTATTTTCCTTTCTCAGTGGAGCCTGCTGGGCATGTTCTTATTCGCTACACTGGAGCCACTCTGGCCTCTTCATCTCTCGGAGGGCCAGGCTGCCTCCAGCCAGGGCCTTCCCACTCCACCTCCCTTCCTGCTGTCTTGGGCTGGGTCACTCCTACTCACCCTCCATATCCCTGGGGGATGCTAGAAGTCACTTCCTGGGGAGCACTTACCCTACTGGGTCAGATCCCACTGATACTTGCTTTCAGAGCATCCTGTGCTTTTCTTCCACAGCATTTTGTACACGTGCAACCATGTGCTTAGTGCCTTGTTTACACACTTTCCCCCAGTGGCCCTATGCACCATTTGGATGAGGTCCTAGCTGGTATTATTTTCTGCTTTGTCCCTAGCGCTGAGAACACACAGTGTCAGGCCCAGGGCAGAAGCTCTTGATTGAAATCTACACAAGATGTGCTGTGGACGTGACTTGGAAGTCAGAGGCCAATTGGTCCAGGACCCAAGGGTATGTCCTTCCAAACACACTGTGAGCTTGTTTGCCTTTTGCCTTGTGTTGAGCCAAGAATTAGCTTGGAGGGGATGTTCTCGCCCTCCTGTGTTTTCTCTCAGTCCTTGCAACAGAAAGTCTGGCTTTGGCTCAAATTTTCCACTCCTCTAAATATCCATGGCAAAGTTCCCCTCCTCATCTCCCGATCTCCCCCAGCCCTGGCACAGACTGCAAGCTGGCAGATGAATGGACACAGAAGACAACGCTTCTGCTAGTCCTCCCCTCGAATCTCTGGGCCAGTTCCCTTTCTGTCTTCTGGATCTGCAGGAGACTCCTCACACCAAGTACTGGGAGAGGCAGAGCTGGGGTGAGAAGGGGTGAGAACCAGTCGCCTGAACAGGAGCACAGTCCTGGGAAAAACAGCTTGGAGCCTGGGGGTCAAGGCTGGTGTCTGAGACGTAGCTGCAGAGCGTCAGTCATGTTGGGTAAAAAAGCTCCATTGTATATACCCATCCATCCATCCATCCATGCAACTTTCCAACTAGTGTTTACTGAGTGCCCACCATGCTTGTGTTCTCACGGATCTCACAGTCTACTGGGGATGCCAGAGCCCTGAACAAGTCACCAGATCATGAGTTACATGAGTTAGGGCCTGGAAGGAACAACAGGGTTCAGGGTGGGGAAATGTGTGGCCTCTGCTTTGAACTTTGAAGGTCAGTATGAGATATGTCTAAGGTGACCAGGTTCATCTTGCTTCCCTTCTTCCACTCCACCCAAGGATTGTTCTGTCTTTCAATAACTTTTCTTTCTTTTCTCATCTCTAATCCAATCTCATATATTTACATCCCAGTTTTCTGCTAAGTTCTCTCTCTGCTAGTCTTTGGTCTTTTTAGGTCTTTGTTTCCTATTTATCAAGAAGTTTGAAAACCTCAAAGCTTTCCTTTTCATTATTATTTGGCTTATTCCAATGAAAGACCTGGAGTCCCATGTTCAGGGTCATCCCCCCAAGTCACTAAATCTCACACACTTGGAAGGCTAGAAGTGAGCTTAAAGATAAATGGACCCAGTCCTTTGATCTTCATCTTTATCCCCCTCCCCCAGCCTTTCCCTCTCTCTGTCTCTCCTCATTCTCCACCACTCCATTCCTTTGCTTTCTCGCCTCCTGGTGTTTCTGTCCTGTCTGTCTTGCGGGATGACAAGTGGTCACAAGATATGAAGGAGACCCTTTCTGCTAGAGCAATTTGGGTTTTTTTTCAGGCACGTGGAGAGATCTTGTTTCCATTATCGCCTTTTTGATATGGGTCAAGTTGATTTGCCACAGTTCTGTGCCTCTGACTTCATCATTGCCCGTTTTTGTCTTTTTGTCTTTGTCCTGTGAAACTCGTGGGAGAAGGAACTGGGTAATTCATTTTTCTTTTGCTGAAGAGAAGACTCGGAGATGGGAGGATCCAGGAACATCTGGACTGTGCTTTCTGGTAAGTAGTACCTAGCTTTGTTAAATCCTCTCTCCCGTTCTTTCCTGATGCAAAATACTTGAAGAGTAGAAAAATGACATGTAATATCTGAGTGGTCCTTCTCCCCTGAATATCAAGGGATCTAAGCTCAGTGGCTGGCTAAGGTAGTAAGCCTGGGGGTACCATGGAAATAGCAAGAACCACAGTGTGGCCATTAATTAGCTGGGCAACCTTGGGAAAGTTATTTCATCCTTCTGAGCCCCATTTTGTCCTTGGTCAAATGAAAACAGACTAATAATGACTTCCTAGGCTGTGTGTGAGGATGGACTCTATGAAGGTACCTAAAACACCCATTCAGTTGCCAGACGCACTCCCCTCATTCCAACTATTAAGCATTTACTGAACCCCTCACATTTGATTCTGCAAATTGTACAGAGCCTGGGCCATGCCTTTGGGGGTGTAGCGAAGAAGCAGCCAGGATTGGGGGGGATCAGGTTGCAGACACAGTCCCCTCCTCTCCCTAGGGGGCTGGCTCTGAGCTGGGGGGTCAGGGCCCCTCTCTCCAGAAGCTGTCATAGCTCAGGAACTGGCCCCTGTGCCAGCATCTGGATCTTCTTAGATTTAGGTCTGGACTCCTTCTGCTTGTCTTGCAGAATTACTTATCAGCAGTGAGCAGGCGGGGCTTTGACTTTCTTCTTTGTGGTCCAGCCCGTTGACTTCACCCATAAACAGCCTGGAGTAGGTCAGGAAAATCACTCCCGGGGCTATGTGCTCCCTCCGCCTCCTTGACCTCAGGTGCTGCCTATCTGATGCTAATGCAGGGCTTCCTCTAGTTCTCCTTCCTTCTTCCTCTCCTTAGCTGAGAGGTGCTTAGGCCCTGGATGGAAGTTTCAAAATTGTTTGAAAGAGCAAGTGTGGAGGGCTGTCTCCTCTCTCCATCCATCCCTATTGAGATGCTCCTGCCAGCCACCCCCTTCCCTCAGGCTCCTTTCCACTTCCTTGCGATCCTTCTCTTACATTTGTGAACTCAGGAGTCCACAGGCAAAGGCTGGTTGCAGTTTTGGAAACTGACCTTCCATTAGTGGTGCCCTGGAGATAACACCCGTCCTTGTTCTGTGCTGGGGGTCTTCTGTGCTGCAGTTGTCAGGTAGGGGTGGGGAGGGTACCACCAAGAACAGGCAATTGTTCGGGGGAAGAGGTTTGGAGGCTTTCAGGTGACTCTAGGAAAAGAATGACCTTGTTTTTGTTTTCCACTTGAAACAGCAACGCACTCCAGTATTATTGCCTGGAAAATCCCACGGACAGAGGAAACTGGTGGGCTACCTTCCATGTGGTCACAGAGAGTTGGACATGACTGAGCATGCACGCACATACCCTAAGTGCCGTGGGACACCATCCTTCCCTCCTTTCCTCCTTGCTGTGCTTTCCTCCCTGGATCATGAGGACGCCCTCCCTCTGGGCCTCCTCTTGTCTCACTGGTCTCCATTCAGCCCTTTCTGAGCTTCCTCTTGACGTTGGAGGATCCCCAGCTCTTCTTTTAACGCTCTTCTCCTTGGTTGAACCCAGCCAGGCTCACAGTTTGGGGAGCATATAGAGCCGGCAACCCCACCCTGATAATTCCTCTGACTCCAGACACACATGGACCTCACAACATGAACATCTCAGGATTCCTGTGGCCTCAGCTGGGTGCTGGGTCTCCCAACACAGCTTCTCCTGGCTTCCATGTCTGAGGCTGAGATCCTCGGAATCTTGCTTAACACTTCTGTTTCTCCTGACCCACATTCAGCTGTTGGTCAGCAAGTCCTGCTGGCTCTGCTCTTAAGCTCTATCTGGGGCTCAACTGCTCTGAGTCCCCCCTCCATGGAGGTGCTCCTGGGCTGAGCCCCTCCTGCCTGGAGCCTTCTCCCACCTCCCTACTCGGGCCCCGATGTTGGCATTGCAGAACCTGGATTGGACGGACCTGGGTGCCCTTCCTCCCTCACGCCCCTCCAGTCTTCGCCCAAATGTCGCCTCCACAGTACAGCTGCCCTGACCTTTCTATGGGAACTGGCAGCACTCCCTTCCCCCTGCCGCCAGCCAACCCATCTCTATCATCTGTTCTATTCTGTCCCCAGGGTGCTTAGGTCATTATAATTTTCTAAAGAAAATTTTATTTTATTTTTCTTTTCAATCAAATTGTCTTTTTAAAAAATTGAAGTATAGTTGTGTTCTTGCCTGGAGAATCCCAGGGACAGGGGAGCCTAGTGGGCTGCCATCTATGGGGTCGCACAGAGTCGGACACGACTGAAGCGACTTAGCACCAGCAGCAGCGGCATAGTTGATTTAAAATGTTGTATTAACATTTGCTGTACAACAAAGGGATTTGGTTATACCTCCATATATATTCTTTTTAAACTATTCTTTTCCATTAGAAGTCATCCTAGGATAGTGACTGTAGTTCTCTGTGCTATACAATAGGACCTTGCTATTCATCCATTCTATATGAAAAGCTGATATCTGCTAGTCCCCGTTCCATTCCCCCCATCCCCCCATCCCGCCTTGGCAGCCACAGTCCGTCTGTGACTCTGTTTCTGACTCTGGCTCATATGTGTCATAGTTTAGCTTTCACATATAAGTGACAGTCTATAGTATTTGTCTTTATAGTATTTGTCTTTCTTTGACTTACTTCACTAGTGTGATCATCTCTCATTGCATCCATGTTGCTGCCAAGGGCCTTCACCACCTCTCTCCTTCCCCAGGTGGGGTGGCACCTTTGTCTCCCAGCCTCTAGAACTTAGCGAGGCATCCCAGGGGCTCTGCAGTGGACGGAGCTTTGCTGTTTTTGGAGGCTGACCTCCTCTCACCTGCAGATCTGACCTGAACTGCACTTCCTGAGGCAGCACCCCTGACCTGGCAGTGCCTCCCCACCCCGCCCTCCCGCACTGGTCGCCAGGCCTCTCCTTCAGGCCCATCGTCACAACTTGTAAGTTGACATTCATCTGTCTGCTCACTTGCTTGTTGTCTGTCTCCCCAGCTGTGACCCTGTTCCAGCGTGTCTGCTTTGTTCTCTGCGGTGTTCACAGCCCTGGCAGAGGCCTGCGGAGAGTGGACTCTTGATCCGTTTTGGTTGAATACTGTGAATACACATTCTGTGTATTATCTTACCTGATATGAGGTTTAGAGAGGCTGTGTATTTGGTCCACAGACAGAACCAGGTGGCGGAGCCAAGCTTGAACCTGGGTCTGCCTGACATACGTGTATGTCTGTGTGTGTCTGTGTATATGTCTGTGTGTCTGTGTGTGTGTTTGTGTATATTTGTTTGTATCTGTGTGTCTGTGAGTGTCTGTGTGCGTGTATGTCTATGAGTGTGTGTCTGTGTCTCTGTGTGTGTATGTGTTTGTATGTGTGTGTGTGTGTGTCTGTATGTCTGTGTGTGTGTCTGTGTATATTTGTCTGTGTGTGTTTCTGAGTGTCTGTGTGCGTGTATGTCTATGAGCGTGTGTGTGTGTGTGTGTGTTTGTGTGTGTGTGTCTGTATGTCTCAGTGTGTCTATGTCTCTCTGTGTTTCCGTGTGTGTATGTGCATGTTTGTGTGTGTGTGTGTCTGTGTATCTGTGTGTGTGTCTATGTCTCTGTGTGTGTCTGTGTGTCTATGTCTGTGTGTGTGTGTCTGTGTATGTCTCTCTGTGTGTGTGTGTCTGTGTATATTTGTCTGTGTGTGTCTGTGTGTGTATGTCTATGAGTGTGGGTCTATGTATCTCTGTCTGTGTATATATGTGTGTTTGTGTGTGTGTGTGTGTCTATGTCTCTCTGTGTGTGTCTGTGTGACTGTGTATCTCTGTCTGTGTGTGTGTGTCTGTGTATCTGTGTGTATCTATGTCTCTCTGTGTGTTTCTGCATGTGTTTGTACGTGTGTGTATGTCTGTAGGTGTGTGTCTGTCTGTGTGTATCTCTGTGTGTATGTGTGTGTGTCTATGTCTCTCTGTGTGTGTCTGTGTCTGTGCGTGTTTGTATGTGTGTGTGTGTCTGTATGTCTGTGTGTGTCTATGTCTCTCTGTGTGTGTCTGTGTATATTTGTGTGTGTCTGTGTGTGTGTGTATATTTGTGTCTGTGTGTGTCTGTCTATGAGTGTGTGTGTGTGTCTGTGTGTCTATGTCTCTCTGTGTGTGTCTGTGTATGCGTGTGTGTGCATATATGAGTGTGTGTGTTTTTGTCCCCAGTGCCACACTGTGCAGGCACCTGCATCCCGTGTAGTGGTCCATCCGCAGCTGGCTTCTCCACTGACCCTGGCACAGCAAATGCTGGCGGGAGAGACTCCTTCCCTCCTCTTTAAGGTTCTTTCTCAAGAAGCCTACTCTGGAGGCCCTGGTGCCCAGCCCAGTGAGGCCCCATGACTACCTGTGGCCCTCTCAGCTCCATCAAGCCCAGTGCCTCCCAGGGGACGAAGGACCAGAAGTTCCGTGTCCTTGGACACAGAGCACGGGTCTAGCCCGGAAGCTGCAGCATGCGGGGCACAGGCGGTCACCTGAGGTCTCTCCCACTGCAGGGTCCATCGTGTCCAAACCCCGCAGTCAAGCAGCAGCAGCTGCCCCTGCTCCATGAGGCGAGCCCTCAGGGGCACAGCTGAGAGTGCCCAACGGTCCCCGAGCCTCCCGCCCACAGCAGGTGTCAGGCCCACAGCTGCGTCCCACGAGGATCCGCTGCTCTTTTCTGCAGGAAGGGCAGGGTGAGAAGGACGCACTGCAGGCGCTTCAGAAGCCGGGAGGACTGGGCTGCCCTCGCCGGCCAAGGGCAGGATGTCCTGACCCGTGACCCAGAGAGACTGGGGGGCACGCTCCTGACCCGGTGCCCACGACCTGGCCCCGAAAAAGATTTAGGGGATTAAGTCTTAATCGATGTCATTTTTATGAAACTCTTCTCAGAATGCTGATAGCAACCGGCATCTACTGAGAGGGAGAGAAGGAAGGAAGGCGGGTGGGAGAGAGCAAGTAGGAGAGAAGAGATGAGAGAAAGAAGGAAAGAAAGAGAACAGGAAGAAAATGATCTTGGCGTCTCTTTGGCTCTGTTCTGTGCTCAGGGCAAGCCCACAAACCATGATGAGGGCACACAGCTCCAGCTCCTGGTTTTGCTTCCAAGACCCCAGACCTGGCATCCACCAGCTGTGCCCACAGAGACTAGTCAGCCTTCCTGGTCTTCCGAGCCAGTCAGAAGATGGTGAACGTAGTCTACAGGTGTTGAATGCAGAACGTGGAATCCAGGGTCCACACAAACCTGCTAAGGCCATTCTAGAAGAAAGGGGAGATCTCACACAGACCCACAGGGAACTGGATCCCGAGGAGGGGGTTGGCCACAGCTCAACACCTCCAGCCCCACCCCCATCAGCCTGGCACACTGGGCTCCGTCCAGGCCCACGCATCCACACCTGTGCCTGCAGCTGGGTCCCTGGGCCATCTCCGCCCCAAGCTGCCTGACAGTGACACAGTATTGCCTGTTTAAGGCAGCATTACGTTTTGAGACCAGAAGCATGCGCTAAGGGAGGTCAGCGGACACCTCATAGGTGAACCCTCTGTGCTCTGGAACCTCACGGTCACAGGTCCTCTCATCTATTGTCCTGACTGCTCCTTGGCACCAGGAGGTTGACTTGAACTTTTTTGCCTGATCCTCGACTCAGCTGCAGAGCCTTCAGGCCCATCCGAGAGAGAGGAGTTTTCCCCCTCCAAAGCCCCCTCTCCCCAACCCCACTTCCGCCTCCTCTTCCCCAGGGAACCAGATCCAGCTCTCTGTGCCCTCAGCCCCAGCTGGATCTTGTACAGGAGCTCTGACATCTCAGAGCCCAGGACAAGCTGGTGAGGTCGGCTCTGCCCCGATCAGCCCCTCAGCAGCCCTCCAGGGCTGAGCTGCACTTGACCCTGACCTCCCAACTGCTAGAATGGGCCAGTCTGGTCCTAGGCGGCTTCCCAGACCACATCACCCCAGGCCTCCTCCTCTTCCTCCTCCTCCATCTGCCGTGGTTGCCAGTCCCAGAAGCTTTCACATCAATGCTTGTTCATGTTAGGGTGGCCGACACCTCAGAGGGGAGAAATGTCTTGCCCGGGACCCTGGGCTAATTGCAGCATCGTTTGAACAGTGGCTACTGTGTCTTTAGACCTTCTGTCTGTGAGCTTCCCCCAGTTTCCCCCTGGACCAGCGAAGCCCCACATCTGTGCAACATGAACTGGTGGGCGCCCTGCAACTACTGAGAACCCAGAGCCAAGCCCAACCGCACAGTCAGACACCATCTCCCCCCACCCCTGGCTCCCCAAGTGGCTGTTTCTGCCAACCCAGCACCAAACGTTTGCCATCTCTGGTCCTGCAGGTGGCAATTTGCATGGCGGGGTGTACCCTCTCCCATGAGGTTTTGCCTATCTGAGTTTCTTTTCTGCTCTTGGGAGGTGAACAGCTTCTTTAAAAAGAAAGAAAAACAAGACCCCAGTAACTCTGCTCTGACTGGGGCCTTAAGGTGTTTCAAAGCCTCCGCGGCTATTTCTGGCTCCATTGTCGTCGGGTCTGAGAGGAAGGCCTCATGGCAGTTCTCTGCTTTCAAGGCAGAAACAGGACATTGTTTCTCCCGGCTTTGATTTAATGGCCAAAAACAGTTATAGGAAACTGTTCAGCAGATGTTTTATGAAACTCAGAAAAAATTGGGTCTTTGAGAGAGGTTATTTTTAGACTAATGCTTCCTACCATTGGGGGTTTGGTGCTCACAAAAGGAACAGAAAATGGGAGGGAGAGAGAGAGGTGAAGAGAGCTTTGAGCATTTAGACCATCACATTTTATTTTTTCTGCCATTTTCACTATGAATTAAATGTACGTGGGAATCCATGGAGGACAGGATACAGAGGAGGTTCCAGGAAGGAGTTGTGCATTTTACAGTTTCCTTTCTAAAATGAAAGTTTACTGAGTGCAAGGAAAATCTCTATTTTCCATCTTTCCCCACCTGCTTGATGCTACATAGAAATGTCTTTTTCCTTGCCACTTTGTTATCTTGTCTCTCTTTGCCTGAAGTAACCTTTCCTTCTCTCATCCCATCCCTGCTTCCTTTTCTCTTCTGTGTCTTTTACCTATTTCAGTCTAAGGCATCATTTACACTCAGGCCAGGAGCCTCCTCTTCCAGGAAGTCTACCCTGAACTCTCCAGGGTGGATTGCTAGACCTCCTCTGAGATACACAGACCATATTTCAAACACTGCGTGTACTGCCTTGCTTTACAATGTATTTATGTATCTGGCTCCTTTCTCAGGCTGTCAGCTCGATGAAGTTGGGGGACTCTGTTTTAATTATCATTGCGTCCTCAGCATTTAGCACTGTTTAGTTCAATAACAGTCACAGAATAAATGTTTCCTGAGAGAAGGGACTGATGAAGAATAAAGGGATTGAGCAAGTTAGGGAATTTCATCCAGTTGGAAAGGTTTTATTTAACCTATAGGAGCAGAAATGAAGTTTGCTTGGGTTTTTTAGTTTTTTGTTTTGTTTTTGTTTTTCTTTGCTGTTCAAATCAAACCAAAATCTGTTACTACTATAACGTAATCAAGTAATTATTATACTTTGAAGTGGTTATTACAATTTCCAGGAGACAGGCTTTGGGACAATAAACAAAAGAGCTGACGTGAGAGCACTCAGCTTTAGATATTTAATTAAAGCCTTTTGTTTTCTCCACTCTATGTAGAGAGTCATATTTAAGACAGCCTTGGATGCCTGGGTCCAGGTAGGAGCCCTTGAAAGGGTAATGAAAAGGGAGGCTAGGAAACTAAAGCAGACTTTTCCTCCTGCTTTTCTGGGGCCATTTCCAGCTGGAACAGGAAGACAAGTATAGCCCCAGATGAGGAACAAATGACCTTTCACGTTCTCACTTGTCCCGAGGCCTCTGGCCAGTGTTTCAAAGTCAGGTGAACAGAACAAAGGCTAACGGCTCCTAACTTTCTGGAATGTCCTGGAACTCAGCCCGGGGAAAATGAGGTTCTCCCTTGATTTAATCCCATCAGTCATCATTGTCTCCCTCATTTCTGAAGACCTTATCGAGTACTTCCCAGCTTTTAGCTGGTGGAGGTGGAGGTAAGATCTGCTATCTGGAAAAAGCATCATCATTGCCTGTGAGTGGGCCAAAGGCCACATCAGTGAGCTCTGGGCAAGAGTGTTCGAGTTTCCTGGAAGCTGGGCCTGGGCAGAGCTCCCTGTCATGTTCCAGGGCCCTGGGTGAATGTTTCCATATCCTTTTATTTCCTTAGACCCCTTTTTTGAATGCTAACTATGCTGTAGTTAGTTACTATGCTAAGTGCACTAGAAAATGATGTCATTTATCTTTATTTAAGACTTTTTATAAAGCACATAACATTTTTTTTCCTTATTAGTAAGGAACATTACCTTCTTACATCTTCAATAACCTTAAGAACTGAATTCTATTCTTACCCCCATTTTCCAGATGAGAAAACCTGAGAGGATAGAGAGCTTGAAGAAACTTGCCCAGAGTCACCCAGGGGCTGAATGAAGTGCTGGAACTCAAGGTCAGGTTGGGCTGACACCATGGAGTTCAGTGTCCCAGTGGGTTCTGGCTGAGGCCCCGGCAAGCTCTCTAGTGGAACCTCCTTCCCTTCTTGGTCTGAGTATACTCCCTCAGACAATCTCTCTCTTTCTAACTCTTCCCAGAGTTCTCTGCCATGTTCCAGGACAACTTATGGCATTTCTTTACTCTGACTTTTAAATTCTGCAGGCAAAGACAGAGACCCTCCCTGCTAAGGAAAACAGCCTCAAAGCGTAAGATATGCAGAATAATATGAAATGTCGGCAGCTTTGAAAGGCTCTTTTCTAGAAACAGAACAAGAATGTATTAGACAGACATAGCAAAGTCTTTTCCAGTGGCGGTAGCTTTCCCCAAGGCGTTGCCAACCTAATGTATTCACCTCCTACTTAAATCGGCTACAATCCAGCCGTTGGTATAGAGCTCAGGGAATACTTGTCCAACACTTCTGTAGCAGCCGGGCCAGGCTAGGAAACGTGGTGGTGGCAAGCGCCAAACCTCAGCGCCTCAAGCTACACTTGCTACTCAGGCTATTCGAGCACAGCAGGTTGGCAGGGGCTTTGTGCCATGCCATTTGAGTCACCCAGGGCCATGGGCTACTCAGCAGCTGTCACCTGACCCATGCCCAAGAGAAAAAGAGAATGGTTGAGTCTCTTCATGGGTTCTCCAAGTTTCTGCCAGAAGAGCTCCAATTTCATCACTGACAGCAAGTCCTAAGACCACTCCCAATGTCAAGGGCGCCAGGAAGTGAGCTTCTACCACATGCTACACTGAGGAAGAAAAGCCAGCTTTATCTGGTGAATAAACTGAAGGTGCTGCTGACAAGTGTAAAACAGATAGCTAGTGGGAAGCTGTCGTATGGCTCAGGGAGCTCAGTTGGAGCTCTGTGATGACCGAGAAGGGCAGAGTGGAACAGCAGGGTGGATGGGAGGTCCAAGAGGGAGGGTATATATGTATACATATGGCTGATTCACTTCGTTTACAGCAGAATTAACACAACATTGTAAAGCAACTATATTGCCCCCAAGAAAACTGGACACACTTAATTTCAAGTTAGGTATTGTTGAACAAACTCCCAGTCCTGCCTTCAGAAGCTTTACATGGAGTTGAGGAACTAGAACTTACCATACATCAAATAGTTAAAGGACATTATGAGTAGGTATATTAATAAAATAATATATCCTGCCAAACTACAGGGTTGTTATTGTGTGGATCACAATAAACTGTGGAAAATTCTGAAAGAGATGGGAATACCAGACCACCTGACCTGCCTCTTGAGAAACCTGTATGCAGGTGAGGAAACAACAGGTTAGAACTAAACATGGAACAACAGACTGGTTCCAAATAGGAAAAGGAGTATGTCAAGGCTGTATATTGTCACCCCGCTTATTTAACTTCTATCCAGAGTACATCATGAGAAACGCTGGACTGGAAGAAACACAAGCTGGAATCAAGATTGCCAGGAGAAATATCAATAACCTCAGATATGCAGATGACACCACCCTTATGACAGAAAGTGAAGAGGAACTAAAAAGCCTCTTGATGAAAGTGAAAGAGGAGAGTGAAAAAGTTGGCTTAAAGCTCAACATTCAGGAAACTAAGATCATGGCATCCGGTCCCATCACTTCATGGGAAATAGATGGGGAAACAGTGGAAATAGTGTCAGACTATTTTTTTGGGCTCCAAAATCACTGCAGATGGTGATTGCAGCCATGAAATTAAAAGACACTTACTCCTTGGAAGAAAAGTTATGACCAACTTACATAGCATATTCAAAAGCAGAGACATTAACTTTGCCGACTAAGGTCCATCTAGTCAAGGCTATGGTTTTTCCTGTGGTCATGTATGGATGTGAGAGTTGGACTGTGAAGAAAGCTGAGTGCCGAAGAACTGATGCTTTTGAACTGTGGTGTTGGAGAAGACTCTTGAGAGTCCCTTGGATTGCAAGGAGATCCAACCAGTCCATTCTGAAGGAGATCAGCCCTGGGATTTCTTTGGAAGGAATGATGCTAAAGCTGAAACTCCAGTACTTTGGCCACCTCATGCCAAGAGTTGACTCACTGGAAAAGACTTTGATGCTGGGAAGGATTGGAGGCAGGAGGAGAAGGGGACGACAGAGGATGAGATGGCTGGATGGCATCACTGACTCGATGAACGTGAATCTGAGTTAACTCCGAGAGTTGGTGATGGACAGGGAGGCCTGGCGTGCTGCGATTCATGGGGTCGCAAAGAGTCGGACACGACTGAGCGACTGAACTGAACTGAACTGACAGAGTTGGGGGGAATAGTAGGGTTTTAGATACAGTGTTTCAGACCCCTAGAAAGAAAATGAGGAGAATAAAAATTCTCCTGAGCTATTAAATTTATTATCACATTTTTATATTATAAAATTTTTATATTTTATTTTTATCCACTATGTCCATAATTTATTGAATTTATCGACTATAATTTATTAAATTATATTATAAATCATCTATTTCATTATATTCTGATCTATTAAAAATGCCCTAGATAATAAGATGTTCAAATAGAAAAAAGCAATTATACAAAATTTGAAAATGAGAGCATCCTCCAAGAAAATCAGATTTGGCATCCCTAATTCTTCCTTCCTCTAACTCCATACAAGCCTCCAGTGGTTCTCACTCATCCCTCTGATAAATGTTAAGCTCTAAGAACAGATCTGACTTTATCTTTTATTTTCAGTTCTTATAAAATATCTGGAGCCCACTTGTTGTTCGGGTGAGTTAATCATGCAGAGCCCATGGTGTCACAGGTTTCTTATAAGGAAGAGTTGAGGACCACCCACAGCGAGTCATGGGCTGCAAGGAGTCTTTTTTAGGAGAAGGGTCTCTGCATTTCTGTCCTTTCTCCCGCACACCAGCTCTCTCACATCAGCCCTGCAGCACACCTTCTGTTCCTTGGCCATCTTCTTACCTCCACCTCTCACCTAGCTACTCCAGGAAGAAAACACCTTCCTTTTCTATTGCTCCTGCAACAGCAATTATCCAGAACAAACCTTCTTCCTCTGCTCATATCAGAGTCAGCATGGCCAGAGCTCTTTAAAACCCTGAGATTTTAAAGCTGAGAGGGCTCTGGAGGGACCCACCAGCCCACCACTGTTGTTTTCTTTGCAGAAACTGAGGTTTAGCGAGCTTAGGTGACCCTCCCGAGGCTTCCAAGCAATCACTGGGAAATCTAGGCTCGAATCCAGGTCTTTGGAATCACATTTCACTGCTTTTCATACTCTCTATTTATAGATGCATATTTCTGTTTGGACTTTTGATTAACTTTACAATGATACCTGAGATGTTGTATTTTCCCCTTTGTATCAAGATAATGTTTAAAGCAATGCAGAAATGACTAAAGGAAATGAAAAAACGTTGTTTACGTGCAAGGAAAAGAATAATCCTGTGCCCAACATAAACACAAGAATCTCACAGAAACCTCTTCACCAGCTCAAATGACACCAGTGCTCCAGGGAGTGAATCCTGAAGTCCACCAGAGGAAGTGGACCATTGCATCAGGATGGTGTCAGTGGTCAGCCATTGATTCTCCTTAAAGGTTCTTGTAGGTTTGTAGAGAACCAATGAGATCTGGAAGCAGATTAGACTCAAATCCCAACTGTAAGGACTTCCCTGGTGGTTAACATTTGATCTTCTAATGCAGAGGGTGCTGATTAGCTCCTTGGTCGAGGAGTTAAAATCCCACGTGCCTCACAGTCAAGAAATCAAAACATAAAACAGAAGCAAGATTGTAACAAATTCAATTAAACCTTAAAAATGGTCCACACCAAAAAAAAAAAAAAAAAAAAAATCTTAAAAAAACCAATCCCAACTGTATCTTATTTTTGAGCTTCAGTTTTGTTATCTGTAAAATAGGTTAATAATCCCACCTTGGAGTAGGAAATGGCAACCGGCTCCAGTATTCTTGCCTGGACAAGCCCACAGATAGTGGAGCCTGGTGAGCTACAGTCCATAGAGTCGCAAAGAGTTGGACACGATCCTGCCTAGCTTAATTTAAATGATTGTCCTTTCCATCCAACAAGATGGTAAAAATGAAGTGAACACAAAAATTGAATTAAACTCTAATTCACAAAAGTTAGTGTCCAGAGGATTATTTCTTCTCCTGAGTTTGAGGCAGGGATGGAAAGAAAGTGATTTATCAAGATCATTGACCATGGCCATGCTTCTAGCTTACCCATTGTTTAGGGTTTTGATAGAAAAGAAGCTAAAAAAGAGTGGAGCAATGAAAATCACGGTGAGGGTCAGATAAGGACCAAGGTGGTGGGAAACGAGGACAGGTGCCTCTCAAAAGTGAGGGTTGAGTTAAAATTACCTGATGGATAACAACAATGATACTACCTCTCACTTCTCTTCTCTGAAAGCACTGCTTCTCCAAAAATAAACCAGAAGCAGAAAGGCAGTACCATACTGTGGTCAATAATATGGGCTGAAGAGTCAGACTAACTTGAATTTGAATTCACATTTGCTTGGATGTGACTTTAAGCAAATTATTAAACCTCTTGGAGACTCATTTTTTTTTCTTTCAGCAAAATGAGAATAATAATACGCCCTCCCTGAAGGACTGTTAAATGAGATAATACAGGTCAAATGTTTAGCTCAGGGGCCTTCCCTGTTAGAGTAGTGGCTAAGACTCTGTGCTCCAAATGCAGGGAGCCTGGGTTCCAGCCCTGGTCAGGGAACTAGATCCCACAAGCTGCAATTAGGAATTTGTCTGCCGAAACTTAAGACCTGGTACAACCAAACAAGTAAATAAATATTTTTTAAAATGCTTAGCTTAGGACAGAACAAGTAGGAAGTATGCAAAGTATTCAGTTCAGTTCAGTCACTCAGAGCCGTCCAACTCTTTGCCACCCCATGAATTGCAGCACACCAGGCCTCCCTGTTCATCACCAACTCCTGGAGTACACCCAAACTCATGTGCATTGAGTCAGTGATGCCATCCAGCCATCTCATCCTGTCGTCCCCTTCTCCTACTTCCCCCAATCCCTCCCAGCATCAGGGTCTTTTCCAGTGAGTCAACTCTTCACATCAGGTGGCCAAAGGATTGGAGTTTCCGCCTCAGCATCAGTCTTTCCAATGAACACTCAGGACTGGTCTCCTTTGGGATGGACTGGTTGGATCTCCTTGCAGTCCAAGGGACTCTCAAGAGTCTTCTCCAACACCACAGTTCAAAAGCATCAATTCTTCGGCGCTCAGCTTTCTTCATAGTCCAATTCTCACATCTGTACATGACCACTGGAAAATCCATAGCCTTGACTAGATGGACCTTTGTTGGCAAAGTAATATCTCTGCTTTTGAATATGCTATCTAGGTTGGTCATAACTTTTCTTCCAAGGAGTAAGCGTCTTTTAATTTCATGGCTACAATCACCATCTGCAGTGATTTTGGAGCCCCCCCAAAATAAAGTCTGACACTATTTCCACTGTTTCCCCATCTATTTCCCATGAAGTGATGGGACCGGATGCCATGATCTTAGTTTTCTGAATGTTGAGCTTTAAGCCAACTTTTTCACTCTCCTCTTTCACGTTCATCAAGAGGCCTTTTAGTTCCTCTTCAGTTTCTGTCATAAGGGTGGTGTCATCTGCATATCTGAGGTTATTGATATTTCTCCTGGCAATCTTGATTCCAGCTTGTGTTTCCTCCAGTCCAGTGTTTCTCATGATGTACTCTGCATATACGTTAAATAAGCAGGGTAACAATATACAACCTTAACATACTCCTTTTCCTGTTTGGAACCGGTCTGTTGTTCCATGTCCAATTCTAACTGTTGCTTCCTGACCTGCATACAGGTTTCTCAAGAGGCAGGTCAGGTGGTCTGGTATTCCCATCTCTTTCAGAATTTTCCACAGTTTATTGTGATCCACACAGTCAAAGGCTTTGGCATAGTCAATAAAGCATATATTGATGTTTTTCTGGAATTCGCCTTCTTTTTCGATGATCCAGCGAATGTTGGCAATTTGATATCTGGTTCCTCTGCCTTTTCTAAAACCAGCTTAAACATCTGGAAGTTCACGGTTCACATATTGCTGAAGCCTGGCTTGGAGAATTTTGAGCATTACTTTACTAGCGTGTGAGATGAGTGCAATTGTGCGGTAGTTTGAGCATTCTTTGGCACTGCTTTTCTTTGGGATTGGAATGAAAACTGACCATTCCCAGTCCTGTGGCCACTGCTGAATTTTCCAAAATTGCTGGCATATTGAGTGCAGCACTTTCACAGCATCATCTTTCAGGATTTGAAATAGGTCAACTGGAGCTCCACCACCTCCACTAGCTTTGTTTGTAATGATGCTTTCTAAGGCCCACTTGACTTCACATTCCAGGACGTCTGGCTCTGGGTGAGTGATCATACCATCCGTTACTAATATCAACCAGGTAGTTATTTGGAGGAGAAATTCTGTTTCAATTTGAGCTCTTACTCACCTAGACACTCCCCAGATGAATGAACCCAGAATCTTTGTGTCCTTTTCCCCTCTCCCTCCTGTCTGATAAATGTGCACTCCTTTTCATCTAGTCTTAATTAAAATTCTGTTGAGTATTTTAAGTTTTGGTAACAATCAAAGGCAAATGAGACAAGGGACTTGCCCATAAGGGGTTCTATGATTGGGACCAGTTTAGGAACTTCACTAGCTGATACAATTTTCTTTATTTCTGATCAGGGGCCCATCTGACAGGATGTGAAAGTAGCAATACACAATACTCCCGAGACCCTGCAGAGGATGGTCAGAGCTGCAACTTCAGGTCCTTGACAACTAGTGAGGTTCCAGGAGCCTTGCCTGAGAGTGCAGGCTTGGCTTCCATAGAGTCTTCACTGCATTGTTATAACTGGTATCATAATTAGCTGAGGTGAGGTCTTGTTTCCTGTTTTTGGAAGCCACGTTTGCTGTAACCTTGGGTAAATACCCTCCTAAGCAGTCATTAGAGCAGGAAGCATTTTTGAGGGCCTATATCCTGTTCTGGCAGGGAGATGGGATCAGATGAGCTAATGGGTCTTTCCATGACTAAATGCTGTGACAGCTCCATATTAGCAGTGGCAGGAGCCACAAAACAGCGAGCTGTCCAGTGTGAAAAAGGTTGAGTTTTAATTTCCATCAGCATAGGAAAATAAGGAGTCAAGGCCACCATGTTTATTGTTAGTGTGGAAATTAAAGTTAGAATGGAAGGTGTTGGAACCCACCTGTTCTAGGATGTGTCGTTGACTCACAACCGGAAGGGATAAGTAACAACAAATAATAGTAATAATAGCAACAATAATAATAATATAAAAATATACCCCTTGGGATTATATTTTAGATCTTCAAGGAAAACATGTAGTCCATACATCCCCCGTTTTGGTGGCAGGGCTTCAGAGAAGTAGAAGATCTGAATGGTGCTGAGGCCATTCATTCATTGAGTATTTGTTAAAAAAAAAAAAAAAAAAAAAGATGCAGTCATATTGGTGGGAGTTGATATGAGGTCTAGTCCCCCAACTCTGTGTGGAGAAGATGGGGTTCAAGTCTTTCCCTTCTAGCGAACATCGTCCCCAAACCTTAGCTTCCAGCCAAGTGGTTGGAATTTCTATTGTCAAGCACTTGTCTGCTGGTCGGATAATGACATCTACTGGTAATGTGGCCTTGGGAAAAGACCAGAAAACAAGCCAGTCAAGAAACAGAGTGTAGTCCTGTCTGGGCAAATTGGCCATGATCTGAATCAAATCTGAGCTTTGATGTCATTATTTATTAAATGGAGAAAATACAATCTTGCCTTTGAAATTTACCTGGAGGACAAATGAATTAAAAGTGTAAGCACTTTGATAGTTTCAGGAGAACAGTGAAGGGACTCAGCTCTACATATACGTGTATCCATTCTCCCCTAAACCCCTGTCCCATCCAGGCTGCCACATAACATTGAGCAGAATTCCACATGCTATACAGTAGATTTTTGTTGGAGTCCCTTCATTGTTCACCTGAAACTATCACAACATTTTAAATTGGCTATACTCTGGTACAAAATATTTTTGGTGTTAAAAATTGAAAAAAAGAAATCAAGCCATAAAAAAAGGTGTAAGCACTTTGAACTTGGAAAAGAATCAACACCCAGCTGAAATGATTCTCCTGCCTCTCTTCCAACCCCGAGGTCTTGTTTCTTTTGTTTGTCTGAACTGTGGAATGTTCCAGGTGCCTGCTTCAGCTCCATTTGGCTGCAGGGTGACTGGGGATGGCTGGTTTGACCTCACAGTATCCAGCCTGCGGATGTGGGTGGCACATGATGGAGCCAGAACAACTGCTCCTGTTGGCTGCCTTCCTCTGTTCCCAGGTCCCTCCAGGGACCATTTCTCACCTCCTTCCCAATTCGGGAGGAATGCATAGACACTGCATAGAGGTTGCTCCTTTCATAAGCCTGACCAAAGAGGATCCAGCCGTGGGGTCACCTTCTCTTACACTTTCTGGCTGGTGGGAAGAGAAGGGGTGTCAGACACATTTCAAAGCCATTTTCTATAAAAATCAATGCTGCAAGTCAATGAGAAGCCTGCACTCAGGATTCCAGGCAGGGTTTGCCAAGGAACAAAGATCTGATTCATACTAACTCATTGACTGCCTTATTTGTAATTTCCCTCTTAATATTATACGCAGGCGACCGGGAATGTAGGCTTCTGCGAGGAGGATTTGCAGAAGTCTTTTTTTTTTTTCTGTATATTTCTTGCCCAGCCCAGCCCAGCACACCCCCGTGGAATGGCCATCACTCCAGGGAGGGGAACCGGACAGTCCTTTGTTTAGAAGAGTGGGAGAGAGGTCCTAAAGGGCAACTTTACTGTCTTTTAGAGCCCAGGGCGCTAGAATGAGTCTTTAAGAAAGAACAGTCTTTAACAAATCTTTAAGAAAGACTACCCAGAGTCTTAAAGAAGAGAATGAGGCTAGCGGCAGGTTCCTGTGAACCTGTCTGCCGTCCACTCCCCTCCCACCGCTTGATTCCCAGGTGTACTCTGAATTGCGTGGGTGGCTGTAGCATGTTCAGTACGTCAATACCTTCCTCAGAAGATCTTCATGCAGTGAGATCTTTGGGGCTGGTGAGTCAGAAATCATACCGAGTCCTTTAAACAAAGCTACAGTTTTTCTAGTAGCCATATGTGGATGTGAGAGTTAAACCCAAAAGAAGGTTAACTGTCAAAGAACTGATGCTTTCCAACTGTGATGCTGGAGAAGACTCTTGAGAGTCCGTTAGATTGCAAGGAGATCAAATCAGTCAACCCTAAAGGAAATCAACCCTGAATATTCATTGGAAGGACAGTTGCTGAAGCTCCAATACTTTGGCCACCTGATGTGAAGAGCCAACTCTTTGGAAAAGATCCTGATGCTGGGAAAGAGTGAAGGCAAAAGAAGGGGGCTGCAGAGGATGAGATGGTTAGATAGCATCACTGACTCAATGGACGATGAGTTTGAGCAAACTCTGGGAGACACTGGAGGACAGCAGAGCCTGGCGTGCGGCAGTCCTTGGGGTTGTAAAAGGTTGGACACAACTTAGCGACTGAACAACAACAACAACCTATAAACAAAGTTTGGCACATTCATTTGCATATCTGAAATTCGAGAGAACTAGCCTTTTCTTCTTCACAGTTTCTGGCTCATAGAGTCTGAGAAAAATGCTGTCAGGGTTTCCGATAGCTTAGAATTTGCACATCTCATCTCCTCAGAATCCTGAATAAAGGAATAGAATGTTATGGGCAAAGTCACCATTGAAGAGTTAGAAGTTGGAGGCATATAAATGTGTTAAAAGATTTTTCTAGGATTACTGTTTCTTTTGATTCCAAATTCTACAGTCTTTCAAAGGTCCTCATAACTTCCTTAAACTCCAAGTTAGAGAGAAATAAAGCAAATTTTTATTTTTAGAATTTTCTTGGTAAGAGATTTGTCTCATCCTGACACTCCAAATGTCATAAGGGACATGGTTACAGGCCAGCATCTCCCACTACAAATGGTCTTCTCTTTTAAAAGTCGGAGGGTTTTTTGTTGTTGTTGTTGTTTCTGTTTTAAGTATAAAAATACTATATTCATGTGATACTGAAAAGTCCAACTTAACAAAATATTATGAAATACAATGTGAAAGTCCATAGTCTCATCCCACAGTCAGTCACACCCCATAGAGGTAACAACTATTCATATTTTCAGCTTTTTGCTAGCTAATTCCGTATTATATGGAATACTCTTCTACTGCTATTTCTTGGCTTAATCACTTTAAAAATACCAGTTGACCATCAATATAAAACAAAATATGTCACTCACTTACACTACACCCAACCCCATCAGTTTCCCAATGCTTAAATCTTTTAGGTTTTTATTTTCTTTCAGTTAACATCATAACTTTGAATAATATACCTCAACTTTTAATTCCTTGATTCATCATCTTTAGACAACATCTATGACCTTGTTTAAGGTAATGCTTAAAACTCTCCAAGCCAGGCTTCAGCAATATGTGAACCGTGAACTTCCAGATGTTCAAGCCAGTTTTAGAAAAGGCAGAGGAACCAGAGATCAAATTGCCAACATCCACTGGATCATCGAAAAAGCAAGAGTTCCAGAAAAACATCTATTTCTGCTTTATTGACTATGCCAAAGCCTTTGACTGTGTGGATCACAATAAACTGTGGAAAATTCTGAAAGAGATGGGAATACCAGACCACCTGACCTGCCTCTTGAGAAACCTGTATGCAGGTCAGGAAGCAACAGTTAGAACTGGACATGGAACAACACACTGGTTCCAAATAGGAAAAGGAATATGTCAAGGCTGTATATTGTCACCCTGCTTATTTAACTTATATGCAGAATACATCATGAGAAACGCTGGACTGGAGGAAGCAGAAGCTGGAATCAAGATTGCTGGGAGAAATATCAATAACCTCGGATATGCTGATGACACCACCCTTATGGCAGAAAGTGAAGAGGAGCTAAAGAGCCTCTTGATGAAAGTGAGAGGAGAGTGAAAAAGTTGGCTTAAAGCTCAACATTCAGAAAACGAAGATCATGGCATCTGGTCCCATCACTTCATGGCAAATACATGGGGAAACAGTGGAAGCAATGTCAGACTTTATTTTGGGGGGCTCCAAAATCACTGCAGATGGTGACTGCAGCCATGAAATTAAAAGACGCTTACTCCTTGGAAGGAAAGTTATGACCAACCTGCTGCTGCTGCTGCTAAGTTGCTTCAGTCGTGTCCGACTCTGTGCAACCACATAGATGGCAGCCCACCAGGCTCCCCTGTCCCTGGGATTCTCCAGGCAAGAACACTGGAGTGGGTTGCCATTTCCTTCTCCAATGCATGAAAGTGAAAGTGAACGCTCAGCCATGTCCGACTCTTCACGACCCCATGGACTACATCCTACCAGGCTCCTCCACCCATGGGATCTTCCAGACAAGAGTACTGGAGTGGGTTGCCATTGCCTTCTCCATGACCAATCTAGATAGCGTATTAAAATGCAGAGACATTACTTTGCCAGCAAAGGTCCATCTAGTCAAGGCTATGGTTTTTCAGTGGTCATGTATCGATGTGAGAGTTGGATTGTGAAGAAAGCTGAGCACCAAAGAATTGATGCTTTTGAACTGTGGTGTTGGAGAAGACCCTTGCGAGTCCCTTTGACTGCAAGGAGATCCAACCAGTCCATCCTAAAGGAGACCAGTCCAGGGTGTTCATTGGAAGGACTGATGCTGAGGCTGAAACTCCAATCCTTTGGCCACCTGATGAGAAGTGTTGACTCATTGGAAAAGACCCAGATGCTGGGAGGGATTGGGGGCAGGAGGAGAAGGGGACGACAGAGGATGAGATGGCTGGATGGCATCACCGACTCAATGGACATGAGTTTGAGTAAAGTCCAGGAGTTGGTGATGGACAGGGAGGCCTGGTGTGCTGCGATCCATGGAGTCACAAAGAGTCAGACACGACTGAGCGACTGAACTGAACCTAACTGATGACCTTAAGCCATATGAAAGAAGGAAATTAGTACTCCTGTTTCTCTCCACCTTTTCACATTTTAAATAATTCATTTATTCACTCACTGATCATTTACTTGTCTAGTAAATGTTTGTTGAACCTTTGGTACATGCCAGACATTCTTCTAGGGAGTAAAACAATGAACAAAACTTGCAAAGTATCTTCCCTTTTGATGAGAGAGGAGGCAAAGAAGAAACAAAGATACACAGTACATTAGACAGAAATTACTATGGAAAAAATGAAAGCAGATGAACGTAGATAGGAAGCACTGAGAGTTGGAATGGATGGTTTTGTTTTATAGAAGAGTCAAACAAGAATTCCACTGAAAAGCCATCTTCATGTGATATGTGTGAAGCAAGGAAGGGAACTTCATGGAACTGCAGCCAAAAAAGCAAGTGCAAATGCCTTGCAGTAGACATTCCTTGCTCTCTAATCCCTTTCTATCTTAGCCCAGAAAGGCATTTGGGGGATTCATAAACCATCTTAAAGTTTGTACTCATGTTTTGTTGCATTGAAGGCTGTCAGAGGATTTGCAACTAACTTCCTAGGCTCTAAAATAAATGAAAAACCTATGCATGTTTTCAACCAAATAAAGGTATACTGAGAAGCTCCTAAGGGCCAGGCACTAAGTGAGATGCTGGAGATACAAAGATAAATGAGCCCTAAGTGTAAACAAGCAACCAATAAGTAAGGGGCTTCCTTGGTGGCTCAGATGGTAAAGAATCTGCCTGCAATATGAGAGACCAGGGCTCAGTGCCTGTGAAGATCCTCTGGAGAAGGGAATGGTACCCTTCTTTGCCTGGGAAATCCTATGGACAGAGGAGCCCGGCAGCTGTGACAGTGTGACAGTCCACGAGATCCCAAACAGTCGGACACAACTGAGCAACTGACCCAAGGCAGCAAATACTTACTGGATTTATGGACAAGGTGATCAGGAATGTGAATACCTGATCTTGTAGTGATGTTACTGGTGCAAGGGTAAATCTGTCAGGATAGATTCAGAGAGGAAAGGAGATGAAGACTGAATAAGATTTTGCTAAGGGGAAGGCAGAGGAGAGCATTCTGAATGGTAGCAACCATATACAATACCCAACAACAACTACAACATTCCCATCAAGAATTTGTATTCAACTCAATTTAATTTCTATAGATCTAAGAGTGAAGTGGAGTGAAATGACGTTGCTCAGCTGTGCCCGACTCTTTGCGAACCCGTGGACTGTAGTTGACAAGGTTCCTCTGTCCGTGGAATTTTCCAGGCAAGAGTACTGGAGTGGGTTGCCATTTCCTTCTCCAGGGGATCTTCCCGACCCAGGGATGGAACCCAGGTCTCCCGCATTGTGGGCAGACGCTTTACCGTCTGAGCCACCAAGCTAATCATCTTTATTTTTCTGCCAAAAAAGAAAGCCTAAGAAACGGAGTTACAAGGTAGCAGGACCAGAGGAGGACTTTAAGCAAATGGTCACTACACATGGCTTTCTTCTGATTTTTAAAACACAGTGTGTGTGGCCTTGGATTGGAGGAGACATATGAAACGGAAAAACTGGAGCTGGATTAAACATCAGGAGTTTGTGGTCTCACACGGGCAGGGTAGCTTTGGTCACCTTACTCTCCTACAGTTACATCTACTAGTTGCTGTTGTTGTTGTCAGTCATGTCTGACTCTCTGCCACCCCATGGACTACAGCATGCCAGGCTTCCCTGTCCTTCACCACCTCCCAGAGCTTGCTCAAACCCATGTCCATAGAGTCGGTGATGCCATCCAACCATCTCATCCTCTGCTGCCCCCTTCTCCTCCTGCCCTGAATCTCTCCCAGCATCAGGGTCTTTTCCAACAAACTGGATCTTCACATCTACTTGACTTTGAAACAATTAATTGTGTCGCATATCCAAATGTTTGAATGTTGTTCCTCTGTGGTGTGAAAGTTCATCTTCCTATAAATTCTATCAACAGGGCCTGACGTGATGCATTTGAAATGAACTACTTCCTTTTCCACGTGACAGCCCTTTATATATTTAGAAATAGCACTAGAGCTCATCAAAAATAGTGGAATTACAGATTCTTAGAGCTGGATGGAACCCTGGCTGTCATCTAGCCCTGTGGAAGATATGTCTCTACAGCCTCCCTGCTGGCTGGCCCTCCAAATCCAAAGCTTTTCCAGGCTCTCATTTCTCATTTGAATGGCTCCACATCTTTAAAAGCTCTCCAAACACTCAAAAGCACTCCATCATTTTGATCTGAAATATGCTTCTCTGTAATATTTATCTACAGATTCAAGTTCTGTGACACTTGTCTATTATGAGGCAATTTCAATTCCCACAATTAAATATTATGACAGTCTGTTTCAGGGAGACAAGGGAGGATTCATTGGAGCTATCACCAACAAAATATCCAGTCCCTTTCATATGCAAAGCAGTTCACTTCCAAAGAATTTTCTCTATTATCTCATTTTATTTTTCAACATCTCAATGAGGAAAGACCTGCTAGGAGTGTAGGCAACAGCAAGGAGAGATGTCTACTTCCATGAAGATTATTGATATGTTTAATATCAAGGATGAGGATGGGAGAGGAATCAAGAAGGAAACATCTCAGAGGGTGCTCAGTGATTTGATGCCTCCCTGCTTTGGAATCCTGCTTGCTGATATGCAGGAATACCAGTGCCTCCTGAGATATGCAATGCACCAGGGCTATTCCTTGCTCTGCTCCTATGTCATACCGGAATCTCAAGTCTCTGGGGTCAATGGTATTCATGATAAAAGCAAAACATCAGAAGCTCCATCATATCTTCTCTAGATGTGCTGCAAAGGCTCTCTGATGAGATGTTTGGCTCTTCTTGAGATATCCAAATTGACAGGCTCAAGAAAATAGGCAGAGATAAAACTCAAGTCTGTATTTCATCTCTTGATCTTGGGCCAGCTCCATGAGAAGCTTGGTTAGATTCGAAGGGTGGGGAAGCAAAGAGGGGTGTCCTTTCTTTCAGGCCATGGGCATGATAAATACCTTAAGAACTCAGTAGTGCAGGATCGTATGTGGAACTCAGGAAACCTGGCACA
Organism: Capricornis sumatraensis; assembly: GCF_032405125.1. NCBI lineage: Eukaryota > Metazoa > Chordata > Mammalia > Artiodactyla > Bovidae > Capricornis > Capricornis sumatraensis. Next base: position 18,822,662 of record NC_091076.1, read on the forward strand.
ACTGTGAGCTACTATTATCAGACCTCAGGGATTCCTTTGAATTCCAAATTACTGGCGAATCAGATCCCCCATCCATCTTCATCTTCTACAGTGGAAAACATTGTCTCTTCCTTGCTTCCTTTGGATGTGAAACACAGAATCTTTACTGGCTCCTTTAAAAGAGGAAGATACTTATGTTTCCATTTCTGGTCCAAAGAAAATGAATGTGTCTTTAACATTTTCTCATAGTCTCTCTCTGGCTGGAGTCTTCAACAAAGCAGAGACTTCAAGCTCTGGGAGTCAGTTTCTACCCCAGGGGCTCAGAGCTCAGATGAGCCCCCAGTATACACATGGAAGTACCTGCCTTAAGCTTGGGGGTCAAAACAGACCTTGTACCTCACAGCGGGAGACTGGTGCTGAGTTTGCAGAAGCTGGGAAGAGGCCAGCCACCCATCTTCTGGTGAGCAGATCAAAGGCATCATATTTCATTGTTTCAGGGGAAACGAAATGGAAAAATAAAGGAAAGGCAAATCACAGAATGAAGGGAAAGGGGAAACCCCTCTCATATGGAGTGTCCATAATAGGCAGTGAGGAGCAGTTAAATGGTCCGTTTTATGACTTTTGTATTGGAAGTCCTCTTCTGGGACTTTCTAGAAATTAACTATATAATCTTATCTCATGGATAAGAAAACCAGGGCCCAGAGAACTTTCCTCCAAACACACAACTACTTAGTGGAACTAGGAATTGAATCCCTGTCTTATGATTTTTCTCATTGCTTAAAGAGTCAGTATAAAATGAAGGCTCAATCTTATACTAAATTTCTAGATGTTTTTAGAAATACATGTGAGTGTACCAGATAAAATACTGGAAGGGCAACCTTTTAATGGCATGAAAAGTAGGTTTAGGATTTATAAATAAAAAAAAAAACAGGCTAAATACCATGTGTAATATCTATTAATTTTTATTTTATATAAAATAAAAAATAAAAATACCTATCTACATAGAAAGACTGGAAAGAAGTTATCCATGGAAATATTTACCATCCAGTTATTACCATCTCTGGATGGGGGAGTGATTATAGAAAAATTTAATCTGTTTTTATTTTTTCCATATTTCTCAATTTTTAAACAACAAACATGGATTACTTTTGGAGTAAAAAGGATAATAAGTACTTGGAAAAAGAGACAGAAGGAAGAATTGTTCTTGGAGTCAAGGTTAAATCCTTGAATGTGAATCTTGGAGCATGATTTAAGAGTAAGAGTATAACTTCAATATAAATTATTTTAGCTTCCTTGGATTTTGCAAGACTAGAGAGCTGACCTCTATTGTCTGGATAAGCACCAGCCCTTCTGTACCTCTGACCCATCACAGGATTTTGCCCTACTCTAAGTTAGAAGTAACAATGCCTTTTTTACTTTTATTTATTTTTTGCTTCTTTTGGACCTCTTTGGAAGTATCTGTTATCTGAACACCCAGAATTTCTAACAATTCACTTTTGAAATGCCACAAAAATAAGATAAAGAGTGGTGGGCTGTATCCTGCTGTACTCTGACCAAGGATGGACTGTGAAGCACATTGCAAGAAACAGCCCTAATTGGGAGTTCAACTTTATTAGATAATGAATCTGATTCTCTCTGGTCACAAGCTTCTCTTTCCCTGGTGCAAGGTCAACATCTTTGCTATTCCACTCTCTGGAGGGTGCAAAGGCTGAGTTTAAGCTTTTGTGATTTCCTTCATTGCCTCTTTGAAAAAACAAATGGTGCTGTAAGTAACTAGTTAGTGTGCTTATTGGGGAGTTAGAATACTGGATTGTCAACCAAAATGTTTCTTTCCATTCGTCATGCTGGCCCCATTCCAAATTAGTACTGAGATCCCATTTCTACACACCTCTATGCTGTGAGGAGTTTTCTGTGGCCAATAACCATGGATAAGAATGAGTAAGATATTTCAGGAATTTTTCAGACCTGTAACTCTGAGAAAACAAATTAGGAGTGAAAAAAAAAATCCAAACTCTAGATTTTCAGTCCAGCAATCACAAGTCAATTGCTTCCATTTTGCCTATCCTTAAGGAAAAATAAGATGAAAGATGCATTGTGGCAACTACTCAAGCGGTAAGGGAAAAACACACCAGCTGTAGACTGAATTACCCAGATAACAGACAAAAAGAAATCTGGTGCAAAGTGGTGACTCATTCTCTCTGTTTACACAGCCTGAATCTTCTGGTTAATTGTCAGTTTTTCACTTTGTGCTATGTAAACGATAAATTATTCTTCTGACATTCTTATTTTTGTGTTGATTGAAAGAAACAAAATTCATGTTGGAACAGTGGTATGATGTGTACTCCAGAGAGAGCTGAGTGCCAGAATTTGATATCGTGTTATGTGACAACAGCAGGAGCAATGGGAGAAAGATTGAAGGTCAAAGAACCAAGTTAAGAAATTATGAGTTAATTAGATAATATAGAGCCAACATGCAAAGGTACATCCATCCATCTGTTCATCCATCCGGTCATTCATTCATCCACTTGTTATTCCTTCTGTTCATCCACTCATCCATCCATCCATCCATCTATCCACTCATTCATCTCCCCCATCAGACCCTCATATAGTCTTCAGTTTTCTGGAACAGTGATACGAGTTACGGGGACAATGGTGAATGAGGTTGATCCATTTCTTGCCCCTATGATCTTACAATAAACAAAGGAGATGGACATTATGCAAATAATTACAGTATAATTTATGCTACAAAAGAGAAAGCCATGTACTATTAAAACATAATGAGATGATATAGTCCAGTGAGAGAAGAGACAAGGGTGTTCAGAGAAAGCTTCTTTGCAGAGGTAGAATTCGGGTCGAAACCAGATGTAGATGAATGTCTGGGACATCTGGGTCTTCCTAGCTTGTCTCTTTGGTCCCTGAACTCAGGGACCATCTTGGCTATATTGAAGAAGAAAGGGAAGTATCCAGGATAAACATGTCAGCAGCAATCCCGGCATTTGATTGAAATGATATTCCGAAAAAACTCAAAAACAAACGAGTCTACTGCTAATCATTCAGGAGCACCTGGCCAAAATAAAGAGTACATTACCCACTGATGATGTTGCTTTCTTTCCATAAATCTCTCAATGCCTTTATGGCTGTGGCTGACTGTGGTTATTGGACTTTTGGTCCTAAGTATGTTTTGAAACAGCAAAATTCATGATGATCTTTTGTGGTATCTGGATCGCTCTTTCTTTCCTCTTCCTGGCTTACTGGGGGCTGAGCTATCAACTGAATCCCCAGGCACTTGATGTGAAAATGAGAGGATTAATCCATCAACAGTTCAATTAATCTGAATTTTGCTCCTTCAGTCCTGGTTCCTCTAGCTGCAAACAAAGACTTCAACTCACCCAGGATACTTCATACACAACTGACAATGGTTCCTACAGACAGTCTAATCATTCAGCTTTGAAGATGTATGGTAAATTTACCTATTAACATTCTCTTAACCAAGAGGTTGATCTCTCTGATTCTGTCTGCTTATCTAAAATGGCAATGAAGCTGCAAAATCCCTAAAGACTCTTTCCAGCTCACGATCTTATGGCTTCTAGAATAGTAGATCATGATGGTCTGGTTCAAGGAAGCATATCTTGTCTGAGCAATTGATACTGGATTAGGTTGCTTCCATGTCTTGATAACTGTAAATAATGCTGCTATGAATGAGTTCATGTATCTTTTCAAATTAGCCTGTTAGTGTTATTATGGGATTATATGAAATCTTATGTGTGAAACTTTTGAAAATTGTAAAATACTATAGAAT